>NW_006159696.1:1292627-1324667 GCF_000334495.1 Tupaia belangeri chinensis
AGCGGTTCACCCCAAAACAGAACTCCAGGAGTCCTTCAAGGAAGCATCTGTACACACCATCATCTGTGTGTGTACCTGGCCAAAACTGCATCCATGGCAGTGCCTGTTGGGCCTTGTGCTCTTGGGGAGTCCTTACCCCACATCCCCTGGCTCTTTTAAGCACCCCACCTGGCCTTTCTTCAAGAGCAAACTCAGCAGCAACTTTCCCACCCTATATCCTCGGTGCTCCTAAGGCCTAAGGGGTACACGCCTTGGCTCGCCAGGCCCCCACTTATGCAGGGAGAGAGGGCAGCTAAGCCCACACAGCTGGAGACACCCCATGTCCTGCTTGAACTGGGGGCCTGGCCTGAGTGCCTACGGGGTCCGTCCTGCTCCTTGACTGTGCTCAGTGTCAGGGGAGACCCAGGAGATGGGTCAGGACTGGGGCCTGCTGAGAGCATCCATCCTGGACTCTCATAGTCGTAGTGGACTGTCTCTAACCTCCTGGACACACAGTAGAAGACTCCACAGAGGTCACTTCCATACAAGTCTTTGAAGCGAGCTGGAATAGAGAGAGGTAGATGGGTGGGGATTGGGACCTTGGGGAGACACAGCTGAGATACTACCCCAGCTCCTTTCCACAGCTAGCCCCCACTCACTGGATCAACAATGTCTTGCAGGCCTTTGAATCCATTGTCCACCCCATACATATGAGCTGGGCTGTCCGCAACTGCCAACATCTACAGGGGGAAAGAGGAAGCTTGGGTCTTGCCAGGGCTGGAGGATATAGCAGGTCTGCAGACCCAGCAGATACTGTCTTGCCCTTATGTCACAGGGACAGTGAGACATTGGTCAGACTGGCTTCTGCCAGCAGCTCCTTCTTGGAAAGTGAAATGTCTCTCACCCTCACCTCTGGTGTGGTAGCTTTGTAAAACAAGTCGCCCACCTCTTCAATGGCCTCTGTTCCCCTAAGTCACTGGACTTTTAGAAGACTATCCTCTGGGGTGTCAGGGCTGCCTTGGCCTTCAGGACTACCACCCCAGTTTCCATAGTTGCCAAGTTAGATGTAAGAGGGGTCGCCTTTATGGTGCTAATGCTACCCTACCCTCAACCAACCCAGGAGCAAAGGGAAAGCAGGGCCACCTGGCCCCAGCTTACCACCAAAGCCTTTGGCCCAGGCTAGGGTGTGGGATAAAGGGCGGTCTCAGTCTTCGGGACCACCATCAAGTTCTGGCAGTTGTAGAGTTAGAAGGTAGGAGAAGCCAACTCTCTGGTGCTGATGTCACCCTACCCTCTACCCATCTAGAGGGAAAGCAGTGTTACCTGGTGCCAGCTCACTGCCAAAATCCCCAGTCCTGCCTAGGGTGTGGGGGAGGGCTTGTCTGAGCCCAAGCAGTGCACAGGTACCACATGGTTTGGATAACCCCTTACACACTAGCTTCTCAGCTCAGCCTTCAGCTACACAGGGGCCAGCGAGTTCTGGATATATAAAAGCCAAACATGTGAAAGCCAAGCAGGCTCTGCAGGAATTCTCTCCCCTAACACATTCCAGCAGGATGAAGAAAGAAATTCCTCTCAGTAGATCTGAACCCAGAACTTCCACTGTGGGTACCACGCTGCCACCCACAGTTGAAGAGGAAAACTGGCACAGAGCTAATTCACATTAAAGGGAAGTACACATATATGCCCGGCTACAGAAACCTACTCCAAAGTTGTGGCAAGGGTTGAACTCACTGCCAGATATCTAAAAATCATGACAGATCCTTAAGAAATATGAGAAAACCAGGAAATATTTTCTCCTCAAAGAAACACAAAAACTCCTCACCAACAATGGATAAAATACAAGAAATCACGGAATTGTCAGAAAAAGAATTTGCAATATTCATCATAACTAAACTCAGTGAGATACAGGAAAAAACAGACAACCAATTTCAGGAGATGACAAAATCTTCCCATGACTTGAAGGAGCAACTCTATAAACAGACATGCTAAAAAAGAATCAGGCAGAACTTCTAGAGATAAAGAATATGATGCAGGAAGTCAGAACCTCCCTTGAACATATTAACAGCAGATTAGACCACAAAGAAGAAAGAATCTCTGACCTTGAAGAGAAAACTTCCTGGGACCCGCAGTTAGCATAATGGCTATGTTGCTGGATTCCCACGTAGTCGACCGCGGTTCGCGTCCCAGACCCGGTGGCTTGAAACTCACACTGGGCGTGTGTGCATGTGTGCCCAAGATCCCGAGAGGAGAATGGAGGAGAAGGGATTGCGGTGTGGCCATCCCCCCTAGGGGGGTGATTTCTCGCTTTCTGTCTCTCTCTGTCTGTCTGGCGAGCCCTATAGCAAAACCTCTCCAAAAAAAAAAAAAAGAGAACTTAATCCAAGCAATAGAGAAGAATGTAAAAATAACCACTAAAAATAAGGAAAGCATATGGGAAATCCTAGACTCCGTTAAGTGGCTGATTTAGAAGGTGAAGAGACAGGTAAAGGCTTAAAAAATATTTTTCATGATACATTAGGTAAAAATTTTATGAATTTAGAGAGGCATTTGGAAATCCTAATTGAGGAAATACAAAGAACATCAAATAGATTTAACATAAGAAGATCCTCTCTAAGTCATGTCATAGCCAAACTGGTAGAAATCAAAGACAAAGACAATATTCTTAAAATGACAAGAGAGAAATGCCAAGTTATTTACAAAGGTTACCTTATCAGACTAACATGGGACCTCTCAAATGAAACAATGCAGGTAAGGAAAAACTGAGAAAACAGATTTAAAACTCTCAAAGAAAAGCAATTTCAGTCCAGAATACTATACCCAGCAAGATTATCCTTCAAATGGGAAGGAGAAATAAAATCATTCCCAGATAAATAAAAGCTAAAATAATTTACCAAATGTAGGCCAGCTATTCAGAAAATACTTAAGGGAACACTACACTAGAAAATCAAAGAGAGATAAATAAGAAGCAAGAAAACACAAAACAACTAGAAGAAAAAAAAGAGTAACTAAATGACAAGGTTAAGTCTACACATATTGATAATAATCTTGAATGTTAATTGATTAATTCCCCAATTAAAAGATACAGATTGGGGACCAGCATATGGCATAATGGATATGTTGCTGGACTCCAACATAGTCAACCGCAGTTCAACTTCCAGACTCGACGACTTAAACTCAAGCGTGCATGCCCAAGAACCCAAGAGAAGAATGGAAGAGAAGGGATTGCAGCATGGCCATACCCCCCTCACTTTCTGTCTCTCTATCTGGTGAGTGCACACGTCATATAGCAAAAATCTCTCTCTCAAAAAAAAAAAAAAAAGACACAGATTGGCTCAATGGATAAAAAAAAGAAGGATCCCTCTACATGTTGCTTGCAAGAAAAACACCTCAATGACAAAGATGCACATAAGCCTGAAAGTGAAGGGCTGGAAAAAGTCATTTTATGTGATCAGAAATGAAAAAAAGACAAAAGTTGCGATAATAATGTGAGACAGAATAGATAAGATAAAAAGGGTAAAAAGAGACAAAGAAAGATACTACATAGTTCTAAAAGGATGAATTCACCAAGAGGATATAATAATCATAAATATTTATGCACCCAAGTTTAGGGTATCTAAATGTGTAAAAGAAAGACTGTTATTATAGACCTAAAGGGAGATATAGAATACAACACAAAAATTGTTGGGGATCTCAGCACCCCACTGTCACCACTGGAAAGGTTATCTAGACAAAAAAATAAACAGACACTGGAGCTAACTGATGCAATAAACCAAATGGACCTGACAGAAATACATAGAGCATTCAGCCAACAACTACAAAATAAAGATTCTTCTCATTTCTACACAGACCATTTCCAAGGTTGACTACCTACTAGTCACAAAACAAGCCTCTACAAATGTAAAACTATAGAAACTATACCCAGTATCTTCCCTGACCATAATGGAATTAAACTTGAAATCAGTCACAGAAAAAGACCTTGAAAATACACAAAAATATGGGAACTAAACAACCTACTCCTGAACAACGTTCAAACTACGGAAGAAATTAAAACTAAAATCAAAAGATGGGGGAACCAGCAGTTGGCGTAATGGCTATGTCGCTGGACTCCCACGTAGTCGACCGCGGTTCGTGTCCCGGACCTGGTGGCTTAAAACTCACGCCGGGCACATGTGCGTGCGTGCCCAAGATCCCGAGAGGAGAATGGAGGAGAACGGATTGCGGCGTGACCATCCCCCCTGGGGGGTGATTTCTCGCTTTCTGTCTCTATGTCTCTCTCTGTCTGTCTGACGAGCGCACGTGCCTTACAGTGAAAATCTCTCAAAAAAAAAAAAAAAGATGCACTGAAACCAATAATAATGGACGTACACTCTCCATATCCTTTGGGACACAACAAAAGTAATTATAAGGTGGAAGATCATAGTCATTAGTGTTCACAAGGAAAAAAAAGGGGTAGAAGGGACATTTCTCAACACAATAAAAGCCATATATTACAGACTCCTTGCTAACATTATACTGAATGGGGAAAAGTTAAAAGCTTCTCCACTAAACACTGGAACGAGACAAGGCTGCCCCTTTCTCCACTCCTTTTCAACATAGTGCTGGAAGTCCTAGCTAGTGCAATCAGACGAGAGAGCAAAACAAAAGGCATTCAGATAGGAAAAGAAGTTAAATTGTCCCTAATTGCAGATAATATGATTATATACATGGAAAATCTAAAGGAACCCATGAAAAAAACTCCCAGAAGTGAAGAGTGGATTCAGGAAAGTAGCAGGATACAAAATCAATATATAAAAATCTATAGCATTTTTATACACCAACAATGAACAAACTGAAAAAGAATTGAAGAAAGCAATTCCATTTGCAATAGTCACAAAATGAATAAGATACCTTGAAATAAACCTAATCAAAGAGGTGAAAGACTTCTACAAGGAAAATTATGGAAAAAGAAAAAAAAAGTAGAGTATGATACCAAAAAAAAAGAAAGAAAGGCATCTTGTGTTTTTGAATTAGAAAAATCAATATAATCAAAAGGCCAGTTCTACCCAAATTAATTTACATATTCAATGAGATTCCAATTCAATTGCTAGTGACATTCTTCACAGGATTAGAAAAAAAACAATTATAAAATTTGTCTGGAATCATAAAAATCCATGTATCACCAAGGCAATACTGTGCAAAAAGAAAAGTATCTAATTACCTGACTTCAAAATATATTACAAAATGGTGATAATCAAAACAGCATGGCAGTGGCACAAAAACAGACATATAGACCAATGGAATAGATAGAAAAATCCAGGGGAAAAAATCCCACATCATACATTCAGCTCATCTTTGACAAATGTACAAAACTATGCAATGGAGAAAAGAAGGTATTTTCAGCAAATAGTGCTAGATGAACTAGATATTCACCAGCAGAAAATGAAATTGGACCCCTATCTCTCACCATTACAAGAATCAACTTAAAAGAATCAAAGATTTAAATGTAAAGCCTCAAACTATAAAATTACTAGTAGAAAAAATAGGGGAAACTATTGAAGACACTGCAGTAGACAAAAATTTCTTAAATGAGATCCCAAGGAACAGGCAATAATCCCCAAAATAGACAAGTGGGATTACATCAAGCTAAAAAGCTTCCTCACAGAAAAGGAAACAATAATTAGAGTGAAAAGACAACCCTCAGAATGGGAGAAAATATTTGTAAATTATTCCTCAGATAAGAATTAATCACCAAAATACATAGGAAATCAAGCAACTCACCCATTAAAAAATGAATAATCCAATAAAAAAATGGGCAAATGAATTGAATAGACAACTCTTCAAGGAAGATTTAAGAATGGCCACAAGGCATATGAAAAAAATGTTCAAAGTCTCTTGTCATAAGGGAATGCAAATTAAAACTACAATGAGATACCTTTAACCCCTGTTAGAGTGGCTAGGATGAGAAAAATACAAACCAAGTATTGGCAAGGCTGTGGGGAAAAGGGAGCCCTCTTACATTGTTACTGGGAATGTAAATTAGTCCAACCTCTGTGGAAAATAACATGGAGGTGCCTCAAAAACCTACAAATAGAATTACTATAGGACCAAGCAGTCCCACTCCTTGGTATTTACCCAAGGAATAGGAAAATACTTGTTCAGAAAGACATTTGGGTACCAGCAGTTACGTAATGGCTATGTCGCTGAACTCCCATGTAGTCGACTGCAGTACAAGTCCTGGACCCGGTGGCTTAAACTCACACCAGGGCGTGTGTGAGTGCATGCCCAAGATTCCAAGAGGATAATGATTTCTCACTTTCTGTCTCTCTGTGTCTCTCTGGTGATCGCAAGTGCCCTGTATCCAAAAAAACAAACAAACAAACAAACAAACAAAAAACCTCTCCAATAAAAAAGAAAGACATTTGCACATCCATGTTTATTATAGCATTATTCACAATTGCTAAAACATGGGATCAACCTAAGTGTTCAAAATCCAATGACCAGGTTGAAAAACTGAGGCACATGTCAATACATACTATGGAATATTACTCAGTTATAAGACACAATGAAACCCTATCATTTGGTCAAAAGTGGATGAATATAGAAGAGTTAATGTTGAGCAAATTGAGCCAGACTTTGAAAGACATACACTGTATGTCCCCACTTACTTTGTACCAAATATCTGCACTATAAAGCAGGAATTGAAAGATCCAGTGACGATAGTAGAAAGGACAAATGTAAATAGCAGAGATTGTAGGGAGGGGAGTAGGTGGTAGTGGGTGGGTGTGAAGAATTGAATGTGGGGAACCAGCAGTTAGCGTAATGGCTATGTCGCTGGACTCCCATGTAGTCGACCGCGGTTTGCGTCCCGGACCCGGTGGCTTAAAACTCACGCCGGGCGCGTGTGCGTACCTGCCCAAGATCCCAAGAGGAGAATGGAGGAGAAGGGATTGTGGCGTGACCATCCCCCCTGGGGGGTGATTTCTCGCTTTCTGTCTCTATGTCTCTCTCTGTCTGTCTGGCGAGCGCACGCGCCCTATAGCGGAAAAAAAAAAAGAATTGAATGTGAAGAAACACTTATCAGAGCAAAATATGTAGAAGTTCTCTGCTGGAAAAAATTGTATGCATCATTATGAAGACTATATGTAAAATGTGAAGACAATCTTAATTTTTTTTTTAAATGAAGACCCTGTTTGGGTGGCCCAGGAAAAGCCCCCTTAGGACAACTTCTGCCCACCTTGGCTCAAGCCACCTGGAGGTCTGTTTCCAATTACCTGATCTTTCTTATAAGACAACACACCCACAGTGTAAACGGTCGCCCCCAAGCTCCGAGCCTTGTTAGCCTAAGGGAGAGAAGGCGCTGAGTACAAATCACCAAAATGTAGGGAGCCAAATGCTGGTAACAATGGACGGACTCACTTCCTCTTGAGTCGCTTTAAAAGGTTCTGGATACAGTGTCCCATCAGTCAAAGCGATGATCATGCTGGGAACCTTGGTGGCTGCAGAAACAAGGAGTGGCCTGGTTGTAAAGGCACCAGGAAAGACCCTAGAACTCTGGGTGTGTCACAGGCTGCCAGGGCCACAGCCTGCCCACTTTAGGAGAGACCTGTGCCTACCCTGGCCTCCTGGGGAGAGGCTGCCCAGACCCCAGCTTCCAGGGCCCATTTTCTGGGGGAGGGGACTGAGCCAACTCGGGGCCCTTCCTCCAGTGCCAGGCTGTCCCTGCTGGGCCCCGAGGGCAACTGCAGCCATCACTGGGACAGAGGAAGCTCCTGTGATAAGCCAGGAGGGGGGCAGCCAGGCCTGCTGCCAGAGGCCGGCTCAGGGAGGCTCCAGAGGGCTGGGCCTGCTTGCGCAGAGCCTGCGATGTCCTGTGGTGTCCTCAGTCTAGTGCTGCTGGACCCCTGGCCAGGGCTCCCTGCACCCCCTCCAGGCCTTTCCCTGTCGGGCCCCACCTCTTTCCTGACAAGAGTGCTAGTCTGCAGCCAGAGTCGGTTCTGGGCGGGACACGGCCTTTGCTATTGGACACAGCCCAGGGTCAGTCGCCCCAAGGGAGGACGTTCAAGGGAGAAGGAGGGAATGGTGTCGTCAGCCAGGGAGGCCAGGCTGTTTGCACAGTCGCAGTCCAAGGTCTGCCTGAGAGTCCTCAGCCTTCCTCTATTCCCTTCCCCTGAGCCTGGCTGGAGGGAAAGCCCCTCCTCCTCATTGAGAGCCAAAGGACCCACGGGCCCCATGCAGTTGTCAGGAGCACCTGGGGCAGGGTCCTCTGCTCCTTCCACAGGGAGGGGGCCTGGAGCCTTGATAGTGTAAGTGTGTGCTCCAAGAGCCAGTGCCAGAGGTGACAAGTGGGATCTGCACCCAGAGCTCCGAGACTAATGCCCGACTTGGTCGTTGTCCCTGACCCTGTCCCTGACAATAGTGAGGTCGGAGGCAGCTTACCTCCAGAGTTGGCAGATTTAATCTGCTCGATAGCCTGAGGGAAACGAAGGGCATTGGGAGAGGACAGTGAGTTGACCCCAGCAGTGCTCCAGGACCCGCTGAACCAGGAGAGATTCCCAGAGCTCCAGGGGTCTGTACCCTTTTAAATCCTTCCTGCATTAATGTTGTTCCTAAAGGCGTCACTCTCTGAAGCAGCTTAAGACCATAAGCTATGTATCTTCTGAAAAATAAAACAAGGAAACACGGGCTGAGGCGTGGAAGGGTGACTGCTGAAGCTGTCCCACACTGTCCTGGACCTGCAGCCCACTCTGCAGACCCACTCGGACCTGGGTAGGGCAGGGCCTTCGCCACAGGCTCTGTAACTCCCCATCTGGCCTATGCCTGTGGCAGGAGGTTTCTGGCCAGGTCTGCCTCTGATCAGGGAAGCATTTGGGAAGACTGAGTGGCATCACTGGGATAGCCTCATGAGCCCCGATGCTCTCTTTAAGCTCATGTCTCTCAGGACGCTCAGGCCTTGGAGACATACCAAGGGCACTCCCTGCTGTCCATTACAGCATGGGAGCATCCCATCAACGTGCACCAGGAGTCATGGACCCCAGTAAAGACCCACCTCTAAATCTCACCAAGCCAGCCCTCCTCACCCATGGACACAGACCTGTGGCTCAGGGACTCCTAATCTACCCCTAATGCAGTCCTAGCCCATGCATGTACACCCTTGGCCAGGGACTCCTTACAAGTCTGCCTCCTCCAACCCTAACCTTAATTTATTGCACTCCCATGAGAGCAACAGGGTGCACTGCAGTGAGGGCTCCCACTGAGGCCAACACTCCTATCCCTAACTCTAGCCCAGCTGTAAGCCATGAACATGCACCTGTTGGGTAGGGACCCTCAATCCTAACCCTAAAACTAAACACACAATGCAGCGCTCTCTCTCCCACACCCACAGCACAGAACCCAGAAAATCCAGTCATTCTCAGCCCACAGGGTGGCCATCCACCTCCCTGTACCTCCCAGCCAATCAAAAACTACACAGCTTCCCACCTCTGGGCATCGAGGTCTCTGGGCACACACAGGTCACCTACATCCTCTGTGTGCTTCTCCTCACACCTCCCTCCAAGACCCAGCCCAGCCTGATGCTCAGGACCCCACTCCTGGGCTCCTCATCTGAGAGTCACCAAGAGATCTCACTCCCAAGAGAAGGCCCCAGGAGCTGCCCCGCTTCATTCCCAGCTCCCTGCCCCACAGGCTCTGGGCAGAATGACATGCATGTAGAAGTGCCCAACAGGGTGTTCATAGAGTACCCTCACATGCCCTCCAGTCTCCCTGGATCCCAGGAGTCCTCCCAGCCAGCCTCCCAAGGGAGAGGGAAGAGAGGGGAGAGGAGGATGGGGGAGACAGAGATCATTTAGAAGCTCAGGAGTCTGCAAATACCCATGAAGCTGGGGTAGTGAGGGACCAGGAATCTGGGGCTTGGATCAGGGCAGGATGAGAGGTGCCCAGTGTCCTGGTGGCCTCCACACTGAGTCCCGAGGACACCTCAGCTCCCCGGAGCTCCAGTGGCCTGGCCGCCAGCCCTGCCCTGGGCGTCGAGGGAGCACTCACTTGTTTGCGGTGAGCGGCATCACAGTCTCACCTTCGTCGGAGTAGGTGATGAAGGACATGCGCACGTTCGGGCTGGGGAGGGCAAGGAGCCCGTGAGGTGCCCACGCACAGGCAGGGAGGGGCGCGCCCATTTCCCCTCCCCCACCTCTTCCACCCCAGGGCCCGTGCAGGATTCGGGGTGTGGGGTGACGTCACTGAAGCATCTGAGGCCCATGGAGACGTGGGGCCCCAGGGGAGAGGGCCCAGGTGGCGTCTGCTGCTTCCCTGGAGTCATAGCCTTAATCACATCACCCCTGTCCAAGACCTTCAGGGCTCCCTGGGGCTCACAGCAGGGACTCTCAGTGCCTTCCTGCATCCTGAGGCCCTGAGGCCTGGTCCAAGTTGCCTGTCCACCCTCATCTCCCACCCTCACCCGAGGTAACCGTGCGCCCCAGGGCGAAGCAGGCCACGTTCCCAGCAGAGGTGGCCGTGATAGCTCCTGCCCTCCCTTTGCTCCATGCTCTAAGACCCAGTTCAAATCTCCAGTTCCCCAGGAAGCCAAGCTTGACCTTTCCTCCGGAAATTTGTGCTTTTTCTTTTACGTTCTTCAGCGAGGATGTTAACCCTTTCCGTTGGCCCTCAACACCATTCTACCAGGTGTTCAGTAATGGAGCCTCCTTCCCACCTGTCTGAGGTTCCTGTCTCAGCCCCGAAGGGCCCCAGAGCAGATGCACCCCTGCAGTATCTCCTGGCTTGTCGCCCTGCGCTCTGTGCTCCTTTCCTGACTCCAACGCTGCCCGGGACTGTGCTCCCACCATGGGACTCCTATGCCACCATGTTGAACAGACTGAGTTCTGCCTCCCAGAGGAAACACCCCAGCAGCCCAAGCCCACAGAGAAGACTTACCCCTGGAGCCTCTTCACGAGGTTCTCCACAAGCAAGTAAATGTCAATCCAGTTGTTGTTCACACTGCCTGACCTGAGAAGGAGGGCACAGATCAGGGGCTGGGCTCGTGGCTGGGTTGTCGCTCACACTGCCTGACCTGAGAGGGAGGGCACAGATCAGGGGCTGGGCTCGCGGCTGGGTTGTCGCTCACACTGCCTGACCTGAGAGGGAGGGCACAGATCAGGGGCTGGGATCACGGCTGGCCGGGCAGCGCCTGCCCCCACCTTCCAGGAGGCTCTCTAACATGCTCCTCCGACCGTGCAGGGCCTGGGACTCGCCCTCAGGGACCACAGCGCGTTATCCTGGGTGCTGACTCTGCTCAGGGTGACAGGGGTGTCCCGACTGCCTGGGGCTGAGGGGAGTCCCAGACGAGCAGAGCTGGAGGCTGCCTGGGCACAGGCAGGGCCGTGTAAGCCAGGACCAGGGAGCAGGCACAGCTGGAGAAGCCCCTAGCCGTTCTGGTAGGTGGGCTCTGCTGGCCCCCACCCAGCCTTGGCATGGCCATTCCCAGCTCTCTGTGTGCTGGTTGGGGGCAGGGGTCCTGGCCCACTGCCACCAAAACCTCTGGAGAACCCCAGCCCCAGCCCAGGGAACCCCGACCTGCCGGAACTTGCATGGTGCACTCAGATTCGTGGCTGTCGGGTGTGACCCTCCGGGTAGGGATCCTTTCAGAAGCCCTTATCTGACCTGCCAGCCCTTCCTCGTGACACCCCCAGGTCCCGTGCCCTCCCTAGGCTCCCCAGCACCCACAGACGCAGGTAGGGGCCTTCCGCATGGGAGCGTGGGCGGCAAGACCCTGCGTCTCCAGCTTCCATAGAGGCCTGTGACGGCGAGCTCTTCAGGTACAGAGAACTTTCCTGGTCGGCACTGCCAGGGGACAACGGGATCAGCCGTCATGCTGCTCTGGTGTCACCAAGTCCACCAGCAGGGAGAGCCATGCCCAGGCCATGCCGACCCCACTCCAGACCCTGCTCTGTTTCTCCCACTTAGACCCTGATGGAGAGAGAGGAGCTGGGGGTCAGCGCCTTGGCCACCTGCTATGTCAGTGAGGATCACTGTGTCCCCCCCGCCTGCCCGGGGCAGAGGCCGTTGCAGGCACAGCTCTGGCAGTCTGCGGCACTGCGGAGACGGGGGCTATGCCCGGTTACAGAAGGGGAATGTGGCTCCCAGGCCAAGTTCCTGTCCGAGGTCACAGGGACGGTGCAGGGGGCATCTGAGCTGCTGCCCTCGCCCGGCTCCTTCCCTGGACCCGTGCTGGCTCATGTCATTCACGGTCCTGTGAGCCAGGGGACGCCCCCCACCCGCCCCGCCGAGGCCCTGCCCCACCCTCGGCCGTCACCGCACCACAGACGTGGACCTCCCGAAAGTCCCGCTGGGGTGTGGTCACTCACCCCACCTCCTCTCCCGTCCTGCCCTCCCCGGCAGCATCTAGGACCACACAGACAACGAGAAAGCACGGAGGCACTTCTGCACAGGGCTGGCATGACAGCACACGTGTGAGACGCTGGGCACGATTCCCTGCCTCGTTGTCCGGCCAGTGTTCGCGTCACTGCCACTTTTAGATGAGAAACCAAGGTTCTCGTTTGTTGAGCACGTAGTCTCAGTATTTGTAGCTGGCGTGGATTCGAACCCTCATCAATGTGCAAAACTCATGCTGATCGCGCTCAGTGTGTCTGTGACGCTGTGGTGACCAGCCATTGCGGGTGAGGAAACACTAGGATGTGAAGCCCGCGTGCCACAGAGGCTGCCCTCAGCACCCCCAGGCCAGCGTGCACGGGGTGCTCCCCTCTCCCGGACAGCAACGCTCCACCCTTCCCTTCTCGCTCCTTTCCCCTCCCAGAGTGCAAAGACCCTTTCATGAAGGTTTATGGGGACCACGACTGTCCAGCCCTTACTCTGGTAACCAGTGTGGGATGATGTTGAAGAAGGTTCTAGATGCTGGTCCACAGAAGAAAGAGTGGCTGGGGGCAGTGCAGACGACCCCAGGGACCCCAGGTCTCTAGAGGAGGCAGCACGGAATAGTGTAAACCACGTGGTGTCTAAAATGCAGCGCTCCACTCGTGCGTGCATGAGAACAGAGAGACGGAGGAGCTGACAGGTGTGGACGCCTCCACCGCAGCATTCGTGGCCAAAGACGTCGCGGTAAAGAGGGTGAGGAGTATGCAGCCCTTCAGGGGCTGAGCTGTGAGAAGGCCCATGTTCTTTCCCGGAGTGAGAAATCACCCTGGTGCAACAGTAGAGGCAGCTCATGCAGGCGTGTGTGGGAGCAGGGTCTGAAGTCAGCAGGGACAGCGCGCATTGCCAGGGGCTTCCCTGGGAAGGTGAACCGACAGGAGATGTGGGGAGGAGCCGGGCGTTTTTGCTGTGAGTCCTGTTACAGAATTTGACATTTAAATGTAGTTCATCTTCAACGATTTCCTAGATAAATGTAGACATGGAATTACTAAGAAAAACTGGTATCAAGGAGTAAATGGATTTAGAAGCTCCAAGCCCTTTTCCTCCATGCAGAAGCCACTCACCACCACAACCGATGTGAGCTGGCCCTGCGGGAGGTCTTGAAATCAGCCTCCCAGGAGCAATAACGCAAATGCCCAGCTGGGCACAACCACCTTCAAAATGCAAACTAGGATGCTGTGTCCCTGCTGACCGTCCCCATCTCATGCCCAGCGTGGGGCAGTTCGGGGCTGGAGCAGGGCCTAGTTCTAACTGTCCTGCTTGACCCTGAGGGGCCAGAGCACACCTCCCTTGCCGGTTACTGTTACCCGCTCTTGTCGCCCAGCTGGGGGACACCCGGAGAGCTGGCGCCCTCCACTCTCCTTGCACAGCCCAGGAGCTAGGAGGACACCTGGCTACGCAGTGCTCCTGAAGGCTGCAGGTACCCCAGGGCTGACGACCCTCAGATGCCTATTGTCGCCGGGTGTGGAGCCGTAACGATAGGCCAGGCAAGGTGCCGAGCAGAAGCAGGGACGCCACGTGGGAAATAGGGCATTTGAAGCTGCTGTGGACACAGGGCGTTTGGAAAGCTGAACTTTGCCCAAGGCAGACGAGGCCCATGACAGTCCTGCACTCACTAATCTCTCAGCCCCTGCCGGCCGGAGAGAGGCATTCCTAAAGTGGGGAAGTAGGCCTGCTCCCTGAACCGCAGGCCGTCTGAAGGCCTGAGTATGGTCCTCACATGTGGCAAGTGCTCGCTTAACGTCATGTTACTCCCCAAAGCCTGTCCCATTCATCCTGGGTCCAGGAGACAAGGGTCTTGTCATTGCTGCTTAGACTTGGGAGCTGGGCTGGGCCCCGGTCTCAGGCTTCAGGATCCATGGAGAAGGAGAGAAAGCAGAGGGTGTGCCATCCGGGACGGTGGAAAGACCCAGCACAGGAAGCCCACGTCTGTCACACCGCCAGCCCCTGGGCACTCCACCAGGAGCCCACCCCTCTCCCAAGAGATCCCACAGAAACTCCCTTACTATGCTCCAGCCCGGGGTGGTCTTGAGGGTGCCAGAGGTGTGGGGAGGGCATTGGGGACAGTGAAGGGCTTCGACAGCATGCAGCCAGGCGGGCACTGCCACTGCTGAGGGAGCAGAACATTCCAGCCCAACAGCAGGAGCTGCAAATGGAGCTGCAAACGGAGGACGATCCCACCAAGACGGAGGCCTCCCCACCCCTTTCCTTCTTTGAGAGCCAGCAGGTGCCTCGTGCTCAGCTGGGCTTATCCAGGCCACATGGGAGACGGGGCGCATGGTGCCTGCAGGTGTGGCCATGAGGCGCTCTGGTTGTGGAAGAGAAAACCCACACTTAGAAGCACGAAGGCACGGAGCTAAGCAGAGACACGCTAGACTCCCAGCAGGCCAGGGAGCCAGCTCTGAGGGGCTCAGTGAAAGAGTAAGTCACCTGGGCAGAAGCCAGAACAAAACAAAGGAACAAGAGCACTCCCAGCACAGAGTGAGTTTCGAAAGCACCAGCGGAGAGGCAGCTGTTAGCAGCCAGCTGCTTAAAGGACTCATGGAGATCAGACCAGGCTGATGAGGGACCGAGGGTCAGCCAGACCACAGGGTGGCTTTACCCCTTGGGAAGACGAACCCTAGGGCTCAGATGCTGAGACTCCTTTCTGCCTCAGAAAACAAGGAGGCCTCATTCAGGGTCTGACCTATGAACTGGCCTGGCTCCTCCTCTTTCAGAAGCTGGGGTCCTCTGGCTGTTCCCTTGTGATGACCCAAGGGTGACAGCTCCCGAAGACCGCCTGGGGCCCGGATGTGAAGGGCCACTCACTTGTCCAGGATGAAGTAGAGGTCGAAGGCTCCCTGGCAGTTGGACTTGCTGGCCTGCTGGCGCCAGTGGTGCCGTAGCACTAGGCCACGGCGGTTGTGGGTCCATCGGGAGGCCTGGCCAAGGTGGGGGATCCTCCAGCTGGGGCCATAGTACAAGAAGCTTCTCGCTCTACACAGTGGAGGGGGCAGCAGCAGGAGGAGGAGCACAGAGCAGGGCAACCAGGGACCATGGCTCCCCAGTTCCATGGCTGCCCTGTGACCCACTCACTCTCCAGTCCCTGGACCAGGGCTAAGGCAGGCTGGGTCTGGCCTTCTCTGGCCAGCTTTTCTACTGTCTTTGCCTCTGCCCAGGGTCAGGAGCCCCTTCCACTCTATCACCAACAACACGTAGCCCCCCACCTGTACCAGCCCAGAGCCCAGGGACCAGGGGAAGTGGCTGGCTCTGGGTGACCTGACGGCAGCCCTCTGCACAGCCCTCCCCCCGACAGGGACAGAATTCCCTGTGCTCATGATTGACAGGAAGGTTGACATGGTGACTTTGTGACCTGCAGCTCTGCTCAGCGTCTTGCATGTTGACATTACCTAGCAGGAGTTCTAAGATATTTCAAGAGGGTATAAGTTAAGGCCTCCATGTGTCCCTTCCCCAACCCCTCAAGGAACCCTGCCTGTAGTCAGCTCACTGAGGGCAGCTGAGGTGGCTGAGATAAGGACACCGTGGGTGCCAGGAGATCAAGACCTGGGAGTGGGAGTGAGGGAATGGAGAGGTCGTTTGTATAAATACTGAAGTCACCCTGGGAATGACAAGGTCTGGGAAATGAACACTGTGCCACGTTGCCATTGTCCTTTGTGTTGAGGCATGTTACTGTTCTCTATGCTATAACAGACCACCCTAACCTGAGTGACATGTGGCAGGCTCCATTTATTCTGCTCATAGGTTCTGTGGATTGGATTCTCAGGGAAAGCAGAGTGGGGAGGGCTCCCCACATCCAGGTTCTCCTGGGAAGATTAAGCAGCCAGATAGCACTTGATGATGGGGTCTGGGGTTATCTGGAAGCTTCTTCACTCACATACGTGGCTCCTGGGTACAATATCTCAAGGCTGCACAGGGCTGGGATGGCCATGGAGAGCCTGCATGTGGCCTCTCTCCATGTGACTTGGGCCTCCTACCAGCATGGTGACTTGAGGGTAACTGAGACATTTTACCTGGCGGCCTAGAGCTCCAAGAGTGAGTATTTCCTGATTCAAGAAGGAACTGTTGAGCCCTTTATGACATCACCTGGGAAGTCACAGTGTCCCTTCCACTCTAGTCTGTTGGTCAAAGCTGTAGGAAGCCTACCAGGATTCACTGGGTAGGAACATAGACCCGCCTCTCAATGGAGGAGGGCATATGAGTTTGCACCTGTGCTTATAGACTGTTGTGTCACCAGTACTTTGAATAACAGGAGGCTGTGTTGTGTGGGCGAATGCAGGCTGAGACAACTTCCATTCAAAAGGCATTCAGCAAAGTCAGACTGAATGAAAAACACTTTTAGATACCTCAGTTTTATTTCTTCATTTATGTATGCATGAGAGTGATTAGAAATCCTTCTCTAATAAGCATAAAATATATCTTTCTAGATACAGAACACACAAATTGTAATGATGAAAATCTTGGGTTGAAGGAATTTTTTGTTTCTTGGTTTTCGTTTGAATATCTTTACTGTGGTAGTTAAAAGTGATGAAATCCAGTAGACTTCCCCAAGAGTCTTCTTAGGGTTCTCTTCCTTCACAGCCTTCATTATGCTCGCTATCATCATATTTCTATATTTTTCGCTAGTCATTAGACATCTCTTTGGTCTTCAATTGCACTTTGAGGACTAGTGATGAGGGTGGTCATTTATTAACACTGGTTAGGGTCATCCTGTCTCCTCTTTTGTGAAGTTACTATCCCTGCCTAGATCCATTCTCTGACTAGGGTGTCTTTTTTCATATCTTGATCTAGTCAGGATTCTAATCCTTGATCAATAATTTCTTGCTATGTAACTACTTTTTTCTTGTATTTATGGTCTTTTAAAAAGTAATTTTTAATTTTAAAGCATATTTGTCATATTCTTGAATGTTAACTTTGTTCTGTTTTATATCTTATGAAATTCTTTCCTACAAAAGGAAATAAAAATAAAATACATTTTATTTTTAAAGTAATAAAGATTTGTCTTTCATGTTGAGGTCTTGCCGGGGTCCAGCTTCGGGGCGGGGGTGGGTTGACTCGTCGGAGGTGGCACAGGTGAACAGAAGACAAAGGTCTTGGTGCCTTTTCATGCACGTCCTGAGTCGGACACCCCTCAGAGATCGCTCTCTGAAGAGCCACTGCTAGGACTTATCGTGCCTTTTTATTGAAAATGTGTTACATGCAAGTAAATGGGTGAGGGGCTACGTGTTCTAATTATCAACTCATAAAGTTTTAACAATAGGGAGCATGGGTTCCATTCAGGGTTGGATTAAGGGTGGGTCTAGTGCAGTTCCACAATTGTTTGTTTGATGTAGGTGTCTTCATGGAATCCAGTTTCAGGAAAGCAGCTCCAGCAAGCAGAGATAATTATCAGCTGATGTGGTGCGGCAGCCGTCTTGTGATTACTGAGCACGATACTGAGAAAAGAAAATCTCAAGTATAGATATTAGTTCTTATGAATCTCAATAAAGAATGGAACTTATATAATTTTATAGGGATCTAAAACTTAATTCAAGGATTCCTAATATATCTTAAAAGGGGTAAAACTACTGCTTACTAAGTAAGGGCGGGGACAGCTTTTTTAATTGGCAGTAAAGTGACTAACAAGTTAATGAAGAACTTTAAGGTGAGCTTGTGGCATTCTTAAAACTTTCTATTGTGTCTGTGGAGCCACTTCTATGTATTTTGTTAGAACATTAGCCATAGTGGGGCGGGAGTACCCTGGGCCCGTTTTGGCCTAAAAGATTATTCTTAAGCTTATGTTCAATGTATCTTGAAGGGCCTTCCAAAGGTCAAGAAGATTTCTGCCTAGATGTGACCTCATCACACCCTCTATTGTGACTGTCCGGAGTAAAGCATTGTAATTAACAGTAGGTGGTCAGACCAAAGGGGAGAGGTCGGGGGACTTCCTGGAAATTTTTATCATATACTCAGGATGTATAAGAGAGCTATGTAATTCTTTTATAGTAGTATATTGGAGAGTCAGAGGGGGGGTCGCTTCCCAGCAAGGCTACCACAGTTTCCGGAGCAAATAGCAAGCGGCCCTGCCGACATGCTAATTCGACCTAAGTTTTATTACTAGGTCAGGGGGTGGCGAGGGGGGTGGGGGAGAGGCGTACACAGCAGTGGCCTTGCCAACGTGCTGACCCGACCTAAGAGGTAGAGGTCAAAAGCTCAAAACAGATCCTGGGGCCCTACCGGGTCAGACTCCTCCATCTCCCCCTTTTTTATTTTGAAGTTTGGGGAGGTGAACTTTAGTTTCTATTGATGATATGGTGGAATGGAACTGTTTGATGATAACTGGAAAGCAAAACAAACATAGGAAGATAAGTCCAAAAAGTCCTCCGGCTGAATAAAATAGCATAGAGAATAAGTGTTTGGAATTGGTGAATGCACCAAGTAAGGAGGACACAATACCATTGGCCACATCAGAGGGTGTTATGGAGTCCAAATGGGATTTGGAAATTTTCATAATGTCAGTAATTTTTATAAGTCTATGGTGAGAGAATGGTTGAAGGCCCCTCTGAGGTGAGATTGAATTTGTTCCCAGGTAATTTGTGTGTGATTGTAAGGTAAAGTAGTAACACAGATCCATTTGTAATTAGCATGACAGGCAGTAGTCAACTGGACTTTAATATTTTGAATTTTTTGTCCTAAGTTTAGAACTGCTTTTTCTAGGGCATTAATTTTGTCAGCCAGTTGTTGGTCAATTTGTTCTTGTTTAAACAAGGCAGTGGAGACATTAAGAGTTAATTTATTAACATGGGAAGCTGTCAAACAAAGAGAAGGCAAAATTATTTAAGAAATAACAAACCATGTATTTAGGAAAAACACAGGGGGTCCATTTTGGAAAGCCTGACTGTGAAGAAATGCTGTCCCAGGAATATTCTGCTGAGGCTGGGCAAACTGAAAGTAACTTAGGTGGGTGAATAGAAGGTGCAAGCTAAAATTGAATGATTATATTCTGTAAGAGAAAGGAAAGTTAGAGTCTGAGCATCACGAGTGTGGTCATCATAACTGGAGGGAAGTAGCTGCCCTGTGGCTAAAGGAGAACCTGTAACTTGAATTATAGGGGGAAAAAGTAACATAAAATGGAAGAGGCTTAAGCAACTGGATTTCACTGGTTTTAAAGTTTAAAATACCACGGTAGAGATATCCAAGAAAAAAAAAAAAAAAAAAAAAAAAAAAAAAAAAAACAGAAAACAGAAAGAATCCTCTTAACCTAAGCATTCCATTATTTCTAATTTTTGTGTTCTACATCTAGAAAGATCTATTTCAGAATTATTAGATTTGCAACCATGACTCTCCCATGTATACAAAATGAAGAAAATAAAATTGAGTTATCTCTAAATGTTTTTCATTTAATCTGACCTTACTGAATGCCTGTTGAATGAAAATTTTCCCAGCCTACATTCTCCCACACAGCACGGCCTCCTGCCATTCAAAGCACTGGTGACACAGCCATCACTAAGCACAGGTGCAAACTCACCTGCTCTCCTCCACTGAGAGGCAGATCTCTGACACCACCTACCCGGCCACGCCCCAGTGAATCTTGGCAGGCTTGTTGTGGCTTTAACCAATAGAATAGAGTAGAAGTGACACTGTGGCTTCCCAGGTGATGTCATCAAAGGCTCTACTGTTTCTGCCTAGATCACAGTAAATCCTCCCTCTTGGAACTCTAGGCTGCCAGGTAAAATGCCCAACCACCCCAAAGCCACCATGATGGGAAGAAGCCCAAGTCACATGGAGAGAGGTCACAGGCAGGCTCTCCAGGCCATCACATCCCAACTCTCCTGTACCTAGAAGCCACACATGTAAGTGAAGAAGCTTCCAGATAACCCCTGGCCTCATCATCAAGTACTATCTGATTGCTCATTCTCCCCAGGAGGCCCCGGACATTTGGAGCGCTCCCTACTCTTCCCTCTTTGAGAATCTGACCCACAGAGCCTGTGAGCAGAATAAATGGAGCCTGCCACATGTCACTCAGGTTAGGGTGGTCTGTTACAGCATAGATGACGGGAACATCCCTCAGCACAAAGGACAGTGGCAGCATGGCACAGTGTTCATCTAGATCCTGCCATCCACAGGGTGACTTCAGTGTTCACACAAACGACCCCTCCATTCCCGCACTCCGGCTCCCAGGTCTTGACCTCCTCACCCACCACGGTGTCCTTATCTCAGCCACCTCAGCTGCCCTCAGTGAGCTGACTACAGGGAGGGTTCCTGAGGGGCTAGGGAAGGGACACCTCTCTAAAGACCTGAGGACTCCTGCTTGGTAAAGTCAACATGCAAGACACTGAGCAGAGCTGCAGGTCACAAAGTCACCATGTCAACCTTCCTGTCAATCATGAGCACAGGGAATTCTGTCCCTGTCGGGGGGAGGGCTGTGCAGAGGGCTGCCGTCAGGTCACCCAGAGCCAGCCACTTCCCCTGGTCCCTGGGCTCTGGGCTGGTACAGGTGGAGGGTCTGTGCCATTAGTGATAGGCCAGAAAGGTCCCCAGCTCCTGGTCAGAGGCTGAGGTGGCAAAGAAGGTGATCAGAGTGAGATTCAGCCTGTCTGGGCCCTGGTCCAGGGATTGGAGAGCAGCGGGTCACAGGGCAGCCATGGAAATGGGGAGCCATGGTCCCCGGGCACCCTGCCCTGCACTCCTCCTCTTCCTGCTGCTGCTGCCTCCTCCACTGTGTAGAGCGAGAAGCTTCCTGTCCCATGGCCCCAGCTGGAGGATTCCTCACCTTGACCGGGCCTCCAGATTGACCCATCACCACCGGCACCACTGGCGCCGGGAGGCCAGCGAGAACTGCCAGGGAGCCTTCGACCTCTACTTCATCCTGGACAAGTGAGTAGCCCTTTGTATCCTGGCCCTAGCTGGTCCTTGGGAGCTGCCATCCCCTGATTATCACAAGGGCACAGCCCAGTGGACCCCCAGCTTCTGAAAGAGAAGGAACCATGCCAGTTTATAGGTCAGACCCTGAATGAGGCCTCCTTGTTTTCTGAGGCAGAAGTGGTCTCAGCATCTGTGCCCTGGGGTTCATCTTCTCAAGGGGCAAAGTTACCCTGTGGTCCTGGCTGACCCTCGGTCCCTCATCATGCCGGCCTGATCTCTCTCTTGTGTGCTCTTAGCAGAAACTTCTTTCTCATTCATTTTTGTGCAAACTGTATTTCAGACATATTCTGTACGGTTTCATGGGAATCACATGTAACATTCTGGCGTTATAGCCGTCCCATTTGAAGTGCTATCAACTTCAGTTTGACTGCATACACTGTTCTATACAACTTCATCCTACCCTTCATATTATCAAAGTCACAAACAATATCTTTACATATAGTGTGCACAATAACGTGGATTTATAATGATGTTAGTGCATTTGTCTTTTAAATTCTGTAAAAATTAAAGAGTGGAATTGTAAAGCAATATGACCATATTACGGGTACTTTATTTGCTTATGTATTTATCTGTACCACAAATCTGTTTGTGTTCATATGGCTTTGAGTTATTCTCCTATGTCCTATTTTGACCTAATAGACTCCCTTTAGCCCTTAATTAGGGCAGGTGTAATGGTAATAACTTGCTTAGTTGTTTCGTTTTGTTTTGTTTTAACTAAATATCTTAATTTTTTTATCTTTCTAATTTTTTTATTTTATGATTTGTTATTTACATTCTATCATTGGACATCTCTCTAGCACACCGTATATTTGTCAAAATACAAGTGCTGTATGCAAAAATCAATAAAGACTATTACCACAAACATAATTTTAAATAGAGAGCTTAACAGTCTTGTATCTGATAAGAATACAAGAGCTCCTATGAGACTCTCTCACCCACCCTCTAAAATCTACTCCTCTTTCATATACTTACTGATCTACACTTTCCTCCCTACTTTGCATCTTTGGATCTTTCCATTTCTGTCATAGTATACAGACTTGTAGTATACAGATATATACACATATATACTAAATGTGTGTGATTGTGTATATATACCAAATATATATATATATACATATATATACCAAATTACACACACACACACACACACACACGCATATACATAAAATTTTATTTAAGTTTATTCATTTATTCATTTTAATTTGCCCAGAGTGAGTGTGTGTGAGAAAGAGAGAAGGAATGTGAGAAAGCAAGATGCCAGGTCCAGGATTCAAACTGCAGTCTACAATGTGGGAGTCCAGTACCCTTAACCACCACACTACCTGCCAGTTCCTCAGTATATATTGAGCGGGGATATACAGTATTTCTCTTTCATAGTCTGCTTTATGTTGCTTAGCATAAAATCTTCTGTAGTCATACACTTTAAGTCAAATGGCAGGATCTCCTGTCCTTTATGCTAAGTAATATTCCATATGAACACAAACAGATTTATGGTACAGATAAATACATAAGCAAATAAAGTACCCGTAATATTGTCATAGTTTTTCAATCCATTCATCCATTTGGGGGCATTTATTGATTCTATATCGTAGCAATTGTGAATAATGCTGCAATAAACATGGATGTGCAAGTGTTGTTCTGATAGGGAAGGACTTATTTCTGCCATTTTATGTTTTTTCTGTATGTTTTGGCTTTTTTATTATTTTTCGTATCTTGGCCACTCATATATCTTCCTTAGATAGTTGTCTGTTTGATTCATTAGGCTAATTTTTCATCGGGTTACTCCCTTTGTGTGCGTGTAGATGAGCTACATGAGTTCCCTAAATATTATGGTTATTAATTCCTTATCTAAAGCATATATTGAAAATACTCATGCTTATTTTGAGGATTGTCTCTTCACTCAATTATTTCTTTCTCTGTGCAGATGCTTTTTAGTTTTATGAAATCCCACTCATTTATTTTTGGGATCATTGCTGTGTTTTAGGGGTCTTGTTGAAGAAAGCTTTGCCTATTCTGATGTCTTTAACATTTTCTTTGTTTTCCATCAATAGTTTTATGCTTGAAGTTTTACATCCAAACCTTTGACTTGATTTCAAGGTGATTTTTGTTCATGGTGAGATACAGGGGCCTAGTTTCCTTTCCTTGCAGGCCAAAGTGCTGTTCTTCCAGTAACATTGGCTGAAAAGACTTTCTTTTCCCTGCTGCATTATTTGAGTCTTTTGTCAAAGATCAGTTGGCTGTACGTTTTGGGGTTTATTTCTGGATTATCTATTGTGTTCCATTGGTCTACGTGTCTGAACTTGTTCCAGTAACATGTTGAGTCTGTGAGTGCCGGGGGTGTCGTGAGGAAGTGCTGGCAGCCTTCTGAAAGAATCCTCACCCACAGGGATAGGCCTAACAGCTAAGAATCCCAGTGTGCCATGGAAGTTTCAGCCAAGTCAGGGTTCCCTGGGCTGGGGCTGGGGCTTTCCAGGGCTTTTGATAGCAGTGGTGCCAGGGAACCCTGCCTCTACCCAGCACACAGAGAGCTGGGAATGGTCACACCTAGGCCAGGAGGGGGCTGGGAGAGCCCACCCACCAGAAAAGCTAAGGGTCCTTCCAAGCTACGCAGACTCCCCGGTTTATTGTCTACCCGCCACCTCCTGGTGTGTTCGGCCAGCCTTGCGGCCTCTGAACTCTCCTCAACCTGGGAAGCCCTTCAATCCCAGGCAGTCAGGTCCCTCCTAGATGACCTGCTGTAGTCCCTGAGGGTGAGTCCCAGGTCCCTCCATGATCAGAGGAGCATGTTAAAGAGCTCGCTGGAAGGTGGGAGCAGAGACACTGCCCACCCAGCAATGAGCCCCAAGCCCCTGAGTCATTTCTCCTCTGCTTTCAGATCAGGTAGTGTGAAGCGCAACTGGATAGAAATTTACAAGTTTACAGAGAGCATCGTAAAGAAGCTTGAAAAGTAAGTCCACTCTGCACTGTGGGCTCCTCTACTTCCAGAGCTGCTCCTCCAGGAAGCAGAACTCACTCTGGTTGACTTGGAGGGCATGGGAGCCCCTCAGTTGGAACACACAGCCCAGGCAGTATTTGAAAACAGGAAAGGAGCACAGAGCTTAGGCCTCCTTGGAATCTCAGCTGCATGGGTGGGCTCCCACCTACAAACCAGGGCACACTGCAGGGGCCACGTCTACCCTGGGACCCTTCCAGGCTAGGACAGGAACCCGAGACAGGCAGAAGGGAGGAATGGTGGAATGGTGTCACAGCCTAAAGGGAAGTTTCAAAGAACTCAGCATGGCAGGTTAGAGGGAAAAGCACAAATTCCTGGAGAAAAAGCCAAGGATGGCTTCCCGAAGAACTGGAATTTTGCATTGGGTCTCAGAGAGAGAAACAAAGATGGAGGACAGAAGCCATCACAGTAACATCTGGTGAAGGGGTGTGGACCGCTTCATCCGGGAAGCAGGGTTAACGCGGGTGAGGGCTGGGAGATGAGGCAGGGCAGGGCAGCTTTGACCAGACCTCAGGAGCTCAGGATACAGGAAGGTGCTTAAGTTTTTTGCTATGAACCACGGGAAGCCACAGAAGGTTCTTGGACAAGGGAGTGATGTGTTCAAGGTTGCGCTCCGGGAAAATGTCTGCTACCTCTGGGTAGGGCGGGGGGGCGGGGGGTGAGCTACGGGAAGTCTGCAGTAGAGGGGAGGCCTGGATTGCTGAGGGGCAGCCCCGTGTAGGGTGGGGGAGCCTGGGTCTCGGCATGCCCAGCTTGTGGTGCCCGTGCTGTGTCTGTGGGCTCTCGGGGGCTGCTGGACTCCAGGGAAGCAGCAGACGCCACCTGGGCCCTCTCCCCTGGGGTCCCACGTCTCCATGGGCCTCAGATGCTTCAGTGGCGTCACCCCACACCCCGAGTCCTGCACGGGCCCTGGGGCGGAAGAGGTGGGGGAGGGGAGATGGGCGCGCCCCTCCCTGCCTGTGCGTGGGCACCTCACGGGCTCCTTGCCCTCCCAGCCCGAACGTGCGCATGTCCTTCATCACCTACTCCGACGAAGGTGAGACTGTGATGCCGCTCACCTCAGACAGGTGAGTGCTCCCTCGACGCCCAGGGCAGGGCTGGCGGCCAGGCCACTGGAGCTCCGGGGAGCTGAGGGGATTCTCGAGACCCAGTGGGGAGCCCGCCAGGACACAGGGTGGGCTGCCTGCACCTCTCATCCCGCCCTGACCCAAGCCTCACATTTGCAGCCCTCTCACTCCCCCTGGCTACACTGGGACCCACTGAGCCCTGTGTCTCTAGAAGTCTCTGTCTCCTCTACCCTCTTCTTCCCTGTTCATCCTCTCCCCTGGAAGGCTGGGTGGGAGGTCTCCCAGAATTTAAGGAGGCTGGTGGGCAGGGGTGAAGGTGCTCTAGGAACTCTGTGTCAGACACTGCCACATGCATGTCACTCTGCCCTGAGCCCATGGGGCAGGACGACAGAGTTGAACCAGGGGCATGTGCTAAGGCCTTGTGGAGGGAGTGAGGTCCCCGGTGGGTCCCAGAGAGGTGTCCCTGGGAGTGGGTCCTTAGCAGCAGGGTTGGGTGGTGCAAGAGGGAGCGTGAGGACAAGCAATTAAGGGCTATAGATGGCCCCCACGCACCCGTGAGCCCCAGCGGTGGGAATTGTGGAGTTTCTGCTTGGTCGGGAGAGGGCCCTGGTCACTCAGAGAGCTGGAAGAAGGCTTGGTTTTTGTGTCCTCTGCCGTGGGTTTAGGAGAGAAAGACTTAAGTTGGTTTGAGTTTTTAGTTTTAGGGTTAGGAATGTCTGTGCTCACAAGGGTCCCTATGCGGCATACGTGAATTCATTGGTAATGGTAGGTTATGGTTAGGGCTGGGAATCTGTCCCAGTAGAGTCCCTGCAGGGCACAGCAGTGGCACAACCTGTGTCCATGCAGGACACAGGTCCCCAGTGCCGTGAGACTGTCAAGAGAAATCAGGACTGTTCCCTGGGACCAGCCCAGCCACTCCACTCAGTCCTCCCACATGTGCCCCTGATCAGAGACAGACATGGCCAAAACCCGCCCAGCAAAGGCTCAGGCTGGAACGACGTCACAGGCCATGCCACTGGGGCCCTGCCCCACCCAGGTCTGGGGGTCTGCACAGGGTGCGGCAGCTCTAGGACAGTGGGGCTGGGCTTCAGCCGTCACCCTCTACACCTCATCCCCTTTCTAATTTCTTTCAGAACAAAAATAATTCAAGGTCTTGAGAGACTTAAACAAGTCAGGACTTACGGAGCAACCTTCATGCAGGAAGGATTTAAAAAGGTACAATTGCGTAGAGATTTAGGAACCTCTCCTGGTTCAGCGAGTCCTGGAGCAAGGCTGGGGTCAACTCACCATCCTCCCCCATGCCTTCATTTCCCTCAGGCTAACGAGCAGATGAGAAGAGCCAATTCTGCAGGTGAGCTGCCTGTGACATCACCATACTCGGGGCCAGGGACAGGGACAGAGCTGGGTGTTAGCCTCAGCGCTTTGGATGCAGATCCCACTTGTCACCTCTGGCACTGGCTCTTGGAGCACACACTTACACTATCAAGGCTCCAGGCCCCCTCCCTGTGGAAGGAGCAGAGGACCCTGCCCCAGGTGCTCCTGACAACTGCATGGGGCCCGTGGGTCCTCTGGCTCTCAATGAGGAGGAGGGGCTTTCCCTCCAGCCAGGCTCAGGGGAAGGGAATAGAGGAAGGCTGAGGACTCTCAGGCAGACCTTGGACTGCGACTGTGCAAACAGCCTGGCCTCCCCGGCTGACGACACCATTCCCTCCTTCTCCCTTGAACGTCCTCCCTCGGGGCGACTGACCCTGGGCTGTGTCCAATAGCAAAAGCCGTGTCCAGCCCAGAACCGACTCTGGCTGCAGACTAGCACTCTTGTCAGGAAAGAGGTGGGGCCCGACAGGGGAAAGGCCTGGAGGGGGTGCAGGGAGCCCTGGCCAGGGGTCCAGCAGCACTAGACTGAGGACACCACAGGACGTCGCAGGCTCTGCGCAAGCAGGCCCAGCTCTCCGGATCCTCCCTGAGCTGGCCTCTGGCAGCAGGCCTGGTTGCCCCCCTCCTGGCTCATCATAGGAGCTTCCTCTGTCCCAGTGATGGCTGCAGTTGCCCTCGGGGCCCAGCGGGGACAGCCTGGCACTGGAGGAAGGGCCCCAAGTTGGCTCAGTCCCCTCCCCCGGAAAATGAGCCCTGGGAGCTGGGGTCTGGGCAGCCTCTCTCCAGGAGGCCAGGGTGGGCACAGGTCCCCCCTGAAGTGGGCAGGCTGTGGCCCTGGCAGCCTGTGACACACCCAGAGTTCTAGGTGTCATTATAACCAGGCCACTCTTTGTTTCTGCAGGTAAAAAGATTCCCATAATGATGATTGCTTTGACGGATGGGACACTGTATCCAGATCAATTTAGGGACACTCAAGTGGAAGTGAGTCCGTCCGTCATCGTCGTCCCAGCGTTTGGCTCCCTGGGTTTGGTGTCTGTACTCAGCGCCCTCTCTCCCATAGGCTAACAGGGCTCGGAGCATGGGGGCGACCATTTACACTGTGGGTGTGATGGATTATAAGAAAGATCAGGTAACTGAGAACAGACTTCCAGGTGGCACCTTGAGCCTAGGAGGGCAGAAGTCGCTCCAGGGAGCTCTCCCTGGGCCCCGAGGAGAGTCTTGCACCTCCCCCCACCCCACCCCAGTGCTGTGAGTCAGCAGAGCCCATGGAAGAGGTGGGCGACAACGTGTTCCACAACCCACCACACCAGAGATGTGGGCGTGACACTGCCCGTTCCCTAAGAAGGGGATTCTAATATTACCTCTAGAAGCCAGGGTCAGCCTCGACATCCCACTGTCCCCATGACCTGAGGGCAGCACAGCGCCTCCTGGGTCTGGGGACTGCTGGATACTCTAGTCCTGGCTGGGGTCCCGAACCTCCTCTTTCCCCTGTAGATAGTGGCAATTGCGGACAGTCCGAATCACATGTATGCAGTGGACAATGGATTCAAAGCCCTGCATGGTATCGTCGACTCAGTGAGTCAGGGCTGGATGTGAGGGCTGAGTGCCATCTCAGCAGTGCCCCCAGTCCCAGTCCCCACCCACCCACCTCTCTATTCCAGCTCGCTTCAGATACCTGTATTGAAGTGACCTCTGTGGAGTCGTCCACGGTGTGTGCAGGAGGTTAGAGCCACGCCGCTGCCACTGTAGGAGTCCAGGACGGATGCTCCCAGCAGGCCCCAGGATTCGCCAGCCAGGCCTGGGTCTCCCCTGACACAGCACAGTCAAGGAGCAGGACGGACCCCGTAGGCACTCAGGCCAGGCCCCCAGTTCAGGCAGGACATGGGGTGTCTCCAGCTGTGTGGGGCTAGCTGCCCTCTCTCCCCGCATAAGTAGGGGCCTGGCGAGCCAAGGCCTGTACCCCTGAGGCCTTAGGAGCACCGAGGATGCAGGGTGGGAAAGTTGCTGCTGAGTTTGCCCTTGAAGAGAGGCCAGGTAGGGTGCCTAGCAGGGCCAGGGGACATAGGGTAAGGACCCCCCAAGGCACGAGGCCCAGCCGGGCGCCACCACATGGGCCCAGGTGCATACACAGATGATGGTGCACACAGAGGCTTCCTTGAAGGACCCTGGAATTTGGTTAAGGCATGGACCGCTCTGACCGGTGAGGTTCATGTGAGCTCAGAACTCAGCTCTTCCCAGCACAGACTGTGACCTTTGCCCTTGCAGACCCCAGTCAGGTGGTCATTAATGGACGTGGCTTTCATAACGCAAAGTGGAAGAGCCAAGTCATCTGCAGATTCAAGTTCAGTGACAACCAGTTCATTGGTAAGTGCCCTCGGCGCCCTGGGCCACAATTTTCCACACAGTGCCGTCTGACCTGTTGGCCAACGAGCTTTGCAGGCCAAGAGACCTTCTGTGGGGGTCACAGGACACCAGGAGGTCACAGGCAGTGGGGCACTGGAAGGGTTCCATGATGGGAAGTCCGGCCTCTGGTGACTTTCATCTGCATCGTGGGAAAGTGAGAAACCCCAGCACCCCAGAGCACTGTGGAGCAAGGCCGTACCCCTCAGTGACACTGGGTTTGGTGGGCTCTGTCCTTCTGTGAGTGTCCCAAAAGAAGAGCCATGTGCTTGGCAGGAGCCAGGCCCATAGACCCCACGAAGGTCGCCCACATGGAAGCCACTCTGCATTCATGCCAACAGGAGGAAAGCGCTGTGGTGGGCAGACGCAGTGGCACTTCCCCAGGTGGGGAGATTAAGGTTTCTGCTCAGGAAAGGTGGGCAGGGCTGCGGTGCTGATGTGGAAGGGCAGTCTCCCAGGTGTAGGTGCAGTGGCCCACCATGCCCTCGCACACGCCACTTGTAATGGACACGGGGCTGCAGCTCTGCCTGACAGACATTCTGTTACTACCTCAACAAAATTCACAGAGCTCAGAAAGGCCCGTTCCCCTCTGACTCCACACTTCAGCCTGTCCCAGCTGAAAGAGTACAGAGTTGTTCTCTGTGAGGCCACGGTCCTGTACAGCCTGACATGGAGTTAGGGGCTTGCACTCTGTAAAAATCTTGAACAGCTGGGCTCGAACCCCTGCTGCTCCCACTTACAGGAAGTAGGTCAGAATGGGTCCCAGGAGACTGCTCCATGCCAGGGCAGGATGCCCTCTTAAAGTGGCTGAGACCTCCTCTGCCCTCTGTCTCCAGCCATGGGGGGTGCAAGTCAGAGAAGAACCTGGCCTGGGAGGGCCATGCTCTCCAACCTACAGGGGGGAAGCCTGGGGCTCCAGCAGCTGAGCCTGTAAGAAAAAGAGCTGTGAAGGCACCTGCAGGGGTGCCCCTGGGGAACTCGGCAGAGTGAGTGGGGCCTGATGCGAGGGTTCGACCCTTCTGGGCCGTCCAGGCTCCGAGCTACTGAACGAGTAAATGAAGGATAAAAGCACCCAGGAAATCTCTGCACCCCCACTGGCTTGTGGACCAGGAAATGGCCTCACCTCCAGTCAGGCCCCTCTGGAGGAAACGTGCCATCCTGCTCCCTCCCAGCCTCCTCCAGGTCCGGCCCCAGGAAGCCCTCCTACCTCTACACCCAAAGTGCCAGGGCCCGCCCAGCCTGTGCACTCCCTGTGCCAGTCAATCCCAGAGGCCCTCCCAGGCACAGGCCTGCCAGGGCTCCCAGCTCGGCTCTCTCCTCTCCAGCTCAGCAGCTCACTGTCTCAGGGCCTCGGGACAGGCCACCACAGCACCGGGCACTAGCCCTCGGGGCTTTCCCTGGCAGATCCTCACCGTTTTGGTCTCTGCTCAAATGGCACTTCCTCTGAATGTGTTCATGGGAATCCTCCCTGATACACGAAGGACAGGAGAAGGCAGTGAACAGGAAGCGCCGTCACCCACTTCCTACTGCACCAGCCATGCCAAGCTGCGGCTGTTGGTGCCTTCCACGCAGTGGCTGGAGTAAATTCCAGACTCCGAGTCATGTCGCCTGTACACATGCCACTATTTCTAGAAGAGAAACCTTATCTCTAACAGACGAGGCAGGTGGCCGTTAAGGCAGCAGCTGTCCCTCAACTTCACTCCCTGTCCCTTCCTTTCTTCATGGAGGTCCCTGCACTTTGGGTTGTGAATTTACTTCATGTTCTTTATTTTCTGGCTGTCTCCAGTCTTTGAGGGGTAGTCCCGGGGGAGCAGGCCTGGCTGCCTTCTTCCCGCAGAGCTCAGAGCACACACGGTGGGGCAGGGCTGTCTCGGCACGTGGCTCTGAGTAGAAGAAATCAGGGCAGAGGATCTGGTCATGGGGAGACGAGCTCTACTGCCCAGGGCAGGCACGGAGGGAGGGACTGTGCACTGTCACCTCGGTCATTTCCTTTCAGACAAGAAACCAACCAGTAAAGACAACACATCCATAACCTGCCCTGGACCCAAGTTAGAGGCACCTGGAATGTAAGCGCCGCTGGCAGGGGTCCCGGTGGGCAGGAGGCCAGGCGGTTGGTGTTGGCCGTCAGTGGTGTACACACGTGGGATGCCTCTGCTGGGGCGGCACACGTCCACTGCACGTGGTCTCAGGGCCTCCTCTGCACCTGCCCTCGTTGGGGTCCCCCAAGGTGTTCAGGGCTCTGTGGTGGCCCAGGCTCTGCTGAGGGGGACAGAGGCAGGGCTGCTGTGCCCACAAATGCTACCTTGCTCCAGGTCACCTTCTGGGCTGAGACAACAGCCCCTGTAAACATGTGGACACCCAGAACCCTCCCTGGTCACACAGCCAGGGTCATGGTGGCAGACCCCACTGGGGCCACCAGGGCACTTTGGGACCTAATTCATGTCCCCTGGCCATCACTCAAGGCTGGCCTCGCAGAACCTGCTCTCTGGGGATGTGTGCTCTCTGCTCCCTGAGTGTTGGTGCTCAGAGTGGATCCCGGACGGAGAGCTCGGGGCTGTGGCCCGCACCAAGGGCAAGGACAGGGCTAGTCCCCATCTTCTATTTCCGTGCCTCAGGAAGGCCTTGATTGAAGTCAGCCTGGACAATGGCATCAGCTTTCTCCCCAGCAACGTCAGCATCACCAGCATCGACTGCGTGAGTGGCAGGGCTGAGCCCCCCGCCCAGCCTGGCCAGAGCCTGCTCTGCGGGAGGGGCAGCTGGAGGGCAGAGGGCAATGGAGCTTAGCAGTAGCCTGAGCACACAGTTGCCTCAGAGGCTCCACCCTGGACCCCGGCTGGGGCAGGGGGATGAGGCTGGGAGGCTCCTGCCTGGGGACAGAGTCCGGGGCCGGCCCCGCCTTTGCACACCCACCACCGTCTGCCGCTGTCG
>NW_006159696.1:1324982-1325935 GCF_000334495.1 Tupaia belangeri chinensis
CCGGCTACACCCCCGCCATCAGCCAAGGGGGCCCCCTCCTTTGAGCTGCCTCTCTCTGGGGCAGCCCCCCACCTCTCTGGAGCACACAACCCCCCGCCTCTCTGGGACACACCCCCACCTCTCTCCAGGGCACAGCCCCCCACCCCCTGCAGCCACCCCCATCAGAGCAGGTGGTCAGAGCTGGCCTGGGCGGGCGTGTCCCGGGACGCAGCATGGGGTCCCTGAATGAACATGGACCAGGGAGTCGGTCCAGCTCTCAGTGCCCTGTGGAGCTGCGCTTGCTGGGACCTCCCCCCACATCTAACCCCCCAGTGCCTTGAGGGAGGCACGTTCCTGTCCTTGTACAGAGATGGAACCTGAGGCTCAGAGACATGAGTGGGTGCAGAGCCGGGGACCCGGGAGACTCTGTGGGAGGTGCTCCAGCCCTTGTCCCTCTGTGCCACCCCTTCAGTGGACCCGTCTGTGTCCTTCACCCGTGGCCCTGTAGCTTTCCGTGGTCCTCTCAAGCCTGTTCTGTCAGCCGGGTGGCAGTGAGGGGGTTCATCAGGCCCTGGGAGCGCCTTCTGTGGCAGGAATCGGGGCAGGGTCTTCACAGGGTCATACATGGAGTCTGTCGCTGGGACCAGCCCGAACTACAGCCCACCGTGGGGATTCTACGTGGGTGGAGGGGTGTGGGCAGATGGAGGCCAAGTGGAGGACATCTAGGAAGAAGCCAAGAGGCTTGCGCCGTGTCCTTGTTTGCTGGGTGATATGGCATGGTGACCTCTTTAACTCACAGGACAATCCACCAGAGCCTGAGAAACCACGAGAGCCTGAAATCCCACCTGAGGCTAGTACCCCCCAAAGCCTGAGGGTCCCCCAGACTCAGAACCCCCAGAGGCTGGGGCCCACCACAGTTGAAATCCCCCAGGGCGGTGACAGCCCCAAAGGTGCCGACGCCCCCGGGGCCGGAG
>NW_006159696.1:1327920-1328459 GCF_000334495.1 Tupaia belangeri chinensis
GGGCCAGAACCGGGAGGTGCCCATTCCCGGGAATGGCCAGATCCTGCCACCAGGGCAGGCAGGAGAGCCCAGGGACAGGAGGCTTGGGGCATTTTCCCTGAGGGACATTCCCTGCGGGGTGTTCCTCACTTGTCCTGGGCTCACCTGCACCCTCTGCTGAGTGGCCAGCCCAGCACCAGGTGCAGCTGAGCATGCACCTCGCTCCCTGGGGCTGCCAGTTGCCTGCCCCACAGTGATCCTGTGCTGCTGGGGGTGCCGAGGACCGTGCGGGCTGAGAGGGACCCAGGTGAGAGGCCAGCAAGGCCGGGGCCCAGGTGGGCCTGCAGGTGAGCAGGCAGCTGCCCATGCAGAGTGGCCTGCAGAGAGCCGGGCTCTGCGGGAGGGGGCTCCGACCATATGGGGTTGGAGAACCCAGACCTCTCCCACAGGCAGGGCTCCCCAGGGAACTTCCTGGTTTCTGGCAGGGAAGATGGCAGGTGTCTGGGTAGTCCGGCTTCCCACAGCACTGGGTTCCGGCCCCGGGCTACCCGGGTTTCCAC
>NW_006159696.1:1328702-1330697 GCF_000334495.1 Tupaia belangeri chinensis
CGGGGCGGCAGGTAGGCCACCCCTGGGGAGGGTCAGAGGCTGTCACTGGGTACCTGGGACCTGAGGACAGCAATTCACTGCTAGGAGACCCCTTCCTCCTGGAGCCGCTAGGATCCACCACAGCAGGGGACCTGGCCAGGCAGCAGAGCTGGGGAGCCTTAGACAGGGAAGGAGAGGGCCTGGGCTGGAAGGGATTGGCCTGGGTGGGGACGGAGAGGGCCTTGATGGGGCCTGGGTGGGCCTGGACAGGAGTGGAAGGACATGGGTGTGGAGGAAGAGGCCCGGGCTGCACTGAGGGACGATCCCAGAGCTCTGCCTGGTCGGGCCTCCCCCTGTCTGTGTGAGGCCCGGGGTTTCCTCCTGGGAGCCTTTGTCTCCTCTGCAGCCTCGGGGGTGGGGTGGGGGGTGGCAGGACAGGCCAGCCTGCCTCTCCTTTCTCAGGGTGTGCCCAGAGAAGTCAAAGCTCGCCCTCCAGGGAAGAGGCTGTGGCCAGGGCCCTCTCCTTACCCAGCCAGGGCCTCGCACACAGGGCCCAGAGGGGCTCCCCCAGGGGGCTGGGTCCAGGTGCCACCCACTTTGGCTCCCCTTTTGGCCAGTTCTTGGCCTTCTTTTCTCCCTGCCTCTACCTCAGGCACCTGCCCCCTGAGCTGAGTGTGGGTTCCCACCTCTGTCCAGAGTGCCACCAGATTGCAGGCCCATGTCACCTCTTGGCCCACGGGGACCCGTGCTGGGCCAACGCGCCCCCACCAGCCCAGCACCTTTCCCTAAACCAGGCCTGGCTTCTCCTTTTTCCGCAAAAGAGTGTTTTGTCCCCAATTCCAGAACTCTTTGTGCCCATGACGACCGCCCCCCGAAACACACAAGTGCCACATTCCTGGAGGCAGCGTCTGTACCATGCAGCCGCTCCCGGCCTCTGGTTTGCAGGGCAACGTGGACTCCTTGTGTCCCTTAGTGCAACCATGCCGCAGTCAGGTGCCAGTGACGTGGTGTCAGCCCAGGGACCCGGTGAGTGCGTAGCTCGGGTCCTTCCGGGTGGTAGCATAGCAGCTCGAGGAGGACTGATGGAGCCCGCAGGCCCCAGTGGTCTCTGGCCGGGCACCGACGTGGTCTTCGCTGGCCGGTGGTGCTGGGGTGCTGGTCGTCAAGGCTAACGGGGCTCTGTGGCCAACACTGACGTCTAACCAGGTTCAGACTGTCCCTCCTCACATTATCACCTTGTGACCCTGGGACAAACCACTTTGTTGTGATGATGTTTCTTAGAACTTTTCCTATGCCAGAGGGTGCGAGCAGGTGAGAGAGAGCGCGCGCGAGAGAGAGCGCACGCACGCAAGTTCCGCAGTAGGCCTGGGCAGGTGTTTGTTTTCCCTCTGATCCTCCGTCTTGTTGGGGTCCTGGTCCTCCGCGTGCGCACTGGGTGTTAGCCTCTGGGCCAGGACTCCAACCCCACCAGACCCATGGGCCCAGCTTCCTGTGCACACCCTTCCCCAGTGTTAAGGGGCGGCCTCTCTGCCTTCAACTTCTGTAACAGAGACCAGTGTTTGGCAAGCCTTTCGGGCCAGGGCCAGCTGCTAACCTTTCATGTTACCTCCTTCCCTGTCACTCTGGGGGACCTGCTCAGGCTCCAGAGCCCTGGTCCTGGCTGGCCCCCGGGTGTTCATTGCCAGGGTTTCACAGGCCCCACACCTTCTGTGCAGAAGGCTCTAAGGCATGGAGGGCAGTTCTGACCCAGACTCTGTCGTGAGGGCTGCAGGACCGCGTCCCCTGATCAGGCCCATGGGGACACAGAGGACACTGACTAGCAGGACCTGCCCGGGCACGTCAGAGGGGGGTGCTGCCCACCAGGAGGTGGGGGTGCTTCATGCTAGCTGGACAGCACCACACAAGGTCCGGCCTGCCCTGGTGCTGTGGCCTGGCTCGGGGACAGCCAGCTGGTGGTCAGGAGAACAGGAAGAGTGGAGGGGGCTGCTGAAACCGGCCTGTCCAGGGGGGGGGTGG
>NW_006159696.1:1331307-1333241 GCF_000334495.1 Tupaia belangeri chinensis
AACCTGCCCTGACCAGGTGGGGTGTGGGCCTCTGTCACCTCCAGACTGGGGTCTGGCCACAGCATTGGACTCTCAGGTCCTTCTTGCTCTGGGCTTGGCCCTACACTGAGTGTGACCTGGCACAGGTGGGAACCGTGAGCATTAACCCTGGTGGGCCAACAGGGCGGGGACAGGGTGGGGGCAGGGCGGGGCAGGTGGCAGGGTGGTCAGAGGACAGAGTGGTCTGTCCCAGTAGGACAGGGTCAGTGGGAGAAAGCAACACTGTGGGCACAGTCAGCCCATTTTACAGGTGGGGAGGCCTAGGCGAGGGATTTGCCCTGGGCATCCTCGGCTCCTCCCAGCCCTCTGGTCCAGATGCTAAAGGCCCTGGTTACAGGCCAACAAGCAGAGGGAGGAGGGCCGGCTTGGGGCAGCGCATGACGTGGGCCTCAGCCTCCTCCCACAATTTGGGAGCTTTCGTCCAAGGCCGTGCCGTGCACAAACAGGTCACTGTCTGCAGCTTCTGCACTATACACGTTCAGGTCCAAAAGAGACTGCAGTGATGAGGCTTTGCCCTGGAGGGGACAGCATGGCTCCCGTGTGCCATCGGTGCAGGCCTGGCCTGCGGAGCACAGCAGCAGTGTGACAGGCCCCACTCACAGAGCAGGGCAGTCACCCACTGGGCAGGAGCCCGCCACGCCAGCCTCCCAGGGCCCCATTCCTGGGACTGACAAGAAGAGGGTATGGGTCGGTGCCGGGCCGGCAGTGCCACTTCACGCGGGCCTAGGAAGGCCGAGCACTAGTAAGTTGGGATTAGGAGGGGCTTCCAGGAGGAGGCCAAGCTTGGGCTATCTTGAAGGTCGGTAGAATATAGGCCAGCCAGTTGCCTGATAGTGAAGGAGCTGGATTCTCCGTGGCCAAGAGCATGGTTTGAATCCCAAACGCTGGGGCTTGAAGGGCACTCCAGGTAGGAGTGTGCGCAAATCCTGAAAGGAGGAAGAAGTGGAGGGGAAAAGATTGCGGTGTGCCCAGACGTGTGTGAGGGTACTTTCTCCCTCCCTCTCTCTGGCAAATGCATCCTCTACCAAATTGAAATAATAATAACAATAATGATAATAATAACAACGAGGGGTTCACGGTGCAGATGTGTTAATGACACATGTTCCAGGGAGAGCAGCCTCTGTACACTAAGAAAAGCAGCCGCACCATAGTGATGAGAAAGACTTGGATAATTTACATTTTAACCCATTGAGAGAACTCTCTCAGGGTTGGGAGTGGGTGCAAAGAGTACTCCTCGGATAGGCCAATCTATCAATTCACCCTCACGCTGACAACGTGCTGCCGCAGCTCCACCCACAACCTCTGTATTTCAATCTACATGCCAGTCAGAAAGCAGAAGGGAAGAGGCAAGGAGCTCTCTCCAGAGCAGTGCAGGGCCACTCCTGTGCGCATTCCACTGCCCGGAATTTGCTCCAGGGCACCTGGCCCAGGAGGACTCTGGGATAGTTTACAGAGTGGCACAGGCTCCCCAGTGAGATCCGGTCTCCGTTAGGAGGAAAGGAGGAATGGACAGGGGTCACCGGCCTTCGGCACAGCTGCTGTGTTTCAGGAAAGCCATTCCCCGAGGCTGAGCACCGGCCTGAGGTCACACAAGGACTGGGACCAGCCCTTCGTCCTTACCCGGGGTGAGGGACACGAGGGTACACAAGGGCCTTTCTGGAAGGCCCCAGGCAGCTCTTCAGACGGGCTTGTCTTGCTCACGGGCAGAAGAAGCAGCAGAGGGGAGGCCCGGCCCAGACAAGGGAGAGGAGAGGGGGTGCGGCCCGAGCTGTGGGTGGCGAGCTGCAGCCTGCGTGCTGGGTGCCAGGAACAGCAAAGCGCTGGGTCCCGCAGACGTTCGGCCCCAAAGGGTCTGGGTCATCCTCTTCCCAAACAAAGGGGCCCAGGAGTGGCTG
>NW_006159696.1:1333644-1342291 GCF_000334495.1 Tupaia belangeri chinensis
GCCCCCCCCCCAGGCTGCAGCTGCGGCTGCCTGCCTCTGCTGCCAGGGCCCTGTGCAGAACCCCTGTGTCACTCCCACCCCCGTAGCTCAGCCTTGCAGGCCCCAGGTCCTGGGATTAAAAGGCCTTTGTTTGCTGAATTGGGCATGCGCAGAGTCTTGGTTTGGGTCAGCAGGGGCTGGAATTTGGGGATGATTAAACGAAGAGCTTCTTCCTTGGGGCGACTGCTGCCCCTTGGAGATGCCCCTACACTGCACCTGCCAGCAACTAGGGCGGTGTGGGTGCTGGGCATGGGGACCCCCGCAGCCTGTCTGCGTGTCACCAAGGCCTGGCACACTGGAGTCTTTCACCAACTTTCCATGATGAGAAGCCCCAAAGTTATTTGAAATATGAACACAATCTTGTCTTCTCCACTTCTAAATAATAGATAAAGATTTGTTAACGGATGGGAGAGTGTTGAGCTGCGTTGCGATGTCCTTGGTTCTTTGGGTCCAGATCACTAAAATTAGACATCTGTCCCAAGGCGCAAAATAAAACTGGAACCACGAATGAAGTAGGTAGAAAAGATTTAATAAAGAAAGGAAGTACACCCAAAAAGGTTGTTGGGTGGGCAGATTGCCAGGTGGCAACCGCACTTGGTACTAGTTAACCGTTATTTTTATTACTAGAGGTCATGAATATTCATTAGTGGGAGGCCCATTACTCTGCTACGTTCTTCCTTTAAATTTAAATCCACACGTTTTTCCTGCACCTGCGCACCTTCCTCACAGGAAAAGAATGAGGAACTTGATCACCTAATTGCACAATGGAAATTAGGGCGTTGACCAAAATGCTTGCTTAGGTCTTTTTGATAAGAGAAAACCCTAGGCATCATCCCTGTGAGCTTCCCTCAGGCCTCAAGGAAGGAAGATGGCAAATTGCCTTGCCCTCCTGGCGCTGGAGCTGGATGAGCCTTTCGCTTTCCCTTTCCTCTTGGGGCTGCCCGCTCATGACTAACTGCCAACCACAGATTCTCTCAGAAGTGTAAGTTTTGGAGTGGTGCAGATTTGCAAATCTGGGGTATGCACGTTCCAGGGACCCTGTTCATCTCCAAGGAATTCAAAGCAAAAGAAGGTTTTAAAAGACAAAAAGAGGGGATAATGGAAGGTTTTTCTGATGTAATAACCTTGGGCATCAGGTTTAGTGACAGGGATGGTGTCCGTCCAAGATCGATATCGAATAGGCGGCCCGCGGGCAGATGGCTGTGAGAGGTATTCCGGTCAGGTCGCAGTGGCCTTCGGGCAAGGCTGCAGTTCTGGCAGAGTCCTCGTGACAGTTCCTGTTATCCGGCCCACACAGCATACCTGCATGCAATCCCCATCCACGGCCGCCTCCAGTTACATTCATTAATTATTTATCGTTGGTAGAGCTTTGGTGCAAGTGATTTCTTTCTCTTTTTCTTTATTTTGAGGGTTTTGCTATAGGGCACATGTGCTCGCCAGAAAAAGACAGAGAGAGAGACAGAGAGAGAGAGAGAAAGCGAGAAATCACCCCCCGGGGGGATGGCCACGCCACCATCCCTTCTCCTCCGTTCTCCTCTCGGGATCTTGGGCATGCACACACACGCGCCCGACGTGAGTTTTAAGCCACCAGGTCCGGGACTCAAACCGCGGTCGACTACGCGGGAGTCCAGCGACATAGCCATTACGCTAACTGCTGGTCCCACAAGTGATTTCATTTTGATTCCTACAATGCTCACGTCTTTCTTTGGTCAAGATCTGTCTTCCAAAGCATCACTGAGCAACCAGGTTGTTCTTAATTATTTTTCCTAGAGAGATTTTCTCTTCTCTTTTTTTTTTTTTTTTTTTTTTTTTTTGCTATCAGGCATGTGTACTTGCTAGAAAGACAAAGACAGACAGAGCGACAAAAAAAGTGAGAAATCACCCCCAAAGGGGATGGCCACGCTGCAATCCCTTCTCCACTCTCCTCTCAGGATTTTTGGCCACATGCATGTATGTCCAGCATGAGTTTTCAGCCACTGGGTCTGAGACTCGAACTGTAGTCGACTTCATGGGAGGCTAGAGACATAACGATTACACCATCTGCTGGTCTCTGTCCTTGATTTTTTCTTTCCCCTCTGTGCCAGGAGAGTTTGGGGTAAGTGATTGGCAACTAGCAGTCAATGTCAAAAATCTCTCCAGCCACATCTGAGCAACAAGGAGGGCTTGGACAGAGCAGCTCTCAGGCTAAGTCTAAAGTCTACTGCCCAGTTTAAATCCCATCAGTTCCACAGGCATCGGTCATCATTTCAAAGTGCCGACAAATTCAGTAAAGTCACAGCATATGAAATCAACAAGTGATAGCGAATCAAAATTGATAGCACGTTTATACATCAATAATGAAATAGCTAGGGTCAACAGGTGGCACCAAGGTTAAGGTGGCTGGAGTCCAGATGGCCGACTTTGCAGTTCAAGTCCTGGACCCATGGGTTGAAAATCATACTGGGCACATGTATATATGTGCCCAAAATTCCAAGAGGAGAATGGAGAAGAAGAAGCTGTCATATGGCCATTCCCTTTAGAGGATGATTTCTCACTTTCCCTCTCTCTGTGTCTCTCTCCAGAGGGCACACACACCCTATAGCAAAAATGAAAAAAAAAAAAGGGGGGGAGGAGAGAAATAGGTGAAAAAGAAGCCCCCAAAGTAATCACATTTCCTATAGCTACAAAGAAAATAAATACCTACAAATAAATTTAACCAGAGTAATGAAAGATCTCTGTAATACAAACTTTAAACAATTTATGAAAGAAATTGAAGACACACAAAAATAGAAATCTCTCATGTTCATGGATTGGAAGAATCAATATTGTTAAAATGATATGGGCAAAGAGTTCTTGAATAAAGCTTTAACAAAAGCAAAAATAGGCAAATGGAGGGGCAAGCAGATGGCGTAGCAGTTATGTCACTGGACTCTCACATGGCCAGCAGCAGTTCGAGTCCTAGAAATGGTGGCTTAAATATCACTCTGGGCACGTGTGCATGTATGCCCAAGATTCTAGAGGAGAATGGAAGAGAAGGGATTGCAGTGTGGCCATTCCTCTGGGGGTCTTCTCTCTCTTTCTTTCTCTCTCTCTCTTCTCTCTCTCTCTCTCTCTCTCTCTCTCTCTCTCTCTCTCTCTCGGGAGTTAATGCACCCTAAGGCAAAAAAAAAAAAAAAGCAGCTGGAAAATAGGCAAATGAAATAATATGAACTAAAAATCTTCCGCACAGCAAAGGGAGGAAACACTCAGTAAGAGAAGAGACAACCCACGGAATGAGAGAGACTATTTGCATCCTATACATCTGACAAAATATTAATAACCAGAATATACATGGAACTCAGCAGCAAAAATGAAATAAGCCCCTTCAAAAGTGAGCAAGTTACCTGAATAAACAGTTTTCAAAAGAAGCCATATGAGTGACCAAGAAACATATGAAAAATAAAATGCTAACCATTGTTAATCATTAGGAAAATGCAAATCAAAACCACAGTGAGACGTTAATCTCATCCCAATGAGTGTTATAGTCTAATCAGCGAGAAACAAGAGGATGCGGCATGGCAGGGGACGACACTCATGGCTCTCAAAAACCCCACAGCCCCACGTGTAGGAGAAGGGAGCTTATAAAGAAGGGGCAGGAGCAGTAACTGTTGAGGAGGGGAGGTGACAAAGGGGAGGAGTGACCTTGCAAGCATTTTACAGAAGCAGGGTTAAGCACTGTTACCTGGGGCATCTTTAGGGTTGGGTCTTTACAGAAACAGAATGGAATCTTAGTCTTCCTCATGGCCCAGGGCCAGGGATTTGGCTATACGCCCTTAGGTGAGTTTGGGGTTATTTAGCAAAGACTGAAGGAATATCAGTAGCTCTGTTTATTCCAGGCCAAAGGAGAAAGCAAGTTCCAAATGGAGGTCTGCTTCATTAGAATGGGGATTTTCTAAAAGACAAAAACTAACAAATCCTCATGAGAATACAGAAAAAGGTGCTCTCTTTTGTACCTTTGGTGGGAACGTAAATTAATACAGCCTTACAAAAAACAATATGGAGATTCTTCAAGAAATGAAGACTAGAGTTGCTGTACGAGGAATCCAGCCATCCCATTATCGGGTGTATATCCCAAGGGAAGGAGATGAGTGTGTTGGAAAGTACCTGGGCCTGTGACCGATGGGAGTGTCGAGCTGCGGCGTGAAGTCCTTGGTTCTTTGGGTCCAGATCACTAAAACTAGAGATCTGTCCCTAGGCGCAAAATGGAACCACAACCACGAATGAAGTGGGTAGAAGAGAAGGTTTAATAGGAAAGAAAGAAAGTACACCCAAAAGGCTCTTGGGCGGGCAGATGGCCAGGTGGCAACCGCGCCTGGTACTGTTAACCGTCATTACCAGAGGCCATGAATATTCATTGGTGGGAGGCCCCTTACACTACCTCTGTTCTTCATGGAATCCGCGTTTTCTCCTGCACGTGAGCACTTTTCTCACAGGTGAAGAACGAGGAATTTGATTACCTAATTGCACATGCCCAAGGTGAGCCAGGTTTAATTAGACCGCCTAATTAGTTTATCGCCCTCAAATAGGGAATTAGAGCGTCGACCAAAATGCCCTTTTGCTGTCTCTCAGGGCTGCCCGCCCACGACTACCTATCTACCTACCACATACCCAGTGTTTGTCGCAGCACGAGCCACCATGGGCCAGCCACGAGCCGGGATAACAGACGAGTGGGTCAGGAAAGGCCACACTCACGCAGCGGAATACTGTTTCGCCTCATTTGGGGTTAAGTGGGTGAGCCTGGTAGACAGTGTGAAGGGTATAAGCCAGGCACAGAGAGAGCAATACCATGTGACATCCCTCACATGAAGAAATCGAATAAACAAGTCTTGGCTGAAGCGGACAGTGGAGACTAACTACCGCAGGTGACGAAGAATCGGGGGAGCATATTGAAGGATGTTGACGAATGGAAACAGAAGTGTAGAGAAGTAAGAGGAGCACGTTTAGTGTTATAAAATACAGCAGAGTGACTCTAGTTAAGAACTTAGCATGTATTTTTGAGTACCTGACAAAGAGGAGTTGGAACGTTCTCATCACAAAGCTAACGGGGGCAGTGACAAGTACACTAATTACCCTGATATAATCACTACACATTGTGCTCACGCACTGAAAAGTCACTTTACCCAAAGAAATAGCTACACGTATTACATGTTAATGAAAAATAAAGATACATGTATGTACAGATAGCCCAGTTTTGATAAATAGGGCTTTCTATTTTTTTGAGATTTTTGCTATAGTGTGTGTGTGCTCACGGAAGAGACACAGAGAGACAGAGAGAGAAAGCTCGAAATCACCCCCCAGGGGGGAAGACCACACCCCTCTCCTCCATACCCCTCTCAGGATTTGGGGCATGCACGCACATGTGCCCAATGTGAGTTTTAAGCCACCAGGTGCAGGTCTTGAACCGCAGTTGACTATGTGGGAGTTTAGCAATGTAACCATTATGCCATCTACTGGTCCCTGGTATATAGGGCTTTATGAACAAAGTGGTAACTGCTCCTAGTTTTCTGTGGGAGGAAACTGGATTGGAGGAGCCTAGAAAATGTGGGACCTACTCCAGCCTGCAGGCAGGTGATGGAAACTCAGAAATGATGCACAGGGCCACCACACAGCGACTGGCTACCACACAGTGACTGGCCCATCACAGGCCTTGGTAGCCTCAGACGGTGGGTGCCCAGGAGGCTCCCTGAGGACTGGGATGAGGAGGGGGAGGCCTGCGATGGTTGATGGTGCCAGCAGATGGCGCCTGGAGCCTACAATTGTTTCCCAGACCACCATGAGCAAGCTTTCAAAACTTCCAGGTCCACAGAGCATGGAACAAATGCCACAGAAAACTTGGATTCGCTGTGTAGCTGGTTTTATAGTCATCGTGTGTCACTTTCTAGCACGAACACGAAACTCCCTCCAGAGACCCCGTCTTCATGCAGGGAAACCAGAACTGTTATGAAAAAATCATTTCTTATTGAAGAAGAGCTGGGAGAAGTCCTGGGAATCGAACTCGGTAGACAGCAGACACGAGAGGCCAGAGAGTCCAGGCTCGGGACGGAGGTGAACAGAGTGATCTAAAGGACTTTTAAAGAGGTACGAGGAGACCCTTCAAACAGAGAAAGGGCCAGAGCTCTAAGACCAGAAGAGCTGCCTGTGAGCCAGGCCCGTGGCCACGCCCTTCCAATGCAGGCCACGCTCCCTGCACGTGGCCTTCCTGTGCTGCCGCCCTCTGCCCTGTTCCCAGCCACCCACGCCATCCTGCACACCTACACACCTGGGGCTGCCCTAGGTGACCACCTGTCAGCTGGTCTCAGCGGGGGCTGGTAGGCCTTAAGGCCCCATGCAGTGACCGAGCCTGACCAGGCTGGTCCTCCCTGCTCACTCTGCCCTGCCCCCCCAGCACGAACTTCCACTCCTTCCCTCGGTCCGCCTTTGCCCTCCCCCAGGACCCCTCTCCTCTCCACACCTGTGAGGGTGCCCCGAGCCCCGCTCCCGGCCAGGCACTGTTCTGGAGCACCTCCTCCTGAGTCCAGAAGCTTCTCTCAGCGGTCTCTGCCAGCTCCCTTAGCTGCCGTCTCAGGTCTGGAGGCTGGGCCGAGGCTGTGAGTCCTGCAGGAGGTCTGGGAGGGAGAGGAAGGACAGGGAGGCAGCTCAGCCCCAGCATGACCCAGGAGCCCTGCTGTGAAGCTCCTGGTCAGGGCCTGAGCCCCAGGCCCTGTGCCAGCTTCCGCCATCCCTAGTGTCTCGCCTCCCAGTGCCTGCTGAGTGCTAGGAAGGGCTGGTTCCTGACTCCTCAGAGGGGCTCCTGGCACCAGTGCCCAGACAGGCTCCCCAGTTCCGACTCCAGAGTCGGCTCACTCAGCAGTAATCAGGCAGGGTGGCTTCAGTGCTCTCCTCTGGCCTGGCTCGGTGACACCATGTGGCCATCCAGGGGCAGAGGGTCACGGTGGGTAGGACGCACCGGCAAGCGCCCGCTGTCCCAGCACCTGCCAGGAGAGAGGAAAGCCGTCGGGGCAAGTGGGTTCAAGCCTATCGGGCAGAGGTGGGCGGGCGGGCGGGGGTCCCAGGATGGGCTTAGAGATGTCACGCGATATGGGGGACCTGTGCTGTGTGAACGCTAGGAGATGCAGGGATGGAACCGCACAGCCAGCGGTCCCGCGGGAGCAGGGGAGTGCAGCGCTCCAGTCTCTGAGGTAAGAGATTTTAACATGTGCCTGGTGACCGCACAGATAGCCAGGCCCCAGAACCACTGAGAAGTGGGTCCAGGAAGGGGGTCAGAAGACAGACCAGAGGATGTGCGGGGGACCCTGGGGATCCTGGCCCGGCATTTCTCGCTGGGTTCTGCCCAGGGCCCTCCACACTGTTGCTCCTTCCAAGACCCCTCTTGGTCACCCTCGAAGCTATACTTTGGCCCGGCCTCCTGGAGGGGACTGCGTGGGCAGGCCACGTGCGCGACGGCATAGGGGTGGCTGAGCCTGAGAGACCTGGCCAGCGAGGGCTCCTGGTCCTGGCCTGCAGAGCTCCCAGGGCGAGTGGGGAGTCCAGGGGCCCAAGTCCAGGGTAAGCCATTCGCCATTCCAGGGGCCGAAGGCGCAGCAGTCCTCCTCTTCTGAAAGCTGAGCCCACGGCTCCCATGCCAGGGCAGCGCTGGGCACTGCTGCTGCCCGGGACCTGCCTCCCTCCCTGCTTGCTGGCCAGTTCGGCCCCACCCCGCCCCGCCCACACTTCCAGAAGGCGAGCCTAGGGGCGCCTTGTGTGGGGAGCAGAGAGCCTGGGCAGAGCAGGAAGTCAAGTATTTTGCATCCCCAGACGGTTCTTACCTGTTTCCTGCAAGGCTTCACTGTTTGCGAAGTATCACTCCACCTCGGGGCCATTTTCCACTCAGGGATCAGGAGCTGGGGGGTTCTGGAAGGCCTGTGTGAGCCCCCTGGGATGAGGGTGTGTAGCTGAGGGGTGGCTGGAGTTAACTGAAGGGTGTCATGGGAGAGTCGTGCCTGGGTGCGGTCCAGGCAGACCCCAGAGGCGGAGTTAACCTCTCCCTTGACAGCCAGCATGGCTGGCAGAGACCAGCAGCTGCCCTCAGATGGGAGCCCACCTGCTTCTCCCGGGGAGCGTCCTGGGCAGGTTCCTAAAGGCCTCTCACCCGGGATGGGTGCTGGCCCACTTCTCAGGGCTGTGGGGAGACGGAGGGACGAGAGTGCATGGAGTGATGCTGGAAGCACTCAGCCCAGGGCTGGCGGACACAGGACGCCGTCCCTTCTTGGAAGCACATGTTCTAGCAAAAACCACAGCCGTGTTTGCTAAGAGCAGCTTTCAAAGGCCAGAGTCAAAAGTTCCAGTCAGGGACCCAGACATTCAGCAGTGAGTGACATAATCACCGGGGGGCAGGCCCAGACAGTGCCTGGGTGAGGCCTGGGAGCCACAGGAAGGGCCCAGAGCCAGAGCCCAGAGGAGGGGGTGGGGAGGGGCAGGACAGCCTGGGTGAGGCCTGGCAGCCCCAGGAGGGGCCCAGAGCCAGGCAGTGCCCAGGGGAGGGCCCAGGGCGGGAAGCGGGGAGGGGACGGGACAGCCCCGGTGAGGCCTGGCAGCCACAGGAGGGTGGGGT
>NW_006159696.1:1350536-1352190 GCF_000334495.1 Tupaia belangeri chinensis
CGGGACAGGGCAAGTGGGGTGGGGCCCAGGGACTCACACCACCACACCCAACCTGAGGGCCTGCCCATCAGCCTGCAGCCGGAGCCAGAAGAGCGGACTCGGGTGGAGGCTGACCTGTCTCTCCATCTCCTGGGAACGGCGCAGGGAGGCAGCGAGATGGCTTGGTGGAAAGCCTGGGTAAGTGGGGGCTGCCCTGCAGGGCCTTGGGCCCCATTCCTGGGAGACCCCATTCCTGGGAGACCCCGAGTGCGCAAAGGCAGAACCTACTGAGGAGGAAGCTGCCAGAGAAAGTGCTGTCTCTAGGGGAGGCAGGGCAGGGCCGGAGGACCATGGCAGATGGGCAGGGAGAGGAGGGGGCGCGAGGGGCGAGGCCGCCCCGTCCACGCAGGGGTCATGCTGGTGAGCCGTGCCTGAGCATCTGGGGTCAGGTGAGCTGTTCCTCGCAGAAGGACTGCACAAAGGCTCGGAAGCCCGGGAGCTTGGCTTTGGGGGAAGTAGCTAGCCCCTCCGAGGGCCCCCCTCAAGGCATGGCAGGCTGGGAGGGTGACGCCATTGTCACTGGGCTCCAGCAAAGGGGAGGGAGGAGGGCCTGGCCCCAGGGGCTGGGCTGACTGGGCCCAGCCCCTCCCAGCTGCACTGACAGCTTCTCTGGGGCCTTCTGTCCAGGGTTGAGTCTGGGGCCATCAATACACTGAGTGGAGGGCACAGAAGGGGACAGGAGGGGACATCTGGGCAGGCATGGTTCTGTGCTCCGCGTACCCTTCTTGTGTCACTGTCCCCAGGTAGCCCCAGGAGGGCAGGGCTGTGCTCACTCCTTTGCAGGAGGAGAGACTTAGGCGCAGTCATCGGGGTTCGCTCAGGGCCTCAGCCAGCAGGCTCTGGGCGGGTCTCTCTGGCCCCTGCCTCCGGGCCCTCTGTGAGCGTCAGTGGAGAATCCAGGCTAGTCACCTTCAGGAACTCTTCACAAACGTCATACCCAAGGAGGGGCCTTTGGGGTCAGACATGCTGGGCTCTGGAGAGGTGGGACAGAGGGGATGCCAGGGAAGTGGGTGGCCATGCTGGCCCCGGGAAGCAGCCTCAGCCAGGACAGGTCGAGGGGCCACGATGGCTTCCAGTTCAAACCGGCGACTGGAACATGCCTCCGGGGAGGTGGACGTGGCAGGAGAGCCCTGTGCTGGCAGCCGGCTGTCAGGCCTGTCCTGGCCTTGCACTCAAAGGGACAGGGCGACAGGCCGTCCTCACAGGGACCTCGCCAGACCTCTGCGTGCCCGGCATCCATGTAACACCTCACTCGTGCCTCACAAGTGCGCAGTTCCGATGCCAGTACCCTGAGCCTCAGCAAGGACCGAGCAGGCCGAGGCGAGGCCGAGGAGGGCCCAAGGGGGCCATACTAGTGAGTCGCAGGTTACGGACTGAGCAGCCCACACCGTGGGCCTGGACGGTGGGGCTGCATGAGGACCGAACGACCTCTGGACCCAGAGCGGGACCGGGCGCAGGAGCGGCTAGAGCCCACCCCACCGTGCTGGGACACACCCCCGGCCCCTACACAGATGAGCTTCTTTGTGCCCTTCTCTGGGAAGGCAGAGGTGTGGAGGGCCCGGCACACCGCAGAGCTATTCCAGGGGCTGACTCACCTCCTGGGGACCCAAGCCTG
>NW_006159696.1:1352513-1353375 GCF_000334495.1 Tupaia belangeri chinensis
GGGACCTCGCCAGACCTCTGCGTGCCCGGCATCCATGTAACACCTCACTCGTGCCTCACAAGTGCGCAGTTCCGATGCCAGTACCCTGAGCCTCAGCAAGGACCGAGCAGGCCGAGGCGAGGCCGAGGAGGGCCCAAGGGGGCCATACTAGTGAGTCGCAGGTTACGGACTGAGCAGCCCACACCGTGGGCCTGGACGGTGGGGCTGCATGAGGACCGAACGACCTCTGGACCCAGAGCGGGACCGGGCGCAGGAGCGGCTAGAGCCCACTCCACCGTGCTGGGACACACCCCCAGCCCATACACAGATGAGCTTCTTTGTGCCCTTCTCTGGGAAGGCAGAGGTGTGGAGGGCCCGGCACACCGCAGAGCTATTCCAGGGGCTGACTCACCTCCTGGGAACCCAAGCCTGTCTGGACTAGCCGCCCCCAGGCAGCCCCTCCCTGCCCCTCCCTCCAAAGGCAGCATCTGGATGGAGGCTGCAGGTGCTTCTCCCCTCCAGGCCGATCCCTGGCTGTGGTCCCCAGAACATGCCCCTCCTCTAAGAAAGTCCACAGCAGAGAGCGAGAGGGAGGCCTCTCAGTGTGGCACACCTATTGGTGGGCTCCTCCTCTTGGCCTCGTCCCCGCCAGTCACGGTCCCCCAGATGCTGACTTCAGCGCAGGGGGAGCAGAGATGCCTCCACGCGTGCGACAACCTGCATTCCCCTGGGTGAGACGTCCTCCGGAAGCTCCAGGAGCCCACTGTCTGGGAAAGGCTGAGTCAGCCGCAGGCCCAGGACTGACGGAGCTCAGCCCGGCGGCTGTGGTAAGGCCAGCCCCACCGCCGACTGGCTGGGGGCGCCGCCCAGCGGGGCCCGGCCC
>NW_006159696.1:1353492-1359830 GCF_000334495.1 Tupaia belangeri chinensis
CGCCCCGCCCGGGGGCTGGGGTAAGGCCAACCCCCCCCGCCGACTGGCTGGCAGCCTCGCCAAGCTGGCCGAGCCCGGCTCCCAGGAACGCTGGGCACTGACACTGCCTCGGGGAGCCAGTGGGCTTGGCAGCCATCCGGCCCGTCCTGTTGATACCTGAGTCTGGGCACTGTAAGAGAAGAGAGTTCATTTAGCTTGCCACTTTGGAAGTCCAAGGTCGAGGGCCACAACTGGTGAGGGTCTCCTTGTGAATGGGGTCCCAAGCTGGCAGAGGGGTCCCATGGCAAGACCTCAGCGGAGCGTATCTCTGTCCCTCCTGTTCGCTCTCCTCATAAACCCTCCGGACTCGACCCTGAGGGCCGACCCCGAGCGCCCTAATCCTGATCTTCTCCCAAAGGCCCTGCCTTTCAACACAAGTTAAACCCACTGTGTTTCTCTTATACCCTCACAATGCATCCGAATTCCAACACGCGGGCTTTTGGGACGCGTTCACACCATCGCAGCATCTGAAGTAACCGGCCCAGGGCCTGGAACACACGGGAACTCAGGTCGCTGACAGCAGCTGTGGCCCGGCTCCACACGCAAGGGCAGCACCTCTGGGTACACAGCTGACCGCCCTGCGACACACGGGTGCCCGGTTCGGGTTTCCACCGGGAACATCTAACAACACGCTTCCCAGAAATGAGATGGGAGGATTCGTCCTTTGAAACTGAAGCAATGGGTGTGGGAAGATGTCTTACTTACTCCTCGAAGGAGAGATCTTTCCGGACCTCTCGTGAACGAGTCTGCTCTGTACTGCCAGGATCTAACCCCGGGCCGGATCGCTGGGTGGACAGATGGACGCTGGTGGTGGGCTGGCTGGGTGAAGGGGGGATGAGCGGGTGGACGTGTGAGCGGGTAAGTGGGAGAGCAGACAGGTAGCTGGGGGCCGAGGAAAGGATAGGTGAGCAGGAGCGTGGGAGATCGGGCTCAGGGTAATGAAGCTGCTTCCACTCAACGGGTCTCTGCATCTCCCCCAAATTCAACACCTTTCTCAACCCCCCTCCATGGGTGGCCCTTCCTCTCCCCAAACACATACGTATTTAGGGTTACCCATTTTAAGCAGCTTAGACATTCTACAGGACACACATTTGCAGAGCCCTCAGGCAAGCCCGGATGGAGGCCTAGGAGGCAAGGCCCAGACCTCTGGCCATCGCTGTATGTCAGCAGCTGCAGTGTCCTGGGGTTCTTTCCAGACCTACCCCTGCCCTCGGGAGCCTGTGGACTCGCAAAGACCCCCGAGCCGCCGGGACACTTGGTATGGTCCTGGCCCTCTAAACTCACGAAAGCACCCCCTCCTCCTCAAGGAGAGGCGCACCGCAGTTCGAACCAGTCCGCAGAAACACAGCCCAGGCCTGCTCCCAGCCCCATCCCCGCGTCCAAGGCGGTGGTCCAGCCCAGGAGGCTTTTGTATGTGCCCGTTTTTCTCAGAGCTTTGGGCAAGATCTTAATCTGTTATTGCCTTGATAACAGAAATGCCTGAGACTGAGTAAATTGATGAAAAATAGAAATGTACTCACATACCTCAAGATTCTGGTGGCTAGAACATCTGAAGCCATCACAGAATGGCAGACAGTGGAACTTCCAGCAGACCAGAGCGTGGTCTGTGTCTGAGTGGCTCCGTGTCTCCGTCCCGCTGCTGGTACCCCACCAGAACTCAACCACAGAGGCCTGCCCTGATGGCCTCATCACACCCAAAGGCCCATGCAGGGGCTAAGGTTCCCTTTAACAGCTCCGCAGTGCAAGTGAGTCCCATGAGCCCTTGGGGGACGAGCCATCATCCAGACTTCCCGCTGCCTGTGGGTGGTGCAGGAGGGAGATGGGTGTGGCTGGGCCCGCGCCCACCCCGGATGGCATCAGCAAAAGCAGGAGTTTTTTGCTACTTCTCACAAGCTCTGGCTCCAACCTCTTCAGCCTGTTGGCCAACGGGCTGGAGGGCTTGGCCGCTGGCCTGCAAGGACAGGCTGGTCTCAGTGTCCAGGGGAGGCACTCACCCTGCCAGGGCAGGCTCAGAGATGGGCCGGGGGCCTGGGCGGCCCTCCCTGCTCCTTCTCCCTCTGAGCAGCCCTGTCTCTTTTGCAGATTGAACAGGAGGGTGTCGCAGTGAAGGGCAGCCCCCATTTCAACCCAGACCCCGATGCGGAGACCCTCTACAAAGCCATGAAGGGGATCGGTGAGTGGGTGTCCTCAGCCTTGCCGCGGCTGTGCCTCTCTGGGTCTCTGCCTCTGCTCAAGGCCTCTCCCCTTATGGCCCTGGGAAGTGGGTTCCAGGGGACAGAGAGGGAGTTGGGGTGTCCCCGTGACACCCTGGGATGGACTGCATCACCCAGACTCTCACAGTCCAGGTCTATTCCAGCAGAGGTGACACCTGTGTCCCCCAGGACTGGAGAGAGGGCCGGTGTTGTCCCTCCCTGAGTAATGGGGGTAAGGAAGTCACATGTCCTTGCTCAATTGACTTCGCCCATCGGTCTGAGTTTTCTCGCTTGTAATGCAACCCCAAGCCTGTGGGCCCCACACCACCATGAACTTCGAATGAGGTGGCACTGCAGTGGCACCTGATATGGGGTGTGCATGGGGGTTCTGTGGGGCAGAACCGGGACCTGGGGTCATCAGTCATAGGGGACAGGAGTCACGCAGGTCCTGTGGCTTGTCTCCTTGCCCTCTGGCTGGCCACAGAACCAGCTTCCCTCCTGCCCCCAGCATCTGCCCCCTGCTGCCCTCGGCATCTCTGGGAGTGGGAAGGGCAGGCTGGCTGGGATTTCACTAGCCCAGCCCAGAAAGCCCGCCGGATGGAGAGCCGGCCGCAAGGCCTGACCTCCCGCAAGCAGATCTCCATCGCTGGCAAACTGGGTGTTAGAAGGAAGTGCTGTTCCTACACAGGCCTGTAAGGACTGCTCTGTCCTCTGCTGTCTGTGAAGTCTTCAGTTATCTCCACTGCCCAGATAAGAAAACCGAGGCTCAGGGAGACAGGGCTGCTTGTCAAAGCCATGCAGTCAATTAGAAGCTGGGCTGGGACTCGGGCCAGTGGGCGGGACCCTCCGTTCTGACCCCTGACTGCGACTGCAGCCCGCACAGAGGACAGCAGGGCAGGAGGCCTGCCTGGAAGAACCCCACAGGCCCAAGGGTAATGCCCAGAGCCACCTGGGCCTCAGATTCTCCCCCTGGGAGGCTGGGCCTGAGCCACACCCCGCATTGTGTGAGGGGACTTGGGGAATGGGGACCTGGATCTTCACGTGGCTTGTTTGCACTAGGATAGTCATCTGTGCTTAGAGCTACCCAGGTGGGGTCCCCACTTTTCAGCCACCAAGCGTCTGCCCTCCCTACTCCCCTGCTGTCCCCAGTCCCCCGGAGTGGGGAGGCACTCATGCGGGTACCCCTGCAGGGACCAACGAGCAAGCCATCATCGACGTGCTCACCCGGAGGAGCAACACCCAGCGGCAGCAGATCGCCAAGTCCTTCAAGGCCCAGTTCGGCAAGGTCAGGGGGCAGGCGGGGTGGGAGAGTGTGTGTTCTGGAGAAGCCCAGGAGGCAGCTCCATGCGGACGAGGCCTCTCCAGAGCAGACCACTGTAAACGTGGGGTGTGTGTGTGTGTGTGTGTGTGTGTGTGGCTCCAGTGTGGCGTGGCCACGTGGCAATCTCCCCCATTTCTCCATCCCGTTGGGATTTTGGACGGCATGCACACACACGTGTCCAGCATCACTAGAGCTGGGATTCGAACTGTGGCTGGCCATGTAGGATCCTGCTCCCTTACCGTGTCAGGGCTGGCCTGCAGTTACTCTTCGTATCTGAAGTTTAGATTACCTGGCAGCCCTAACTGTAGCTCTGACCCTCGGGCTGTGTCTGGCCCCCTCCCCTCGCACCGCACTCCCCACATTGGCTCATAGGCCCCACCGTGGCTCTCTGTTCCTGAGCGGGGTCCCTTCCCTTCCCCACCGCCCAGGGATACAGGCCAGAGCTGTGTTTTCTCCGAGTGCCCGCCACCACGGGACAGAGCCAGACCCCGGAGGGCACTCAGTAAACACAGGGACAGACGTGAGCACAGCCGACCTCCAGGTCCCTACTGGCTCAGAGCCTTAGTGGTATTTAGGGAGATCAATGAGGGAGCCCAGACACCCCCTTGTGAAGCCAGTGCACACACTGCAGTTTCCCTCCTTCATCTCACGGCCATGCAGTGTTTTCTGCAGTTGACCCTTGGAGAAGCTGACGTTCAGAGAGACTGAGTCGCCCCAGTCCCAGAGCCTGGAGCAACAGGGCTGGGGTTTAAATCCATCATCTCCCTGCCGTTCTGTGCGGGTTAGCAGGGTGTGGCCTGGGGCTCCCTGTACACGTTGCCTTTAGAAGGAGACACTCACAGGCCCAGGTGGTGGCGCAGTGGTCACGCGTCGGGCCCACATGGGAGAGGACCTGGTTCATGTCCGCCGGACCCCCTGACATGGCCACACCACAAGGTACCCGCCCTCCAGGCCTCTGAGGCTGGGCGTGGATCCCTGCACAGGGACCTGCTGCTGGTGCTCCTCTGTCTCTCTCCCTCGTCTCTCTGTCTCTGGAAAGAAACCAGTAAACATTAAAAAGACAAAGAGGAAGAGATGCATGCCAGGCGGATTCCTTACTCCCTTCATTCCTGGCGTGCCTGCAAGGGCGAGTGACAGGCATTTAACCGTGCGCTAAACACCACGGAGCCGCCCTTGCGTCTGGGGGCAACGGTGATTTTATTTCACCCGTGCCGTCCTGTACCGAGCACCGCGCGGAGCTGAGTGCCACAGGCCTCACCGCCCCGAGCAGTGGTTAGAGAAGGAAACCTGTGCCTCCACCCACCAGGTGAAAGCACCGATGCCCCGCGGGACCGAGGCGCTGGCCCAGCAGTTCCAGCCACCACGTGGCGTGGCCAGGCGGGAGTCCCCGCACTCAGCTGGGCCTGGTGTACGACCGCTTCCCCTGCTCTCACTAGGACCTCACCGAGACCTTGAAGTCAGAGCTGAGCGGCAAGTTCGAGCGACTCATCGTGGCCCTCATGTACCCGCCTTATAGCTACGAGGCCAAGGAGCTGCACGACGCCATGAAGGTGCCAGGCGGGTGGCGAGGAGGCCCAGAGGCGCTCACGTGCCAGGGGGAGGCTGGCTGCTCCGAGCTCCCGCGAGCTCCTGCTTGCTCAGGCTGCCGCCCCACACCAGGGCAGCTGGCCTTGCCGTCTCGGGGCCTTAGGAAGCCGCAGTTGGTACTCTGGGAGGGCTGGGGCAGGCACACCAGCCTCTGCAGTGCCCTCGTGGCCTCTCAGGTCCCCCTTATTTCCTGCCCCTCACTTTGCTAGTACAGATTAAGGAGAAAGTGGGGCCCAGTAACCGTGCCCGTTCGCACTGAGAGGCCCTGTACAGAGCAGGTGGTGCTGGGCGTTTCCCTCCCACGAGCTCCAATCCTCCTTTAAGTTACTTGGGCTCTGGGGTCGGGCAAGACCACCCAGCTAGGGAGGGAGAGCTGAGAAGAACTTCCTGCCGCATCAGCCTCTTCAGTTCCCGTCAGGAGAGCTAAATGCGTGACATCCCCTGCAGCTGTCCCCTGCGAGGTTCCAGCAGCATGGACGGCTCTGCTGAGGCTCAGGCGCCTTGAGCAGAGGCTGTGGCTGCGCAGGGGCCAAGGGCCAAGCTCCAGCTCATGGAGGCTCCTATCCACAGGGCTTAGGAACCAAAGAGGGTGTCATCATCGAGATCCTGGCCTCTCGGACCAAGAAGCAGCTGCAGGAGATCATGAAGGCATATGAGGAGGGTAAGAGGCTGCAGAGAAAGGTGGGGCAGGGCTTGCTGGGGACAAGGGCCGCAGCTTGGGCAGCCTGGCAGGGAGCTCAGGCCGCCATGGAATGGACATTTTGGCTTGTCCACTGCGTGCTGAGCACCTGCTCTGCGCCTAGTGGTGAGGCTGGGCAGGCACAGCCCTGACTCTCAGCTCACAGCTGCTGAGGGACGGGCTGCTGTGAACACCTGCAGACCACAGGCCGAGCACAGCTGACCCAGGGGACTGGGAAGGCCATGCTAGGGCCCCACGAGCTGGGTGTGGGCCACAGGCTGGCCTCGTGCGTGTATGCAGGCCGCGAGGCAGGCAGTGGCTGGCTGGTCCTCCATGTGGGGAGCCTGGCGGGAGTTGGCCTGAGGCTTTGGCTTTGCCAAACGCTGTGAAACGGAGCTCGATGGGCAGCCCCTGGCCAGGCCCAGCGTTGTGCTTTGAGCTTGGGCATCCATGTCCCCTCTAGTTGAACAACTGCCCTGGGGACAGGCAGCTGCCACTTGGACACCCAGTCGCTCCGTCC
>NW_006159696.1:1360315-1366548 GCF_000334495.1 Tupaia belangeri chinensis
GAGGCTGGGGCTTTGCCAAACGCTGTGAAACGGAGCTCGAAGGGCAGCCCCTGGCCAGGCCCAGCGTTGTGCTTTGAGCTTGGGCATCCATGTCCCCTCTAGTTGAACAACTGCCCTGGGGACAGGCAGCTGCCACTTGGACACCTAGTCGCTGCGTCCATGCTATGCTGGGGACTTGTCCCTCGAAGGCTTTCCCTGGGGGACCTATAGGAACTGGCCTGGCAGGAGCCCAGTGGACGGACTCTAGGCGGCTCTGACCTCCGCCCGGGCCTCTGTCCTGCTTCCCACAGACTACGGTTCCAGCCTGGAGGAAGACATCCAAGCAGACACAAGCGGCTACCTGGAGCGGATTCTGGTGTGCCTCCTACAGGTACCAGCCAGCCCGGGCCTGGCTCTGTGTCCCAGCCACTCCCCCATGGGGAGACCTTGAGCAGGACTCCTGCTGGAAATAGGCAGAGGGCAGCCGGCAGCCTGGGGTCCCCTCTCAGTGTGGTTGGAGGGTCCTGACTGGAGCCCCTGCACCTTCCCGACTCGGCCGCTAAGGGCGCCGGTCACTAAGCAGGCCATCCTCCCTGGGCCAGGCCCGTGCCAAGCCCTTTGCTCACTGTAGCCGCCTAGGGCCCCTGAATCCCGCGGGGCAGCCTTTACTACTCCCAGTTAGGGATGAGGTAACCAACACCGGCAGAGGGCAGGGGACCGGCATGCCAAAGGTCCATGGCCATAAAGCAGCAGAGCCCACCTACCCGCCCATTCTGGGTCTCCCAGGCTGTCCCCAGTCTCCCCTCCAGCCCCCAGCTGCTCTGGTTGCCTGGCCTGCCTCACAGAGCCTCCTCCCCTCCCAGGGCAGCAGGGATGATGTGAGCAGCTTCGTGGACCCAGCGCTGGCCGTCCAAGATGCCCAGGTGAGGCAGCCCCGCCGCCCTCTGCACCCCAGAGGCTGGCGCCCGGAGGCCTTGCTGGGCGTCTCTGCTCACAGGGCTTTCTTTGAGGCTCAGTAGAGACCACCCAGTGAGGTTCCCCACAGGCTTTGGCCTCAGGGTGTCTGAGGAGGGGACCAAGGGTGTTGGGGAGAGCCCAGAAAGGAGGGACAGACGGGACATGGCTTGGGTAGAGGTGGCTGAAGCTCTGTCCTGGTGGCCTGGAGAGGGGTGGCTCCCAGAGCAGCTGCTGGCCCCACATGGAAAAGCCCAAGCTTGAGGTTGAGCCTGAGCTGTCAGAGGAGAGCTCAGCCTGGTGTGGCTCCCTCAAGGGGACGACAAGCTAGGAGAACGCTGGCCCGGCGTCTGGGGGCTGTGTGGGCGCAGCTCTGGGCTCTGGGCTCTGGGGCCCTGGGGGCTCTGGGCTGTCCCGCACCTCTGACCTTCAGAGGTGCTGTCATGCCCGGTGCTAGGACCTGTACGCAGCGGGGGAGAAGATCCAGGGCACCGATGAGATGAAGTTCATCACCATCCTGTGCACACGCAGCGCCACTCACCTGATGAGAGGTGCGGGGGCACGGGGGCGGCCCAGGGCAGCGGGCACGGCCCAGGCTGTCTGGTGCGCAACTCTCTGCGGTCACGGAGCTGGGGAGCGAGCCCGGAGCCCCCACCGGCAGCCGAGGGGGAGGTCGGGGGGCACAGCGCCCTGCAGGCTTGGCCGCGCCTCCCGGGCCCGCGGGGCCTGAGCGGAGCCTGAGCGGAGCCTCGCCCTGCAGTGTTCGAGGAGTACGAGAAGCTCGCCAACAAGAGCATCGAGGACAGCATCAGGAGTGAGACGAGCGGCTTGCTGGAGGAAGCCATGCTCACCGTGGGTAAGCCGGCTCCGGGACCCGCGACCCGCGACCCGCGACCGTCCTGCCCTACAGATGCAGCCTCCCGCCAAGGGCTGGTCTCTGTGCCACCCACGAGGTGCCCAGGCCTGAGTGAGTGTGTGTGACTGTGTGAGTAACTGTGTGTGTGTGTAACTGTGTGTGTGTAACTATGGGGGGTGACAATGTGTGTGGCTGTGGGGGGGTGACTGTGTGGGGGTGTGAGTTTGCATCTGAGAGAGTGTGGTCCTTTATGAGTGGCTGTGCAGGTGTGAGCACAGGTGTGTGTGAGAGTGGGCGTGTGCCAGTGCGTGTGCCTGTGGACATCCATGAAGCCCGGGCCCTGGGCCCACCCATGGTGGCCACACCCTCGGGCTCAGTTGTGAAGTCCTGAAAAATGCCCTTTCTGGCCTGGGTGGGGACCTGGCCCTGCCTTGGGGCCGACTGAGGAAGTGAGGAGTGTGTGGTCGATTCCTCGAAGGAGTGTGTGGTCGATTCCTCGATTCCTCGCAGGGGGGCTGATAGCCTGCTACTGCTGCACCAGAGAGCCTTCCCCACGGGGCCAGGAACCCCCAGGGCACCTCTCGGGGTGCAGAGCTGACAACATGAGTCTTTGCAGCAGAGAGAGTTGGGCCTCGAGCGGTGTCCCACCTCCCCTCAGGTGGACCCGGGGTCAGGCCCTGGCTGGGGCACTCACCTCCACACCAGGCTGCCGCGTGCAGAGTCCAGCAGCCGGGACGGAGGGGACACTGTGCACTTGTCCCTCAGGGCAGGCTTTGACTGCCAGGCCAAAACCTCGGCTGTGCCGGAGCATCTAAGCACAGCCTTGCTCTCACCCCAGCTTCGAAGCCAGCCCTGGATCAGCCTGACAGCTGCCTGAGACCGCGAGGGTGTGCAGGGCCCGTGGCACTGGGCACTCCTGTCCCCCGCTCCCTGGGCCCCCTCACCCTCTGCACAGCTGAGTCGGAAGGTCACGCACTGAAGTCACAGCACCGGTCAGGCAGGCATGAGCACGTGCTGGCCTCCCTGCAGCCGGCTAACACGCCACCCTCAGCCTTGCCCGGGAAAGAGCGAGCCCCCTTGGCACATGGGGACTCTAAAGGCAGGGTTCTTGCTGATACGTGACACACGAAGGAGCCAGTGGCCACTGCACCGTGGCACCTTCGTGGAGACGAGTGTGAGAACCAGCTCCCCAGGTCTGGGTTCTCTGGGGCGGGGTGGCTGTGCTGCCCTCGTGCTAGTGCGTGTCACATCTCGCCCTTTGCCTGTCTGCTCTGGGCCTTCAGAGCCGGGCCAGTGCCCCAGGCATCCTTCCCTGTCCCACGCCACCTGACACAAAGCCTCTCCTTAGGAACCAGGCGGGGCACGCAGAGGGCGCCCAGCCTTGCGCGGTGTGTCTGTCCCTAAGACCTGAGGTGTGCAAATATATAAAGGAGTGTGTGAGGCTGGCCGTGCCACCTGCGGGCGTTAACAGAGCTCTCTTGTCTGCCAGTGAAATGCACCCGGAACCTCCACAGCTATTTCGCGGAGAGACTCCACTTCGCCATGAAGGTAACTCCCGACTCCCCGGCGGCCAGTCCGCCCACGTGGCCTCACGTGGTCACCGTCTCCCATGCCGGGTCTTCCCTTAGCCCAGCCTCCTGTGTATCAGAAGGGTGTCGTCCTGGTCCTGGGAGGGAAGCGGAGTCTGGGCAGGGGAAGGCCTGCCCCCTGGAGGCGCATGTGAACAGGTGCTCACAGCACTCACCGCACTGCCCTCCAACGGTCCTGAGGCCTGCAGGTCTGGCCGTCCCAGGGATGGCGAGGCCAAGGCTCACGCCCGAGGTGGGGCAGCTGCTGCTGGCAGAGCTTAGCGTGAACCCCGCCAGCCCAGGCCTCTGTTCATGCAGCACGCGGCCTCCAGAGCGGGTTTGCAGCTGGCGGTCGCACGTGCCACAGAGGGAGGGTGCCACACAGAGCTCGGCTTTCCTGAGCTCAATCTGAGGGCACAGATCCCAGGCCACTTAGGTCAGTGGGCTTTCAGGAACCTGGAACCAGGTTGGAAGGCAGATCCGCGTTTAATTCCCAAGACTGAAGTCAGCGCCCGCCCTCTCTGACTAAGACTGCAAACGCCACCAGGGGTGCGGCCATGCCGGAAACCCCGAGCCCTCTGCTCATGGCTGCCCGCACATAAGAGAGGGCGAGGGATTCTCTGGGCCATGTTGAGACCCTCCAGGGACGACGGTGAGCAGGAAGACCTGCTGGCCAGCTGGCGAAGCCACGGTGGTGCTGCCCTGGCAGAAGTGCTGTCCCCCGGGCAGTGAGCTTCATGTGTCTAGGTTCCGAGGTGGGAAGCCAGGCGCTGCCGTGTGGAGCATCTGGCTTCTAATAAGGGAAGAGACGAGGGTAGTGAGCGAGAGAGATTGAGGGAATGGATACCCTACGCCACCCGCACGTCCCTCGGAGTGCTCTCCCCGTGAAGCAGAGGCTCGGGCCCGCCTCTGAACGCCACAGGACGTGCGGCACAGATCTGCCCACCACGGCAGAGAGGACAGGAGAGGCACGAGCCACCTCTGACTGCCACTGTCCTGTCCAGGGAGCAGGTACGCGTGACGGGACCCTGATCAGGAACATCGTCTCCAGGAGCGAGATTGACTTAAATCTGATCAAGTGTCAGTTCAAGGAGCTATACGGCAAGACGCTCAGCAGCATGATCGAGGTGAGCGAGCCGTGGGCCCAGCATGCAGGCCCTTTCGAAACATACGTCCCTGGGCGGCCCGGAGCTTTCTCTGGGCATCAAGGGTTGCAGGCATTGCCACATGGTGTGTTCGGGGTTCGGCGAGGTCAGCATGGCTGCAGCCAGAGGAGGGTCGTGGTGGGAGCACACAGAGACCGATCAGGGAGGTGCCTCTGTCTCGCCAGACAGCTGGCTCGCCATTTGAGGCGTGGTTGCCCCATTGGCGTGGTGGTGTGGCAGTTAAGGCACTGGGCTCTCACAGAGTCAACTGTGGGTCAAGTCCCGGACCTAGTGGTTTGAAACTCATGCCGGGCATGTGTGTGTATGCCCAAAATCCCGAAAGAAGGAATTGCGGCATGGCCTTCCTCCCTGTGGGGGTGGATTTCTCATTTTCCATCTCTCTCTGTCTCTCTGCAAGGGCATGTACCCTAATAGCAAAAACAAAACAAAACAAAACACTCTCAAAAAAAAAATTCCACGCATAATCCATACATTTGATAAAGTAGACAAAATTAATGTTTTGTAAAATAGGAAATTTAAAATGTGGTTTTAAATCCACATTAAGGGTTTAGGCTCCACAGGGCCGAAGTTTGCTGACCTGTCAAGGAGTAGTTCATTCCCAGGAGACCTAAACAGTCCCAGAGCCTAGAAAAGTAGAACGGACCACACTCCTGCCCATCCCTGCTGTGGCCTCTGCCCTTCGTCTCCACCCTCGTAAGAGGGGCCGATGCTCTGCGGACTCCGTGGGCAGACCCCTGACAAGCCAGTCCTGGCAGGGCCTGCCCAAAGCTCAGAATCAGGGCTCCCACATGGATCTACAGGGTCAATCTTATCAAGAGATGAAGCAGCTAGACCCCTGGTGTGAGCGAGGGCCTTGTGGGCAGGCTCCCCCGCACCCGCTGTCTCCTCTGCATCTGTAGTCTCCCCTGCACCTGCTATCTCCCCTGCACCTGCAGTCTCCCCTCCACCCACAGGCTCCCCTGCACCTGCCCATCACCCCTTGCCATGCCTCAGCACATGCAGTCAGCACCAGCCTCGTTTTCTAGATGAGAAGCGTCTCCTAGGGGAAGCGTGTGCTCTGCCGCACGGTCGGTGACCGACGAGCTGTGCTCCAGGTCTGCGTGCCCGAAAGCCAAGCTCAGTCCCCCAGGGCCTGCCTCCAGCTGCGGCTCTGGGCACTGCCTTCAGCCTGGGTTCCCCGGACTGTAGGAGCAGGTGTCAAACAAAACTGGGTCGTGCTGAGTAAATGAATGACAGGGTGCACCTGGGTCCCCAGTGAGACGTGGTATGAGCCCTGGGCAGCCGAGGGGTGAGGAGCCACCCACACATCGGCTTGTTTAAGAGCAGACGGAGCCACCTCTGCCATGGACCCTCCACGTCAGGCCCCCACGGTGCAGGGAATCACAAGGCAGTACAAAGGAATGGTCTAACACGGAAGACCAAGGGAGAGGGGGACAGGGTGGCGCCTGCGCCATGGGGACCCAGAGGGACTGGCCAGCAAACACCCCCTTCTAACCCTCCGTGCCTCCTGCCCTCAGGGGGACACCAGCGGTGACTTCAAGAACGCCCTGCTGAGCCTAGTGGGCAGCGACCCCTGAAGACCAAGAAGAGGCAACAAAGGCCCAGGAGCCAGAGCTGCGGGACCTGCTTGCTCGGCCTTGGCCGGGGTGGGGAGGGTGGGGTGGGGTGGGGGCCACAGCCAGCCATTCAGCCTCTGGCTCCCAGGTCCCC
>NW_006159696.1:1367268-1376314 GCF_000334495.1 Tupaia belangeri chinensis
ATGGTCTAACACGGAAGACCAAGGGAGAGGGGACAGGGTGGCGCCTGCGCCATGGGGACCCAGAGGGACTGGCCAGCAAACACCCCCTTCTAACCCTCCGTGCCTCCTGCCCTCAGGGGGACACCAGCGGTGACTTCAAGAACGCCCTGCTGAGCCTAGTGGGCAGCGACCCCTGAAGACCAAGAAGAATGAACAAAGGCCCAGGAGCCAGAGCTGCGGGACCTGCTTGCTCGGCCTTGGCCGGGGTGGGGAGGGTGGGGTGGGGTGGGGGCCACAGCCAGCCATTCAGCTTCTGCCTCCCAGTTCCCAGTGCTTCCACCCCGGAGGGTGAATGAGCCTGGGGTTCCTCCCTCCGCCTCCTCCAGGGTTCCCAGGAGCCAGCCTTAGCAAACTCTAGCCGAACACCTGGGCGTGAAGGGGCCCTCAGGGGTGTGTGGGTCATTCCCCCTCCTCCCCAGAACCTCCTAAGCTTGACTACTCACAGTTTTGCAGATACCCGGCCCTGCCCCCACCATACCGCAGTGGTCTCTGGGGGGACCGGGATAGGGTGGCCCGCCATGGCGTCTGTCAGGCAGCCCGTGGGAGGGTGGCCCGCCATGGCGTCTGTCAGGCAGCCAGTGGGCAGGCCCTGGGGGCCCTTAGCCGTAGGACACACCGTGCTTCTCTGGCCGTGCTATTAACAGAGTAGCTCCCAGTCAAAGGCCGGCCCCGGGCAGGCTCATGTTTCCAGGCACTGGTCTGGCTCAGTCAGCTGCCCTTCTTCCAAGATGAACCCCCAGCATGGGGCAGCCCCACCAAGCCCCATCGACTCCGACCCCAAGCAGAATGGCGGCTGAGAGAGTAATAAAGATGCGTTCATGCAGAGCAGTGTTGGGCTGTGGGCGCCAATCAGGGTAGAACAAATTCAATTTTTACTATCAGCTTTGGGAGCCACCAAGCCTGAGCACACCGGTGGGCACGTCCCCCGGGAAGCGTCTGGGTGAGTTATGCCCACTGTCACCCGGGGGACTTGTAAATGACATTTCTAGTCACTTGCCGACTCGCAGCTAAGTCTCGCATCATGGAGTTGGAGGGGCCTTCAAAAGCTGTCCCGGCCTCCTCCCGCCTGCCGCTCGCGGCATCTGCCCGGGGGATCACCGGCGTGCTGGGCGTACATGGTGTTCTCAGGCCTCCAAAGATGGGGACCCACTGCCTCCTTGGACGGCTCCTAAGTACGATCAGTAGTTTGTTCTCCCCTGGGCCAAGACCTGCCTGTCGCGCCCCAACTCTGGCATCTAGGGGCATGTCTGTTCTCCAGAATCGCTTTGGGTATCTGAAGACCCACTACCTCCCTAAGACTTCTGCCAAAGTGAGATGTCCCGGCCCTTCAATGGTCCCTCCTGGAGCCTGACCTGGGGATACCATCTCCGAACCCCTGCAGTTGTTAGCCTCCAAGGGGCGGCCCCGAGGGGAAGGGCACACCCAGGAGCAAGAGATGAAGGGGGGCAGCGTGAGCATGAGCTCACAGGTGGCAGGAGGACTCGCTCTGCTCTGCTGGCCCAGTGACTGGCCTGGTCCCTTGCTTTCCCTGTTTCCTTCCCCTTTAATACAGGCAGGGTCCCAGTTCCAGCTGCAGCATTCAAACCACCTGGAGCTGTGGTGTAACGCCACCACTGTGACGCCCCCAGGCCAGCTCAGGGATTCAGCCAGGACACAGGGTGGGGGCTTGTCTGCTCCAGCTCGTACCCTGCCAGGAAGACCTGAGGACTGGGGTGACATTAGGACAGGGGCCTGGAGTCACCTGGCTGCTTCACTCATGGTGACCAGGTGGCTGGCACTCATGCGTGCCTCTCCGACATGAGGGTCTTGGGGCAGCAGGACACTCTACATGGTGCCATGGTGTCCCATGGGGTAGCCTCAAGAGCCACCTGGCATCGCTTCCCCACACCTGATTGGCCAAAGACATTTGGAGCCAGCTGCAAGGGACGGAGACAGAGACCCCATCTCTGCATGAGAAGAGGTCTGAGATTTAGGGGCTGTTTGTAACCCACCAGCAGTGGTGCCCAAACTCCACCCCTGGCAGTGCAGCTACTCTGCAGGCTGCCATCTGCTGCAGAGCAGAACGGGGGCTTGACCCTCCTGCTGGGCTGTGTGGTTGTGTGGGGACATGCCCTATTCGGCTCAGGCTGCCATGACAAAACAGCACAGGTACACGGCTTCAGCCACAGGTGTCCTCTCACGGAGCACGTGCTGGGAAGTCCAAGCCAGGGTCCGGTGCACGGCTGGCGAGGGCTCTCCTGGCTGCTTTCTCAGGAGTCCGCACGCGGCCTTGCTTCTGCGCGTGGGGAGAGGGCAAGCTGGCTCTGCACCCCCTCTTCTTAGTAATCCCATCCCAAGTGCGCCACCTCACGAGCTCAGCTCTTCCCAGTGGCCTCCCAAAGGTCCCATCTCCGAATACCATCACCCTGAGCGTCGGGCTTCCACAACCGCCAGGCCGAGCACCCAGCAGCGCCGAGCACCCAGCGGTTCCACAGCCCGACGGCAACAGCAACGGCCAGTGGGGTGGGCCTTCCTCCTTGCTCACCCAGGTCCTGTCCAGGACTTGCCGTCCCTGCTGAGCCACCGGCAGCAATGGCTGCTTTCTGTCACGGCCCGGCAGAGAGAGGGGCTGAGGGTGCGCTCGGCCACACTCCGCCCGACCACATTCCCAGCCACCGCATTCGAGAAGAGCCGCAGCCAAGGAGATGCTTGGGAAATGCCATCATGTCCACTCTGCCCAGAAAGGGACTGTTTAGTTCACGCGTTGCCCTCGAGGGAGCAGAATGGGGGACCCGCCCGGGCCTGGAAAGAATGCGGGGATAACGGAAGCTGGAGGTCTTCTCAGATTAGAGGAGACGTGCTCTCCCCGAGGTCGGTGCTAGAGCAGGAGGGAGGGGCTGCGGGGTCCTGTGTCCCAGCAAGGTGGCTCCAGCTGGGTGTCACACAGCGGGTGACGCTCATGCCAGCTGAGGAAGGAAGGGGACCTGGCTGGGTCCCCAGCAGTGTCCTTGGCACCTCCGAATCATTTTGACAGAAAACATTTTGAGCCCTTCCGATAAAACAGACACATGCCAAAGATACTTTTGCAATTGCTGCTTGGAATTTTTTTATATACACATGCGTGTTTTTAAAGATAATTTGAGATCTACTTGGTTTGATTTCAACAAAAGAGAAAAATGAGGGAGTAGAGATAGAGTCTTTGCTTGACCGAAGTTAAGTCAGGCTCCCAGCTCTTCCCCAGGTTCATCTGAGCACTTCCTCGGAAGACCCGCCCTGAGCAAGAAGCCCAAGCCGGGGGCAAGCGCTCCCCTCCTCCAGTCCTGACCACACTGGGTGCCGACATCTCCGCCTCCCCCAGGCGACGTCTGACCACCCTTGCCCCCTGCCCGTTTGAGGCAAGAATCCTCTTAGGTCAGTTACCCAGAGGCCCCCATACTTGTGACGTTTCCTCTTCGAGATTTTTCTCCCACGGACCCCCACCTGCTCCTTGGTTCCGATTCCCCATTTGTTCACGCTTACTCGGATTTGAGCCAGTTCCATACTGAAGTCTCGCTAGTCCTGCATAAGATCTGGGTTTGCCACCTTATTGTCCAGGGAAGGCTCTTCTCCCCAGGTTTCCGGCGCGGCCTCGCCCGCTCCATGATGAAAGGTGCCACGGTCATTCCTGCCGTCTCAGTCCCCACCGAGGCCACGTCCACGTGGAGGCCCTCGCCATCCACAGGCCAAGGCTTTCCGTTGCCTCGGCTCTGGCTTCACGCTCTCCCATGGCCGTGCCGGCTGGCGACAAGCCCAAGGCTGTCCAGGCACAATCGAGGCATATCTTCACGCCACACTGGGTCCTGGGAGCCACCCGACAGCCTTTCGGAAGTTCCCTTCCTTCTTAAACTCTCCAGAGCAGCGCTCGTTAGCAGCGGGGATTCTCCCTGCGCACGGAATTACTGCCTAGAACACACCTCGTCTGTTTCTGAGTCTCCCCCTGAAGAGCTGTGAGCAGGGAGAGGCTTCATTTAACTCACTTTCAGGTTTTCTTTCTTTTTTCTTTTTTTCTTTTCTTGTTTTTTTTTTTTTTTTTGAGATATTTTTGCTATAGGGCATGTTCACTCACTGAAGAGACAGAGAGACAGAAAACTAGAAATCACCCCTGGGAAGATGGCCATGCCACAGCCCCTTCACCTTCACTCTCCTCTTGGGATTTTGGGCATGCACGCACGTGCACCCCACATGAGTTTCAAGCTGCAGGGTCTGAGTCTCAAACCACAGTCGACCACCCTAGAGTCTAGCGGCCTAACCACTACACCATCTGCAGGCCTCCACTTTTGAACACTTGGTGCCGAGCAAAGAGCAGATGTTCACAAACACTCCCAGGTGAGCAGCAAGCACAACCGCAGATTTCAGGGACAGAGTGGGCTGCCGTCCACCCACCATGCCCAAGCCAGTCCTTTCTGGCCTTCTGAAAAGGCTCCCTGCCCTCCACCCCCAGGACTCCCCACGAAATGGTGCCTACTAGGCCAACTGTAATGAAAACAGCTCTGACAAAACCGGATGGGAGCAGGTGACTTCTTTCAACTCTCGGCACCGACTTGACCCATGGCCTTGTTCTGCTCTGACATCGCCAGGCAGAACTGTCCACCGTCCCTGTGGGAGTCCCTTTGTGAGAGCTCACCGCCCCTGACTATAAGCCCAGGGGGCTGAGGGCAATGACCGGAGACGCACGCCAGTACTGGTCTCATGCCAGTGGGAGGACAGCTCAGTGTTGGGCCTGGCCTAGTTGGGGTTCATCCTTGAGCAGGGGAAGGGTCACCCTCCTGAGGGTTGAACACTTGGGCAACAGCAGACTCCTTTGGCAAGGAGTGGATTTGTAGCTGGCAGCCCACGGCGCCTGACTCGCGGCCAGGTAGGGCTTCACAGGGAGGCAGCAGACGAGCGGTTTTGAAGGATGACTCAGGCCTTATCAGGTATGCAGGGCAGGGAAGAACATTCCAGGTGGAGGATGAAATGCAAACAGCAGTAAGGGATCTGGTCTGCACCAGACACGGGACTGGTATAGGCACGCCAGCAGAGGCCGGAGAGCTGGCAGATAAAGACGCTCAGGGCCACATCGGGCCACATCGGGGAGAGTTGTCAGGCTGAGAAGCTCAAAGGTTCCCAAGGACTGAGGGCAGACTTCACAGGGCGCAGCCAAGGCGTGTCCCGGCTGGGACTCGCTGGGTCCCTGGCAGCAGTGTGGAAGGTGACCATGCCTGTGAGAGCCTGGAGGCAGAGACTCCAGGAAATTCGAACCTGGAAATTCCAGTTCCCTCCAGCCTGCCTGCCTAGCACTCCATGTCCACTCCCTCACGGGAGGGTGGCGTGGCCTCTGTCCTGGGAACCTTCCTAAATATTGGTGTTGTATCCCAGGCCACAGCGTGCCTGTCCCTCACTGAGGTTCCGATTTCCACGCCCCTACCTCAGACCATAAACACCTGAAATAGCTCGGAGAGGCCCGGGCCTGAGCATCAGCTTCCAGGACGTTCGTGGCCCCTGGAGGTACCCAAGCCCCCTCGTGATCTTGGGCGAAGGAGGGCCCTGTCTGATGCCCCAGCAGCCCATGGCTGCCCTGGTGCCTGGCTCTGAGCCTGGCCCTCAGCTATCCTCCCAGAATTCCAGGGCCACCAGCTGGGTGACAGGGCTCACCCCTCTCTGTGATACACTCGAGCTGGGAGGCCCGCTCTGCTCCCCTCCCGGGCCAGTCAGCTCCTGCCGGGGCCACAGCTTCACAACCAAGTCACATCTCCGAACTCAGTAGACCTCTCCCAGAACACCTTGCTGCTGGAGTGGCCAGGTCCACCACGGATGAGCGGGACTTCCCCAGTCACCCGCCTCCGCTGCCCACAGCTCCCGCGGCTAAGCTCCCTGTCTGCCCTCCTCCCCGCTGCCCTCCCCAAGCCGTAAGTTGATGCCTACTGAAACAGGAGTCCGCCTCGTCAGCTCTGCCCGGGGCCTGGCGGATGGAGGCCATCGCTCTCCCAGACTGGGGTCAGCTGGCTCATCCCACTTGCCGGACACTGCACATTCCTCACGTCTTCGTGCTCACCTGACCAGGGCCCGTTGCTGTGGGACCCATGCTGCCTCTGGTTTCAGCCCCTCCTCTTCCAAAGCTATGGCTGTCCACCCCTCCGTGAGACCACACATGAGTCACAAAGCCTCCCTGTGCCCCGCAGGGCCAACACCACCCTTGGCAGGCAGTCATTCCTCCCCGCCCCCACTGGTGCTGCATCCCTGCTGCAGGGTGGTGCCCAGCAGGCCTGGAGACCTGCTCTCACAGTGCCCTCTAGTGGCCAGCTCCCACCCGCAGAAAGGCTCCATGTCAGCTGAACAGGCAGGGGCTGTGGGCAGAGGAGGCTGAGGGAGCATGGAGGGAAGACCCTGGCCCAGGTCAGCCCCGGATGGAGGAATGGCTTGGACGCCAGCTTCCTGGAGCACCACGTGTTCTCACGGCGGACCAGCTCTTTCTCCAGTTAGGTTTAAAAACCTCTTCACTGCTGACCCGCGGGTCACAGCTGCCCCGCCCGGCCCACTCCATGCCCTGAAAGGTTTCTAGCCACAGGCTGCCTGGCTGGACGCCAAGCCAGTGCTGCTCCCACCAACTCCTGTCTCCCATGTGTGTTTCTTTAATTACTTCTTTTGTGAAAAATCAAATGTAAAACACACAGATCTGGTTTGGAGATCTGCGACAGATTACAGAGCTGAGCTTGAAAATGTCTAGAATGGGGGGACCAGCAGTGAGCATAATGGCTATGTCACTGGACTCCCACATAGTCAACCATGGTTCGAGTCCCGGACCCGGTGGCTTAAACTCACACCGGGTGTGTGCGTGCGTGCCCAAGATCCTGAGAGGAGAATGGAGGAGAAGGGATTGCGGTGTGGCCATACTCCCTGGGGGGTGATTTCTCACTTTCTGTCTCTGTCTGTCTGGCGAGCGCACACACCCTATAGCAAAAAAAAAAAAAAAAAAAAAAGAAACGTCTAGAATGGGCAGTGCGGGTGTCGGAGCAGTGAGGAGTAGACAGCTCGCGTGAGTCTGAGCAGCCCTGCTCCCGTCTCGCTGGCCAGAGCTTCAGCACAATTCAGATGGCAGTGAGAAGTCTGGGAAGGACTCCCAAGAGGCCAAGGCAGAGGCAGGTTCCCCTCGCAGAGAGCCGCTCGAGCTCCTCGTGGGCCGCATTCATCCCCTCTGAAATCTGGGATGATCGGTCCTGGGCATGTAGACGCGACTGCCACTGTGAACAGCGCAGCGCCCCTGGCGGACTCGCCGCAGAGGTACCTGAACCGGCGGGAAGTGCGTCGGAAGAACCACAGGCAAAGGTGTTACCCGGCCCCGCCGTCTCTTCCCCCACTCACCTTGCCATCCTGCCCCGCCGTCTCTTCCCCCACTCAACTTGCCTTTCGTGGAAATGAAGAACTGGACTCTCATCACGGCTGCAGTTGCTGGCGGTGGCCTCGTTCCACATGGCCACAAAACCTCTGGGAAGAAGACAGAGAAGAGGTCTGAAGGATGCCTGGGCTCCTTACTCCCTCCGGACTCTGTAGACTAACAGCCGTCAGCTGTGGGGCATTCCAGGGCTACACCACTGTGGGAGGCACCGTGTTGCCCGTGGTGACTGTCCTTGGGCAGGTGGAAGCTTAATTAGCCTTCTAACCACCCAAGGGTTTGCATTTCAGTCTCTTTCTTTCTTTTTTTTACTATTTTTTTAATTATAAATTAAATGAATGTTAATTATGAATTTTTAATGAATGTTAATTATTAACTAACATTCATTCACTGAGCATTGTCACAACATACAAAATACAATTTTCCATCCAGAATATACTGCATAGTGGCTTAATCATACATATTATCAATAATTTTCCACTTCTAGTTTCGTGTATACACACACACACACATATATACATTTCCCCCTATTTCTTACCCTCTGCCATTTCCCACCCTCCTCGCAAACCACCTCAGATGTCTACAGTTGTTTTCCATCCCTTTTTTCCCCACATTTTATTGATTCACGAAGCTTGTTAAATAATCTAACTACTTTCAATAGCAAGTTCAGTTGGTATATGCATATCTGTAAATACATGTCTGACTTTAGGCATGAAACTCTGAGTAGAATGATGTTATATAGCTTACTATAATCATTAAATAGGTATTTTTTTATTTATTTTTTAATTTCAAGAAAAGCAGTTTTAGCTTTAATTAATCAAAGAAGTGCTAAAGAATTTTGCTTAAAACGTAAAGCCAGGAAACAGGTTAGAATTCTCTTCAAACAGTAGGTACATGAACCTACTGGTAGCTCAAGACAGGACAAAAATCCTTAAAACCAGAAAACAAAGCCTAGAAGAAAAGCAGCAATGTTTTAGTCAAAAGTCATAAAATGTTAATCCACCAGTTCAGTCTCATGTATTTAATCTATCTTCTGTTGTGGTTCAATCTTCCCAATTAAATTCTGGGATATAAGATTCAACTCCAGACTTGACCCTATCATTAAGTTGGCCATTTTCTTAGTTTTTGAACTCTTATTTCTGTGTGTCTATATTTAATTTTCCTGGTATAGCACTCCATTGAGAACTTCTTGGAGATCTGGTCTGGTGTTGACAAATTCTTTCAGGTTTTGTTTATCTGAGAATGTTCTTGTCTTTTCTTCCCACATGAAAGATAATCTTGCCAGGTACTGTATTCTTGGCTGAAATTGCTTTTCTCTTAACACTTTGAATATATTTTCCCATTCTTTCCTTGGAAAGGTTTCTTCCAGGATTTCATGGAATAGATTATCAATGTCCTTATGAGTCTCTTGGCCTTCTGGGATACCAATTATCTGGATGTTTGGATGTTTGATGGTATTTAGTATTTCTCGTATATTATTCTCATTTGGGGGGGCAATTTTCTCAGTCTTGGTGAGATTTTTCTAAGCCAGTGATTCTATCTTCTATACCTAAGATTCAATTCTCTGTATGATCTAGTCTGCTTTTAATACTTTCAAGGGAGGTTTTGACTTCCTGT
>NW_006159696.1:1376708-1379736 GCF_000334495.1 Tupaia belangeri chinensis
CCCACACCGGCTGGGGGGGGGGGGATTTCTCGCTTTCTGTCTCTCTGTCTGTCTGTCTGGCTAGCACACACACCCTATAGCAAAAACCTCTTTTAAAAAATGAGAAGTTAATCTTTTCCCTTGGAGAAGAGGTATTTTCTTGCTTTGCCATATTTCTTGTGCAGTGATTTGTAGTCATCTGATGGATGGTGCATTTTTTCCTAATTCCTGAAGTTCAATCTGAGTGATCAGAGGTGTGCAGGAGGAGATGATCTGCACTCTCTCTTCCACTCAATTTTCATTATTTGTGCATCAGATTCAGTGGGAATAGAGAAATATTCTGACACTACTCATAGTCAAATGTTTGGATCCTGTTCACTTGGACCTGTCTAGACACCTAGTGCGTAGAGGCTCATCTCACTGCCTGAACCCAAGTTTGGTAATCTTTGTGGTTGCCCCAAACAGCTGGCCAATAGGAACTGGATACACAAAGGGACTAGGGACCGAGAGAGAGAGAGATTTTTTTTGCTGTAGGGCACATGCTCTCGCCAGAGAGACTAAGACAGAGAGACTGAAAGCAAGAAATCACCCCCCAGGAGGGAATGGCCACACCGCAATCCTTTCTCTTCCGTTCTGTTTTTAAGATCTTGGGCATGAGTTGAGATTTTGAGCACCCGGCATGAGTTTTAAGCCACGAGGTCTGGGACTCAAACCACAGTCAATTACATGGGAATCCAGCAACGTAATCACTACGCCATTTGCTGGTCTCTGCACTTAGTCTTAATGCTGGTCTCTGCACTTAGTCTTAACCGTATGTAAGAGTTACTGTGACTTCAAAGAAGCTATTGATTCCCAAGTAGTGGGTTTCGACTGAGTTGATTGGTTTCTTTTGTTTGTTTGTTTTTAACAAATGGCTGGTATTTCAATTATAATGCAAGAGTTATAGTAACAAACATTTGATTTTGTAAGACATTATATCCACTCCGGTGAATAAGTTCAATAAAGACCATATCATAGTTACCCCTAAGAAAAAAGCTTCTAGAAAATTAAAAAAAAAAGAATATCTTCACCACCTCAGAATAGAAAAAGATTTCTCGGGACACAAAAAGCAGTGACTACAATTTTTAAAAATTAATAAATTGGATCTCATAAAAATTTTAAGCTGCATCAATAAGAAAATTAATAGATCAATGACTAGGAGAAACTATTCACAAAATATAGCAAACTATAGGGACTTTATTTCAGAATTCCTGTAATTCAATAATTAAAAAGGACAATTTAAAATTCAGCAAAAGATTGAGACCAGCAGATGACGTAATGGTTACATCGTCACTGGACTCTCACATGGACAGCTGTCATTTGAGTCCTGTACCCAGCAACCTAAAACTCACACTAGGTATGTTTGCATGTGTGTGTGCCCAAAAAATCCTGAAGACTCTGGAGGAGAAGGGATTGCGGTGTGACCATCTCCTCTGAGGGGTGATATCTCTCTTTCTGTCTCTCTGTCTCTCTCTTGTCTCTCTGGTGAACACACACTCTTGATAGCAAAAATCTCTCTTGGGGCCAGCAGGTGGCATGGTGGTCAAGGGCGCTGAACTCCCACATGGCCAACCACAGTTAGAGACCCAGATATGGCGGTTGGCTCTCTCACTTTCTCGTGTCTTGCTCTCACTCTTGCTCTCTCTTCTTCTGTTCCTTTCTGGTCAAATTAAAATAAATAAATAAATAAAGTTAAATAAAAACAATTCTTTTAAAATTAAAAATAAATCTCCCTTAAAATAAATTGGGCAATGGGACCAGCAGTTAGCATAATGGCTATGTCGCTGGACTCCCATGTAGTCGACCACAGTTCGAGTCCCAGACCTGGTGGCTTAAACTCACGCCGGGCGCTTGTGCGTGCGTGCCCAAGATCCCGAGAGGAGAATGGAGGAGAAGGGATTGCGGCGTGACCATCCCCCCTGGGGGGTGATTTCTTGCTTTCTATCTCTCTGTCTCTCTCTGTCTTTCTGGCAAGCGCACACACTGATTTTGTAAGTATTTGCTTCAATATCTATCATCAAGAAGTAGCACAGGTAGCCTCCCTTGAATGGCCTCTGGCTGAGGGAAGTTTGCAGATACCTCCAAGACTGGGAGCTCCAAGGCTACGTGGGATCTGAGGTCATGAAATGCACACGCTCACTGCAAGCCTGATGTTGTGCTGAGTGCCCAGTCCCAGGGACCAAGACAACCCTGTCCCCTTGAACTTTGATTCCAGTTCCTGGCTGTGAGGATCCAGACAGCAGCCCAGCCCCCAGAAGGAGTTTTTCCTGCAGACCTCAGGGAGCCTTCAGTCCGGGAAGATGGATGGTCGGGAGCCGTGGAAGACTGCGTGAGAGATAAGGGATGTGCAGCCCGGCCCTAATCAGATTGCAGGTTTCCATGGGGTGGGTCATTGCTGCTTACAGATGGGCCCAGCAGCAGAATTGAGTTATCAACTGAGCAGATTCCTGAAGACGGACCATCCTGTCCTCCACAACGTGATTAAAGACTGTATGCAGCTCAGGAAGACCTCCGCAGCTGCGGGCTTGAAGGAAGGTTTTTGTCCTGCTAAAGCATGAGAAAGAGAGACGAGCAAGCACTATCTTAGGCCTCGCCACATCCTCATCAGCAGCGCAAGTTTGAGAAGTCAGATGTGTGTGTGTGTGTGTGTGTGCATGCATGTCTGTGCATGTGTGTGTTTGTGTGCGTGTGTGTGTGACTGTGTGTGTGTATGTCTCTGTCTGGCTGTGTGTGTCTGTGTCTGTGTTTCTGTGTGTGTCTATGAGTGTGTGTGTCTATGTGTCTGTGTGCATCTGTGTGTCTGTGTGTGAGCTTGCACGTGTGCATGCGTGCATGCATGATCGTATGAGGACGGGTGAGTGAGAGTTGACCTATGCTGCCCACCACGTGTGTGAAGTGTGCTCCTTTTAGCTGAGTACGTGGGAAGGAGCGCAGTCCCCACTCCGCGTTCGGGGTGTCAGTTAACAAGCTTCAGAAGAGTGTCAACAAGACACAAGGCCCTGGGTTCAGC
>NW_006159696.1:1379767-1382686 GCF_000334495.1 Tupaia belangeri chinensis
TCAGCAGTGGAGCCCCAATATCATGTCTCAAATCATGTGGTTGGTGAAAAACCGTGAAACTTTGCTCCAGATCAGTTGTGTGACCCTGATAAAATACCCCACCTCTCTGGACTTGTTTCCTCCTCTGTACAGTAAGGAGTTGTTCTCCAAGTTCTCCTTCACACTCCCTCCTCCTCAGTCATTGTTCTGCTGCAAAGGGGCAGGTCCCGCCCCTGAGCCCACCCAAGGGGAGCTGGGAGAAGGCCAAGGTGTGGGAGGGGCAGAGGATTTGGGCTCTGAGGGTCATTCCTCTGAGGCTCAGCGCAAAAGGCCCAGGTTCCAGCCTGCATAGGGCCCTCAGCCTTCTCCACCAGGGCCAGATCCCTCTGCCATTGCCCAGTGCTATGGCTTCTTCCTTGCTCAGACCCTAGCCCAGCCGGCTGAGGACCAGCCACCCGCCCTGCCATGACAGCTGTGGCCCCAGGCAAGTGGCTTTCTACCCTGCCTATGAAGCCTGATCCAACCACAGCCATTCACCTCTCCCTCCAACCTTGGCTTTTCTCTTCAGGGTAGTTCCTGCTTTCTGTATTCTTGGCTTACTAGGGGAGGAGGTCCCTTCCCATCCTCCTCACACCCCTAGAATGTGAGCCTCATAAATAAGGGACCTGCCTGCACACCCGTCATGCGTGGCTGCCAATGCCCGCTGCAGCCACAGTCCCCCAGCCAGCCTCCTTCCTGGCCCCGCACTTGGCCTCACAGAGGAGGACTGGTGCCAGCACAGACCCACTCGTGCTGGGCGGCTCGGTGCCAGCCTGCCTGTTCCCCTGGGCTGAGAGCCAGCAGCCCGGGCATTTCCCAGGAAGGGTCCAGCCTTCTCAGGCAGGGCCCCTGCAACATCCCATCCAAATCCTACTGGGCCAGCCTGGGACGGATGCAGGCAGATGCTCCACTGCACCCCCACTGCCACTTTCCTGCTCGCTCCCTCGAAGTGCTTCAAAATCCTCAGAACTGTCAACCCACCTCCTGAAGCACAGCTTAAAATACGCACATTTACTTACACACCTACAACTCGTCTAGCGCCTGCCACGCGCAACGTGCAGCTGGCACACACGTTGCTATAAAGTCATCACATGTCACTCGTGTGGTCGGGTAGAAACTCTGTTAGGGATGGAGGGGGTGGAGCCTGCCAAAGGTAGAGTGTAAGAGCGGATGACTGTTTAAAAGAACCTGGACCCCTCCTCAACCCCACTGCTCAGCCACCAGGAAGCTGACCAGTCCCGTCCAATGGAGACCCACCTTGGGACATTTCATGGTGCCATAGGTGATTTAGTCACTGGTTTCTGAGTTGCCAGTGACAAAGGCCTGCAGTCGCCTCCCAGGGGTGGGCCACGCCCTCCCAGCACTCAGTCCTGACTGTAGGGCAGGTGATACGTCACAAGAGCCCTTTGCGGGTCACCTGCTCCTCATACATCTGCCTGGTCTGGTGTGCACTAGTGTGCACTGTGCATGGGAGGAGGCCGGGCTCAGCGAGCACACCAGGGCCCCCAGGCCAGTGAGCGAGTGAGTGAGTGGCAAGTGAGTGGTGAGTGATGGGTGAGTGAGGGGTGAGAGGTGAGGGAGGGTAAGTGAGCAGTGAGTGGGCAGTGACTGGGCATGGGCAGTGAATGAACAGTGAGTGAGAGGTGAGTAGGCAGTGAGTAGTGGTGAGAGGTGAGTGGGTGGTGAGTGAGGGAGGAGTAGGCGCTGAGTGAGTGGTGAGTGAGGGGTGAGTGGATGGTTGAGTGAGCAGTGAGTGAGCAGTGAGTGGGCGGTGAGTGAGGGGTGAGTGGGTGATGAGTGAGGGGTGAGTGGGTGATGAGTGAGGGGTGAGTGGGTGATGAGTGAGGGGTGAGTGGGTGATGAGTGAGGGGTGAGTGGGTGATGAGTGAGGGGTGAGTGGGTGATGAGTGAGGGGTGAGTGGGTGATGAGTGAGGGGTGAGTGGGTGATGAGTGAGGGGTGAGTGGGTGATGAGTGAGGGGTGAGTGGGTGATGAGTGAGGGGTGAGTGGGTGATGAGTGAGGGGTGAGTGGGTGATGAGTGAGGGGTGAGTGGGTGATGAGTGAGGGGTGAGTGGGTGATGAGTGAGGGGTGAGTGGGTGATGAGTGAGGGGTGAGTGGGTGATGAGTGAGGGGTGAGTGGGTGATGAGTGAGGGGTGAGTGGGTGATGAGTGAGGGGTGAGTGGGTGATGAGTGGGTGGTGAGTGGGCGGTGAGTGGGTAGTGAGTGGGCAGTGAGTGAGGGGTGAGTGGGCGGTGAGTGAAGGTGAGTGGGTGGTGAGTGAGTGGTGAGGGGTGAGTGGGTGGTGAGTGAGGGGTGAGTGGGAAATGAGTGGGGGGTGAGGGAGGGGTGAGTGGATGGTGAGTGCTGGCTTACAGTTCGCTAGAGCCAAGGTCCAGGCCCTCCCGCTGAGCCCTTTCAAAGGGTCCTTTCCACTGAAGAGGTTTATTTCTTTCCTCCTCTCCTCCTGCGTGTCCTAAGACACGCGGCCTTAAAATGGAATAAAACCATGAGACAAAGGCAACAGGAAGAGCGAGTCCGCCACATTCTGGGGTCAGAGGGTCTTGGGCTGCGGCCAGAGCGAGCTGGGATAGCCAGGGGATGGAAGGAATGGCAGGCCGTGACGTGGAAGAGAGGAGCAGAGGTCGGGGGAAGCAGCGGGGGGCTGCTGCGGCGGGGCAGAGGGCTCCTCGCCTGGGGACATGGGTCCCTTGCTGGGAGGGCAAGGTCCTGACTGTCCCGTGGGGCTGCCTCGAGGCACTCCAGGCTGGGAGACACTTGCTCGGCAAGCCCGGCAGTGTGGACATTTGTCGCAGCACGGGACCCTCATCCTGGCCGCAGGGGTGCTCCTTCCCGCCTGACACAGGGGAGGGCGCCGCTCACAGGAGGCTGACACGGCCC
>NW_006159696.1:1383279-1393600 GCF_000334495.1 Tupaia belangeri chinensis
GGGCACTCCTTCCCGCCTGACACGGGGGAGGGCGCCGCTCACAGGAGGCTGACACGGCCCGTGGGCAGTGACGATGGCTCTTAGCTCAGGTAACGGAAGGCTTCGGGCAAGTCAGCTCCCTCGGTCCCCACAGCTCGGCTTGTCGCCCACCTCTGGCAAGATGTGTCCATGTGGCAGGGCCTGGAGGGACTACGAGAGCCCGCTTGCATCTTCTCTGAGAAGTAATCCCAGAGAAAAGCAGAGAAGTGGGGACCAGCCCGTGGGGTGGTGGTTAAGGTGACTGGATCCCACATGGCTGACTGCAGTTCAAGTCCCAGGCCTAGCAGCATGAAACTTGCACCGTGTGTGTGTGTGTGTGTGCGTGTGTGCGTGTGTGTGCCCCAAATATTGAGAGAATGGAAGAGACTAGATTACAACATGGCCATCCCTGCCCCCCACCTCGCCCCCAAGGGAACGATGGCTCTTAGCTCAGGTAACGGAAGGCTTCGGGCAAGTCAGCTCCCTCGGTCCCCACAGCTCGGCTTGTCGCCCACCTCTGGCAAGATGTGTCCATGTGGCAGGGCCTGGAGGGACTACGAGAGCCCGCTTGCATCTTCTCTGAGAAGTAATCCCAGAGAAAAGCAGAGAAGTGGGGACCAGCCCGTGGGGTGGTGGTTAAGGTGACTGGATCCCACATGGCTGACTGCAGTTCAAGTCCCAGGCCTAGCAGCATGAAAATTGCACCATGTGTGTGTGTGTGTGTGCGTGTGTGCGTGTGTGCGTGTGTGTGCCCCAAATATTGAGAGAATGGAAGAGACTAGATTACAACATGGTCATCCCTGCTCCCCCCACAAGGAGTGATTCCTCACTTTCTTTCTCTCTTTTTCTCTGTCTCTCTCAGGTGAGTGCATGCATCCTAAAGGAAAAATAAAAATTAAAAAAAAAAAGAAATTGGGACCAGCAGGTGGCGTGGTGTTTAAGGCACTGGACACTCCCACATGGCTGACCATGGTTCAAGTCCTGGACCTGGCAGCTCGCTTTCTCACTTTCTCTCTCTCTCTCTCTCTGTTTCTCTCTGGTCAAATTTTAAAAATAAATTAATGAATAAATAAAATAACTTTTAAAATTTAAAAATAAATTAAAAATTAAAAAAAAGAGAAGTATTCATGGTGGAATCCGTGGGGATTCTTAATGGCCCAGACTGGGGAAATGCCAGAACGTAGCAGCCCCCACAGCCAAGGACATGGCATGCCTGATGGGCCAGCCAGGGGCACAGCTCAGGGCTGGAAGAGAGCCTTCCGAAAGGCAGTGGGATGGGGGCGTATGGGGCAGATCCGTGCTCACCGAAATCGATGGAACACAGAATCGAAGCTCATGACATAGTTTAGAGTCTCAAAGTTAAAACTAAAATACTTACGTTAGACTATCAGCCTTCGGAGGATGGAAGGAGGGAGAGCCGTGTTCACAAAGCCACCGCAGGAGGTCGACCCGGTTTCTACAGACGTCAGTGAGGCAGGTACCGACGGGTAGAAGCGGCCCACCCCAAGTACCCAGAATGGAAATGTTTAGAAGAAGCTGCCTCTGGTGAGCGAGGCCAGGCCTGGGGAGGAGGGCCGGGCCTGTTCACCTTCACCATAAACCTTCTCTGGGGTTAGACTTGTTTCCACGAGTTTGCATTTCATGGTCACAGATGCACCGAGAGAACGAAAGCTTTTTAAATATTTGGATTTTTAAATACTCGGTGAGCTTTGAATAGGAAGTGCTGATCTGATCACTATCCAGTCTAGTAGCTTGATTTGAAATAAAATTTTAGGATCATGGGAAAATGGAATTTAGAATCTTTATTAATATCCATGTTATGCTTTTTCTTTAAGTTTATTTATTTCTTTCTTCCATAAATGAGACAGACAGAGTGAGCACCCCAGCAGGGTATCCACTCAGGGATCTGCCCCCAGCCTCAGCCAGCCCCGGTTCACGGACAAGCATGTAGCTGGCATTCTCAGGGAGGTCTCCGGACTTGAACCAGGAACCTTCACCATGTGGAATCGCCTTGGCAGGGCACTGTTTAAGTAGAAGGAAACAATCTCATTTCTCAACTGCTAGGCTAAACCTCTAGGTGTTTCATCTGCTGGGCTGCAGATTTCCATTAAAGAGAGATGTTCCAAGCCTGTCTTAAAAAAAACTACCAACAAACTCACCTGCTCTGATGAGAAAGCGGAATCAGCGAGTGAGTGGTGGACACTTGTACGCGCGCTCCCTCCAGGGAGGTGAGAGACGTCCCCGCCCTCACAGGAAGACGTGCCCTGCCCCGCTGTTTCCAGGCACGTAGCCCACCTGTCTCCATGTTCGTACAGAGCGCTGGCATGCCCGCCCGGCCCTGCTCCCTGCCCCTGCCCATCTGGCCAACCAGCCCTGGCCCCGGCAATGGCTGGGGACGCCTGGAAGAGCAGCCGGCCTGGAGCCCACCCGCCTTTGCTTTTCTGGGGCCGCGGCTGGGGCTCAGACTCAACCTAGAACCCTGCTCCACCTGCCCCAAAGGCCTACCTGGCTTCCCTGCTGACCCATGGGTCATAACACCCAGAGCCCCAAGGCACTGTGGCTCCCTGCCACTGCTCCAGCACGCCGACATCTGTTCCCTTCTCCATCTGTTCCCATCTCCCAGACTGTCGCTAGCACCTGCAGCAGCAGCAGGGGCTCCTCCAGACAAGTCTCCGCACGTCAGCAGGTGACTCGCCCTCCCTGCCAGGCTCTCCTGTGCCCCTCCAAGGGACAGCCCTGGGTCCAAGATGCAGGAGCAGCTGAAGCAGAGCACAGCCTGCCAGCCAACTGACCTGAAGCAGCCCGCACAGCCCAGGATGTGACCCGCTGTGGCCCTGGGCTGGTGCCCGCAGCAGACCTCACTCACGCAGGGCTCTGGGACCGACCTGCAGAGGGACTGTCCACCTCCTGCAGGCCATAACTGACACAGCAGCTGGGGGCCATAACTAACCCTTGTGACCCTGTCCTGCAGCCCTGGCCACCACCCCAGAGGCAAGCCTGGCCACCCCGTCTGCCGGCCTCTCTTTCCATCTGCCCTGGGACTCTCCCGGCTCTGCCGTCACAGCTGATCCATGCCCTTGTCACTGTCCCCTTGGGAGCCCCATTCCAGAGCAAACAAGCACGCCCCGCCTTCAGCCTCTGAGAGGGAGCTGGGCTCAGGAAGATTCAGGGTCGCTCCCTCTGGCAGGGCTCTCCGCGGACACGCTCCTTTGGGGGTCCAGAGCTTCTCACCCACATCCAGCCAGTGGAGGGCTCTGTGGGGGCAGGAGCCTTTCCACATTCCCTTTGCCCTTTTACAGCATCATCCTCCGCTCTCCAAAAGGCCAGGCAGAGCACCTCGGCTCCCCTTTCCTGGACCCCGGTCTCCACATGCTGCCTGAGACCTGGCAGTGTCCGCACCCCGCCTCGAAGCTCCCAGGCCCCCCAGACCATGCAAACCAGCACTCACCTTTTTGTTCGTTTTAATTAGCTATAGGGTGCGTGGGCTCACCAGAGAGAGGGCGGGGACAGAGAGAGAGAAAGCACCCCCGAGAGGGTGGCCATGCCGCGTTCCCTCCACTCCCCCTCAGGGGTTTGGGCATGCGCGTGCATCTGGCGTGTTATCAGCTGGGTCTGGGACTCCGTGTAGCCACCATTTCGTTCCACAGCACTGGCTGGCCCCAGAGCCACCGCCTGTCTCAGCTGCAAGGCCTCAAGACTTGGAGGGCCCTTTGTGGGAAAAGTGGATTTAGGGCTGGCCCCCTAGCCTCTTGGCTAAGGGACATGACTGGCCACAGTTTGAATCCAGGTCCCAGCTGCTCAAAAACCACACTGGGCATATGTGCATATGTGTCCAAAGATCCCAGTAGGGTGGAGCGATGGAGGAGAAGGGACTGAGGCATGACCACACCCCATTGGGGGTGCTTTCTCCTCCTCTCCGCCCCCACCCTCCTTTCTGTCTCTCTGATGAGTACAAGCACCTTCTGACAATTAAAAAAAAATAAGTGGAGTCAGCCCTCGCGTTATCCAGGTCATGGCAGGAAATGACAGCCATCCTGGGTGACCCAAGAGATGAGATCTTAGTGAAATGTTCCCTACAGAGGTGTGGGCAGGGGACGAGGACCCGCGAGAGTGCCAAGGCACCCAGGGACCTGCAGCTCTAGGGTGTGTTTCACCACGGGCTAAAGGGACAAAAGAGGAGCTAGTGTCCCCAGATGGAGAGACGTGGTGGGACACAGCCTTGGGGACTGGGGGCTTCTCCTGACTCTCTGCCCCAGAGACAGCTGGAGACAGCCAGAAGTGAGCTTCCCAGGGCCAGACAGGCCCAGGATGGCTGTAGGGCACAGGGAGGGAGGGGCGACATGCAGAAGAGTGTCAGCTATTGAAAACGACCTTGAAGCCAGCTCCTTCCCCCTTTTTGCGAATGGGGAAACTAAGGCTGGGAAAGGTTGGTGACTGGCCCAAGTCCCAGCATTTGTAGCCAGGCTGAGGCCAGACCTCTGGTCACCATGTCCCCTGCTGCCTGTCACATGACAAGGCCCATGACTCCAACACTCCCTTCTATGTAGTCTCTTGAAGTGTTTACGCACTAAAAATAATTTTTAAACCTTTAATAGGGTACATTGCTTTGAATCCCTTCCCCGACAGGAAATATGCTGGCTGCCTCTGGCTGGAGGCTCGACAGCTGGCTTTGAACTCTCCTGACCTCCCCGCGTCAGGCTGAAGGTTTCCGCCCAGGCTGCTGCCAGAGCCCGAGCTGGGTGCTGGAGGCTGCGAATAGCAGTCATCGCCCCTTCTAGCTATTGCTGTGAGCACGGCAGCTGGATTAATATGCAGGGAGGTTTGGAGAAAAATCTAATTGAATTCAAAACAATAAATTGAAGCCAACTCATTCGATTTATGGCAGTGTCTTCTGGCATCTTTTAATTTTGCATCACATTCATTTGGAGCCAATCAAATTAGGGCGCTCATTAGCAGCCAAGGTAGGAGAGGCTGGAGCCACTCTCCGCGGTAATGAGATCTCGCAGTAATGAGACCCTGCTTAATTCAGGAGTCACCAGGGTGGCAGGTGAGGGCACAGTGGGGTCTTCTTAGCAGGGAGGTCAGGTGGGAGGAGCAGGAGGTTGGGAGGGAGGGACCAAGTGTGCGCCAGGCCCGCTGACTTTCAGGCCTTCACCACCAGCTCAGCACTGCCTCTAAGGGGAGCCCAAGAGACACCCACGGGCAGGAACCAGCTCCCCCCTCCCCTGCTTGGGGTCCGACCTCTGCTCCCCTCCCATGGCACCCATGGCCCATGACAAAGCTCCTGGGCTGGTTCTCACCCTTGGACCTCTGGATGACCACCCTGGGCACGACGCCACTCATCCCGCAGCCTGGCCGGGCGTAGCCCTGCAGGTAGTCATTCCAGGCGCCTCCACCCAGCCCGTGGGACTGGCCCAGGAGGCCTGAGCTGGGAACAAGAGCAGCACCACCCCCAGAGCCACCCTGCAAGTCCAGCAGGGAGAGAGAGGGAGAGTGCTGTCCTCTCTGCAGGTCCCAGCGTCTCTGCACGGCAGCTTCTGACCGCCAGGCTCTTCCCCGTTCTCTGAGGCAGGAAGCACTTTGCCCCACTGCGCCTGCCTCAGCCGCACAGGGCGGCACCCTGGCCCCCAGTGTGTGAGGACATCGTGCTCAGAGACTGAGCAGGCTGAGACCGGAGTCCAGGACTCGGCTCTGAGCTGGCCCAGACGTTGGGGGAAGCGGCCTGGTGTGGGAGTCCCAGCTTCTGGGCTCGTCTCCTCACTTGTAACAGTCCTGGCCCTGGAGCTCAGTCAGCCTCTAGCCCCGAGCCCAGCCGGAGCAAGGGAACCCTTCAATGGCACTGAGCAAACCCACGGGAACTCATCCAGGTACAGGGTCGCCCCCACAGTCCCCAGTGTCCCCACTCACTAGGACAGCAGCAGGGCTGGTGTTCACTCCAGAAGGGCACTGGGCTGCTTGGCGCAGGTGAGGAAGCCCCAGCCCGGGGTCCCCTCTGCCCGGCTGCCCCGCAGAGCCCCCCCGCGTGGCACCCTCCACTTCCTGCGGCTGTGCTCATAGGACCACGTTAGCGGCAGCAGTAGCATCCGGGGTGAGCAGGCCTCCTGCAAGCTCCGTGTCGTCCTGGAGATAAACAGCCCACTCAGACAGAGGCGAACACTTCGCCGAGGCCAAGGAGGCCCCCAGCAACGGCAAGACTCATTTGGTTTCAGAAATAAGATGCCGAGGCTGGCCGAAGGGCCAAAAGGCCGAAATGCGCTCCAGTCTCTTGTGAAACCCGTGTCCTCCTGTGTCCTCACCAGGCCTCGATGCTCCTAGAGGAGATGGCATCGAAGCAGGAGCCTGGTGACCGGATCGGCCAGCGCCCTGTCAGAGAGAAGGGGGCCACCGCTGAATGTCACTGGACAGGACATGCCTCCCCTCCACAGAGCCCCGTGCCAGTCATGCTGCCTGTTGGGGGAGTGGCACAGCCTGGCAGGGAGGCAACTCTGCCAGAGATGCCAGAGGCGAGGGGTGCCTGCCCGCGTCCGCCTCGTTCCGTGGCCAGGCGGCCCTCCCGTAGGAACGAGAGCCAGGATCTGTGACAGAAGAGCAAGAAGTCAGGGGGTTCTAAGGAGCTTCCGGAGTGGGCTTTTCCACCCAGGCATGAAGAATTTTTTTTTAATAAGCTTTTCTGATCATGAATGTAACATCTGCTTGATGTGCAAACCTCAGCTGTGTGAAAACGAGGGAGGCCCAGTGGACGGTGCTGCCCTTTGGTGACCACAGACTCATTCCTTCTCCTCCTTAGGCGAGGGGACAGAGGACCTGGCACGTCGTGAGCACTAAGAGAAGTGACAGCTTTCTCTCCCTTTACGTGAGGAGGCTGGCCGAAGGGCCAAAAGGCCGAAATGCGCTCCAGTCTCTTGTGAAACACGTGTCCTCCTGTGTCCTCACCAGGCCTCGATGCTCCTAGAGGAGATGGCATCGAAGCAGGAGCCTGGTGACCGGATCGGCCAGCGCCCTGTCAGAGAGAAGGGGGCCACCGCTGAATGTCACTGGACAGGACATGCCTCCCCTCCACAGAGCCCCGTGCCAGTCATGCTGCCTGTTGGGGGAGTGGCACAGCCTGGCAGGGAGGCAACTCTGCCAGAGATGCCAGAGGCGAGGGGTGCCTGCCCGCGTCCGCCTCGTTCCGTGGCCAGGCGGCCCTCCCGTAGGAACGAGAGCCAGGATCTGTGACAGAAGAGCAAGAAGTCAGGGGGTTCTAAGGAGCTTCCGGAGTGGGCTTTTCCACCCAGGCATGAAGAATTTTTTTTAATAAGCTTTTCTGATCATGAATGTAACATCTGCTTGATGTGCAAACCTCAGCTGTGTGAAAACGAGGGAGGCCCAGTGGACGGTGCTGCCCTTTGGTGACCACAGACTCATTCCTTCTCCTCCTTAGGTGAGGGGACAGAGGACCTGGCACGTCGTGAGCACTAAGAGAAGTGACAGCTTTCTCTCCCTTTACGTGAGGGAGCAAGAGGGAGCAAGAAACAGCGGTAGATGGTTTGTTATTATTAATATTAATATTAAGATGTCGTTATTATAATCATTATTATGACTACCGGGGGTGTGTGCTCACCAGAGAGAAGGTGGTGAGCACTCCCCAGTGGGCTGTGGCCATGCCACAATCCCCTCTCCTCCATTTCTCCATCCTGTCGGGATTTGGTCATGCATATGCCCAGCGTGTCTCTCACACCACCACTGCTGGGATTTGAACCACAGTCGGCCATATGGGGTCCAGCTCTCTACGTGCAGAGCTTAACCATTGCACTATAGGCAGGTTCAAGACAGGTATTTCTGACCAAGTCTCATGGGTCAAGTCCTCCTGCCCAGCCCCCCGTGAACTAGGAGTACAGGAGTAAAGTGCAGCCGTACCCGGTGTGTTCAGCTTGGCCTGGGAACCGAACGCAGGCCTCCCATGGCACTCTGGCCTCCCAAGCACAGTGCTATAGTGCTGTCCGTGCGCCACGGCCACTGGGTGGAAAACATCAGCTTCACGACAATGACCCTAAGGACCACAGCGTCAGACTGCTCCGCGCACAGCAGGAGAGTGAGAGCAGACAGGCCCGGGCGCCTGGGCTCCCGGTGGGGGCTGTCTGTGCTGTCCAGCGTTCCTAACTGTCAAGTGTTTCTAAAACCCGGCCAAACGTCAACTCCTCCTGCCTCAGGAGGAAGTCTGCATATTTGCACAGGCGCGCGGGACGTGGTTAATTGGTCTGCGTGTTGATATGTACAAATACTGTCGATTCCTGTGTCAACAGTCCTCCCTGGGAGGTGTGGGCCACGCGGTCAGGTGATAACCCACGGAGCCCAGGAGTGAGCCTGCTTCCTCGTGCCCAGGGCGTCCTAGGAGACGGCGGCCTTCCTTCCGTCCTCCTCCCAGTCCTCCTGCCTCTTCCTGCTGCTCGCCCTTGTCGGGTTCATCACGTGCTGCTTCCGCGGCACGGGCAGACGGCCCCAGCCCGGCCCGAGGGTCTGCTTTAGATGCCTGGTGTGTTTTGTCCTGTCGTGCCGTGGCTAAAGCCTGCCGCGGCCTAGGTTGCTGCGTGTGTGTGGGTGTGTGTGGTGTGTGTGCGCGGTGGTATGTTGCGGTGTTGGTGTGTATGTGTACAGTGGTATGTGCACAGATGTTTGTACATGGTGTGTGTGCGGTGCTGTGTGTGGTGGTATATGTGCAGTGGTGTGTGTGTGGTGTATGTGGTGTGTGTGTGTGGTGGTGCAGGTGTAGTGGCATACGTGTGGTCGTGTGTGTGCGGTAGTGTGTGTGCAGTGGTGTGCGTGCAGTGGTGTACGTGTGATGTGTGTGGTCATGTGTGTGCAGTGGTGCATGTGTGGTAGTATGTGTGTGGTGGTATGTGTGCAGTGTGTGAGCAATGGTGTGTGTGTGGTCATGTGTGTGCAGTGGTGTGTGTGTGTGGTGTACGTGTGATGGTGTGTGTGTGTGGTGTGTGTGCAGTGATGTGTGGTCGTGTGTGTAGTGTGTATGTAATGGTGTGTATGTGTAGTGTGTGTGCAGTGGTGTGTGTGTACGTGTGTGCAATGATGTGTGTGGTGGTGTGTGTGAGGTGGTGTGCATGTGGTAGTGTATGTGTGGTGGTATGCGTGCAGTGGTGTGTGTATGTGGTGTGTGTGCAGTGGTGTGTGTGAGGGGGTGTGCGTGCAGTCATGGTGTGTGCGGTGGTGTGTGTGTTCGTGTGTTCAATGATGTGTGTGCAGTGGTGTGTGTGAGGGGGTGTGCATGGGGGGGCTGTAGGTGAGCTCGTCTCTCGCGGAGGCCCCGCCCCCCCAGCCTTCGTGTCTGCCTGAACAGTGGACTGCAGTGGGAACCCCCAGGAAGTGAGATCCGAGCCTCCTGTCGCACAAAGCAGTCCCCTCCATGCAGTGACAGGGCGTGGCCTGCTTCACTGTGGGGGCGCTGTACCATCTACACGTGTTTACATACCTGTGTGTGTTCAGGACGTCATGCTGTATGACTCAAAAATACACAATAAATGCATCTAAAGCAAACAAGAAGGGACTTGTAACTTTTTGCAACGTATCTACAGATAGTATCCTTAAAAATAAATAGAAATATTTAGAAAAGCAAAATCTAAAAACATCCATGTGTTCCTCACCGTGACACCAGTGGACGACCCTGTCGTGGGCACCTGCTCCAGCCAACCTGTGCCTGCGGCCCCGGGGACAAAGGCCCCTCTGCAGGAGGGCCGAGGCCGGCCGCAGTGAGAAGCAGCCGTGCTCTCCTCTCTCCAGCTCAGGCTCCCTTGGTGCCCAGCAGTCACGGCCAAGCTCCAGGATACGGGCCAGAAATGAGGCGCAGAGACGTTCTGGGGAAGGCCCTCTGGGAACTGGAGAGAGTGCAGGGTGTGGCCGGCCTCTCGCTGGGCGCAGGGTAGCACGTTGTAGGAACTGAAAAGAAGGGTGGCTGACAGGATCGGGGGTGGGCGTGAGGGCTAGACAAACGGCTGGGAAGGCTGGCCAGAGGTAAACCATGTGCGGCCCACGGGCCTGTAGGTGGCTGGAGCCACCAAGGGGTCAGATGGTGACTGTGTGGAGAAGGCACCAGCGGACAGCAAGACTGGAGATGGTGACATTGTCAAAGTAGGTCCTCGGGAACAGCTCAGATGCTCCTAACTGGGCAACTGGGCTCTTGGTGGGGTCCGGGAGAGGAGCCGCCTCTTCTTTCCCTTGCAGGGTGGTGAGGTTGGAGAATGTGCAAACTGTCCACCTGTCAAGCCAGGGCCACAGATGCAGCAGCTCGTGGAGGACACAGACGCCAGCG
>NW_006159696.1:1393620-1401309 GCF_000334495.1 Tupaia belangeri chinensis
AGCATAGGAAGGAGCAGCCCGTCCAGGTACCCAGGCCGGCGGCATGTCATGGAAACTAACGGCAGAGGGGACTGCAGGGACGCCATGGCAAGAACACGAAGCCGCAAAGATGACGTCAGGCGAGGACCAGACCACGTGGGGCACCCGTGCCACTGGGGACACCCAGAGAGCAATGTCGAGACCACGGGAGTCAGGAGCCCTCAGCTGAGACCCAGAGAGCGCGAGGGTGGCCGTGGACATAGGGCGCTGTGGGAACCTGGCTCTGGGAGGAAGGTCTAGAGCAGGTGGGCAAGGTCAGGGCAGGGGTCTCCCAGTGCGGGGCTCCGCTGAGCTTGCAGGCTGCAGTGAACCACCAGGGCAGACATCATTACCTGGGGGTAAGCAGTCCTCTAAGAGGAGCCCTCATGCGCTCGGGTTCGTGGTGGCCTGCAGGCTCAGGTCCCCTGCTGCTCGCTGGTCCTGGGTGTCAGGCGGCTCAGGCCAGACAACGGGAGTGAGGAGGCTCCAGGGCCCCGGAGAACCTGCCTGGGAGACTCAGCTGTGGCATCCTGATACGGGCTCGCGGGACACAGCTGGGCCCAGCCGGGGCTGGGGCCTGGCGCGCCAGGCTGGCTGTGCTCCCGCGTGCTCTGAACCCACACAGCCGCGTTTTCTCCCAACGCTGTGGACATTCCTGGTTCGTTAAATGGCCCCACATGCTGTCAGCGCTCAGTGGTGAGGAAGAGTAATGGGGCTGCCATCTGGAGATTGCCCGCTCTGACTTGGCTAAAGTGAGCCTAAATAAATCAACTAACGAGCCCTGGAACCGAGCTCCAGTCTGCATGAACAGAGCCAGAAAAATCAGACAGACCTCATGAGCGTGACCATGTGGCCCTACTGTGGACTGGGGACTCTGCTCATTGGTTCCAGTGCAGGGGCTTCTGCTTCCCCCCATGGGCAGAAGGGCTGAAATGGCTCTATTTTCCATGGAGATAAAAATATTATGGGCTGGGGACTGATGATGTGGTGGTCAAGGTGCTGAACTCCCACATAGCTGATCACAGTTCGAGTCCTGGACCCGGCAGCTTGCTTCCCCTTTCTCTCTCTCTCTGGTGAGTGCATGTGTCCTATAGCAAATTAAAAAATAGTAAGAAGAAATAAAAATTAAAGTAAAAACTTTAAAAAAGAAATTATGGACTCCTAGAAAAGTGCTGGTCCTTGAAAATACTTTGACCCCGTTCAATTCATGTGAGAGCCTTCAAAAGTTTGTGGGAAGCGTGTATTATGAAAAAACATTGTGCAGGAATTTTAATTCGTTTTGCACCAAAACAAACTCCTATTTTGACACCATTTTCCACAAACTTGCTGGAGTTCCCTCAGTGGAAACAGACTCAGAATTAGTGACCTCAGGTCTTTCCCCGTGAGCAACTGGAACAGAATCCCCTCAATGACAGGAAGTCGGCTACCAGGCCTCACCAACACTCCTGCTCAGTCACCCCTCCAGAGAGTGTGGGGCTCAGACAGGGCCTTGCGGCTCCTGGGCGGGGGCAGGCCTGGGCAAGGCATTGTGGGGAGGGCCTGGGCAGCGAGTGGAGGCCTAGGAGGAGGTGGTGGGGGCAGCAGGCGAGTGCAGCCTTCAGGTGACTTGGGCAGCTCCCCACCCTGCCAACCATGGCTAGGAGGAGGTGGTGGGGGCAGCAGGCGAGTTCAGCCTTCAGGTGTCCTGGGCAGCTCCCCACCCTGCCAACCATGACCCTGGTGCGGCCTGTGCTGTGCAGAGCCTTTCACAGGCCGACAGAAAGACTGTGGAAATGGCCTGAGGGCCCCAAGCTCCTTAAGCAAACACAGGAAAGTAACTTGGCACCCACGCACTGCCCGCTGGAACAAGGTTGCTGGGGAGGGGAGTGGGACCCACAGAGATAAGCTCGGGAACAAGCAAGCTGGCATTCCAGGCAGGGCACAGGGTCCTGACTGGGTTGATGCCAGACTCCGGGAGGGCGACCCTAGGCCTCGGGCTCCGAGATGAAAAAAGCAGAGCCCCTCGCCTGGCAGAATCAAAGTGAGGGATCCCAGCAGCTCTCTGTTGCCCTCTCTGCTTTTGCAGCTCAGCCCCATGTCTGGGGAGCCTCAGCCCCACTCTGGCATGGCCAGGGGCTGTCCCACCAGGATTCAGCCAGAGCCAGCTTCCCTGCAGGGCTGCGGGTCACGGGTCCCCACCTTGTAACCAGCACATCTCCACTGGACCAGTGACCCGAGAGCTGTGATTCATCCCCTCAAGTTCAGGGGAGGCCTGGTGGGCTATCTGCAATGTCAATCCAGAGCACTGGGAAGACAAGTGTTTGTCATTGGTTTCTCCAGAAAGATGAAGCAGTCGGCTGCGAGTCATCCCTAGAGGGCCAAGAATCAAGCTGGCAGAGTGGGGTTTGCCAAAGGGACGGGGGTGCAGGGGGAACGTTCACAGATGAGTCTCGCGCCACGTCCGGTAGTACTGTCCCGCGTCTTGCTCTATGAATCTCTATAAATGCACGTACGGGCTAACAGTTTAAAAGCCACATACGAGACACGAGGTGGAACAGAGCGCGGCCTCTGCCACTAGGCGGATCGAGGACGGGGCACAGAGGCGCTGCAGGCAGCGACAGTCCTTGCGGCTCGTGCCGGAGGCTGGTGCGCAGTCTCCTGGCCATGGCACCATCTCTTGGGCCCACTCCTCGGTTGCCGTGCACTGCTGCAAAACAGAAGAGCATCTGCCTCTCGCTCCTCCTCCTCGAGGAGAAGGTCAAGTTAGAAGAACAGCTAAAGGGGACCATGGAAAAACAGAAAGGAGCTCCGGCAGGTCTGAGAGCTGGAGGCAGAGAAGCCAAAAATCGGTGGAGGAGGCAAAACCGCATGGCACTCGGAGTTCTGCAAGGACTTGGAGTGGTTACTCAAGCTGAACCCAGCTGGAGCCACGTGCGACCCTCGGGAACATGAGGCCTCGTTCCACACACCGGTCGAGGGAGAGCAGGGCCCAGAGGCGCTAATTAATAAAGCAGGGCGTTAGCGGCACGCGCGCCCTGGGACTGGCCCCGGTGGGGTGGCGAAGGGTGCTTAGCCGCCTCTTACGGGGCGTTGGATTTTGTAAATCACTCCCTGTCATTGAAAGGCTGTCATCTCTTCTCATCTGTGAGTATGTCTGACCTTTTCCCAACCCTCCCTGGGAAGTCCCCCTGGTGGCTGCTGCACAGCTGTGTCACCGAGCTCTGCATCTTCGGAGCCTGGCCCCTGACTTTTTAGTATGGTGTGTTTAATAGTTCCACACGGTTACAGACGAGGGCTGACGGCCTAACGGGACTGCTCGACTACCAAGCATGGCGTCTGCCCGAACTCTGGTGACATCAGCGTACACAAAGCAAAGGTTCTCAGAACCCTGCCCTGGGGCTCCGTGGACGCGCCAGTCTGCACCGCGTCTCCCACAGCTGAGGGTGGAAGTTACCTGCACACTCGGCCCACTGCAAGTTTCCGTGAGCAACAGGCAAGAGCTGAAACGTCTTTCATGCCAAAAACCTTTATGATGAACATACGTGAGCTCGCTTCCAACCGTCAGTACCTCGTGCTGAAGACAGACCTCTGCTGTTCCGTGGCGACCTGAAGTGAACACACCTACTCCAGCAGCTCCGCCGTCTTTGCCAGTAACTGACGGGATCTGTCCCCTCTTCCCTGTTCTGCTCGTCTGGGTGTAGAAACACCTCACGGCTTCCAGGGTACCTAGTGAGATGGACCTTCTCAAACTGCAAACACTTCATGCTTGGTATACGTCAATGCTAATGTTGAATTTTTACATTTTGTTTTATTTAAGAGGATTAAAAACCTAATGTTTATTTTCCAAAAAATAAAAAACAAACCGAGGACCGACCTCAGTATCCCCTCCACCAGGGCGTGCCAGAGGCCCCCCGCCAAGTGGCCGCAGCTCTGAGCAGCTACGTCTCCCACCTGCTGCAGGCGTGTGGGCTGAAGAAACAAGTCAGTCCATAAAATACAAAGTAATTTTTAAAGGTCTTCTCTTCGGGAAATTCTCTGCAGATCCGCCACCCACATCTCTCAGTCATAGAACCCAGAGAGAGGGCCCAGCAGGTGGCGTGGTCATTAAGGCGCTGGATTCCCACATGGCTGACGGCCGTTTGCATTCCCAGACCTGGTGGCTTCCTTTCTCACTTTCCTTCTCTCTGTCTCTCTCTGGTCAAGTAAAAAAATAATAGTAATAAATAAAATAATTCATGAGAAAAAAAAACAAGCGGAGGCTGCAAACGACACTTCCAGCGTGGTGTGGACCGCGGCCTCACAAAGCGCGCTCTCTGGCGAGGAGATACGGCCGGGGCTATCGCTCTGGGGTTTCACCCGCGGGTTGGAGTGCTTTGTTCTGACGCGTGCCCTGTTTGCACGATAGTTTCCTTGGCACGCAGAAGAATGACTAATTGAACACCCCCATGCACAGCGTTGTGAATGAAAGGGAATGCATTTTAAGAGAACTTAGTGCTGGCTCCCAATTCCACTGATAAACTGCTTCGGGTTTTCAAGTAAGTTGACATTAAACAATAAGAGACCTCAAGACCCTGATTGCAGGGCCACACTCCCAACAGCCCCTGCTCCATGGCTCACGGGCAAGCTTGCCCTCAGGCGCTGCTCAGCTGCCCCGGGAAGGAGCCTGGCTGCTGTCAGCGAGGAAGACGTGTCACCTGCTCTCCCAGACCCTCTCTGGGCGCCCGGGAGGCCTGTGCCCATGTGTTTGCTGCAGCTGTAATACAGCTTGGAACCTCCGAGAGGCACTCCTGGGGAGAAGGCCCACTGCCAGACCCGCCCAGGCCAACGGCCTCGTCAGAAGAACGTCTGTCCCTGCCTCCGTCACCCACTCCAAGACAGGGCCAATGCTGTACCCGTTCTTCACCTCACACCGTCTCTCAGAAGGGCCGTAAGATCAAAGATTTCTGCTTCTTCTTCTTTGGGGAGACTTCTAGTCTTCCCAGCATCTTCTCAAGTATCATGTATCCCCATAAAGCAGTGACACAGCAACAGCTTCCAACGTCCAGCCAGGAAGCGTGACCTTGAAGCTGGCCTTGACGCTAGCAGAGCAAGACTCCAGAGCACAGGTGAAGCGCATGAAGCACAGCTTACCCGCCATCCTCGCCCAGGTCGGAGACACAGACCCTCTGCCAGCCACCCCCTCACCCCCAGGAACAGGGTCCCCACTGTTCGATACCCCAACTTGTTTTCTGAGCGCAGTGTCCTGTCACCAGGCTCAGCCTTGGGGGCCTGGACTTCCTTTGGCCCACTCCCCAGCTCCACATCAGCCAGGTCCTGGTGACCCCAGCCACGGCCCAGCCCCGCCCTCAGCACACCTGGGTCAGGCCTTGGCGAAGCGCTCTCTACAGCTCCGGACCAGGCCGTCTGGCATCTTAGTTCGTCCTTGCTGCTCTGACAAAGTACCTTAGACCGAGTAACGTATAAAGGATGGGAATGGATTCCACACCCTTCTGGAGGCTGGGGAGTCCTAGACCGAGGCACCAGCAGCCTCAGTGTCTGATGAAACCTGTCCCTCCTAGAGAACTGCCTTCAAATGTGTCCCAAATACCAGAAAAGACTAGCTGCTCCCCAGGGTCTCTTATGAGGCTCTGATCCCACTCCCGAGGGCGCCACCCTCGCCTGGTTCGTCCCCTGGGGTTAGGGTTCCAGCATGGACATTTGGGAGAGTCATGCCATTCAGACCATAGCACTGACCATCCGCCTGCACAGCCCAGAGCCCCTTGCGTACAGCATACCCAGGGTAAAGTCCCCCAACCCTGCAGATCTAACAGCAAACACGCTCTCCCTGAGTGGGGTGGAGCGACCCCTTCCCACGCCTGAAACCTGGGGCCTGTCCTGTCTCTCCCACGCTCATGCCGTCGTGCTCATGCCGTACTGAGGCGTCCTTTCCTCTCCAGGCCCGTTCCTGCTGTCGCATCTGCCTGCCTGCAGTGCTGTTTCTTGGGGGTGGTCTGTGACAGCCATGTGTTCAGAGGGACCGACCTACCTCTCTCTCCAGGGACTGGTAAGGGCCCCGGGCCTGCCACATGAAAGTGGTCAACGACTCAACTCCCATTGTCTGCTCAGGGCCTGGCTGTCAGGGTCCTCCCCAGGGTTCCACATGGGCATGGAGAGAAGCTACGCTCCCCCTAAAGCTCAGGAGGACCAAGGACAGGCAAGAGCTGTGGGGCCTCGTGACGGTGTGTGCAGAGTCAGCGCCGTGAAGGGACCAGCAGTCAAGGGAGTAAAGGAAATACTCTGTTCGGGCTGCCGTAGCAACCACCGTAGTTTACACCTTCCTTTCTGTCCGCGTCCTTGTCCCTGCTGGCCTCCTCTCCCAGCAGCCACCTGGGCATCCACCTGTCAGCTCCCAGTCCTCAGAGGCTCCCGCTGGCTTCACACAGGGGAGCCCTGACGGACCTGCCTCCGACCCTGGAGCACCCGTCTCAGCTCTCCCGAACTTCTTTGCATCAGGGTGAGTCCTAGTCCATGTGTCCCCAGAGTGTATGGCAATTTAAAAGTCTATGGGACAAACCTTTGCCTAGGAGAATACAGGAGCCGGCAGATCAACCTTCCCTCTCTCCGTTCCAGACAGACTGTGCCGAAATGTCACACCAGAGGCCGAGTGATCAGCTGCCCCGCTCGACAGCCGGCTCCCCGCCTCCTCGCTCCTTTCCGTGTCCTTCCTTCTGTCCCCTGGGAGGGGACCCTAAGGAGGGAAAAGCTCTGGTGACATTCTGCCCCACCCTCTGCTTTTGGAAGAAGCCAGGTCAATCCAGGTGACCCTTACCTCCAGGTGTAACCTGACCACGCCGCTTCCCTGCTGCCCACAAAGTTCAAACCCTTCGCTTCCTAGCCAGAGGGTGTCCTAGAGGTCACTTGGTCAGTGGTCATTCACAAAGTCCAAGTCACGGCCCTGGAAGGGCATGCCGCTGGGCTTCAGTCCAGGTCTTACTGGAAGTGTGGGCAGGCATTTCACCCTGTAAGCCTCCGTGTCTTCACTTCCGGCACCTCAGGACCGAGGGCAGGCAACGTGGCCAAGCACCTAGCACAGCACTTGGGCCCCTGAATACATGGCAGCCACCCTCGTCACGGCGGGGAGACCAGACGCCCAGAGGGGAGGAAGTGCCCCCAGGCTGCACAGTTAGCCACAGCGGCTCTCGAACGTGGGACCAACACGTGCAAACCCAGGCGCCTGCTCTCCATGCCGCGGGGCTGAGGGACTGCTCTCCACCGCTCACCTGCGCTGTCAATGTACTTCTACTCCCGGCATTTCTCCTGCCCCTCCCCGAGCGGGCGCTCTGCTGAGAGCTAGACAGCAAATCCCACCTACGGGCCCTGCCTCCCGGCCTGCCTTCCAGCGAGAGTGGAGACACTGCACAAGGAAGGGAGTGGAAGTGTGTGTTGCTGCAGGGCGTGAGTCCCGGCCTAGATAGGCAGAGGAAGGGCACGAAGAACGAGGGAGGTGCATTTTGACACTGTGGCCAAAGAAATCAGCTTCCGATGAGGCTCCCTGGAGGGATGGAGAGCGAGGGAGGGAGAACGCCGTCGTCGGGGTAGCGTTCCAGGCAGCAAGAGCAGGAAGTGCCAAGGACGGAGGCCAGAGCCGTCCAGCATGTCCAGATACCAGAGGAGCTGGCAGTGAGAGGGGGAGCGGACAGGAGTGGGGCGGGG
>NW_006159696.1:1401468-1407212 GCF_000334495.1 Tupaia belangeri chinensis
TGGTGATTATTGCGGTGGCTTGGGGCAGGTGCAGAGCCCGGGAAGAGGTGAGAAGCGGCATCCTAACCCATTCTGAAGGCAGAGCTCACAGAAGTCATGGCGCACTGAGTGTGGGTGTGAGCAGAAGGCTGAGCCCAAAGCCTGGCCCAAGCAAATGAGAAAAGGACTTGGGTTTTCTTCAAAGAGCCTGAGAGCGAAGGACGTGGGGAAGAAAAGCAGGGATTTGCTTTGAAACCTGTCAAGTTGGAAATCCAGCTGGCTGCTCAGCAAAGGCACAGCTTTGTCAAAGCAGTCCCAGTGTGGAACCCCAGGGACGTGCAGATCCAGAGGTCAGGGCAGGCTCCAGGCAGGACCCTCATGTGTAGGAGCATTGGGGTATCATGGCAGCTACAGGCAGAGGCTGGGGGGCTCACCCAGGGCACTGGAGCAGACAGACCTCCGTGGATCTAGGGGTGCAGTGAGAGTCCAGGAAAGGGGACCCAGACAGAGTGCGCAGTGAGGCAGGGAGGGCCTGAGAAAGCCACTCACAGACAGCGCCTCACTTCTGATCCCATCAGACCGGGCCGAGAGTAGCCCGTGGAGCTCAGCAACCAGGCAGCGCATGGCAATCCCGGCCAGAGCTACTTGGACAGACCCCTGAGTGTGAGCCAGCAGGGAAGCAGGGGCGGGGAGATTTCGAGATTAGACAGGTCTTCGGAGTTTCGCACAGAGGAGAGCGCAGAGAGCTGGTGATGCTGGACTGATGTCCCTGAGCAGGAGAGGGTGGGAGGGACCTGGTGACAGTGGGGACGCCCGGAGGGGAGGAAGTGCCCCCAGGCTGCACAGTTAGCCACAGCGGCTCTCGAACGTGGGACCAACACGTGCAAACCCAGGCGCCTGCTCTCCATGCCGCGGGGCTGAGGGACTGCTCTCCACCGCTCACCTGCGCTGTCAATGTACTTCTACTCCCGGCATTTCTCCTGCCCCTCCCCGAGCGGGCGCTCTGCTGAGAGCTAGACAGCAAATCCCACCTACGGGCCCTGCCTCCCGGCCTGCCTTCCAGCGAGAGTGGAGACACTGCACAAGGAAGGGAGTGGAAGTGTGTGTTGCTGCAGGGCGTGAGTCCCGGCCTAGATAGGCAGAGGAAGGGCACGAAGAACGAGGGAGGTGCATTTTGACACTGTGGCCAAAGAAATCAGCTTCCGATGAGGCTCCCTGGAGGGATGGAGAGCGAGGGAGGGAGAACGCCGTCGTCGTCGGGGTAGCGTTCCAGGCAGCAAGAGCAGGAAGTGCCAAGGACGGAGGCCAGAGCCGTCCAGCATGTCCAGATACCAGAGGAGCTGGCAGTGAGAGGGGGAGCGGACAGGAGTGGGGCGGGGTGGGTGTGGGCTGACTCAGGCAGATGCATGCTGGCCGCACCCGGAGACTTGACCTGAGCATGACGGAAAGCCACTGGAGGTCTGGAACAGAGGTGTGGAGGCCTCTGACTCATATTTTGCGGGCTCACTCTGGCTTAAGGAGACCGAGAGGTGGCCAGAGTGGTCACCTTGGTGAGGATGGCGGTGGCTTGGGGCAGGTGCAGAGCCCGGGAAGAGGTGAGAAGCGGCATCCTAACCCATTCTGAAGGCAGAGCTCACAGAAGTCATGGCGCACTGAGTGTGGGTGTGAGCAGAAGGCTGAGCCCAAAGCCTGGCCCAAGCAAATGAGAAAAGGACTTGGGTTTTCTTCAAAGAGCCTGAGAGCGAAGGACGTGGGGAAGAAAAGCAGGGATTTGCTTTGAAACCTGTCAAGTTGGAAATCCAGCTGGCTGCTCAGCAAAGGCACAGCTTTGTCAAAGCAGTCCCAGTGTGGAACCCCAGGGACGTGCAGATCCAGAGGTCAGGGCAGGCTCCAGGCAGGACCCTCATGTGTAGGAGCATTGGGGTATCATGGCAGCTACAGGCAGAGGCTGGGGGGCTCACCCAGGGCACTGGAGCAGACAGACCTCCGTGGATCTAGGGGTGCAGTGAGAGTCCAGGAAAGGGGACCCAGACAGAGTGCGCAGTGAGGCAGGGAGGGCCTGAGAAAGCCACTCACAGACAGCGCCTCACTTCTGATCCCATCAGACCGGGCCGAGAGTAGCCCGTGGAGCTCAGCAACCAGGCAGCGCATGGCAATCCCGGCCAGAGCTACTTGGACAGACCCCTGAGTGTGAGCCAGCAGGGAAGCAGGGGCGGGGAGATTTCGAGATTAGACAGGTCTTCGGAGTTTCGCACAGAGGAGAGCGCAGAGAGCTGGTGATGCTGGACTGATGTCCCTGAGCAGGAGAGGGTGGGAGGGACCTGGTGACAGTGGGGTCTCCTCGTTGTTCATTTGTTTTTTGCTGTTGCTTTTCCCTGACCACCCCACCAAACAGCGTCACTTCCCTCCTCCAAGCACCCTCCACTCCAGCGACGACTCTCTCTGGTCACTTTCTCGGTTGTTCAATTCTGAGACTTTCTTGTGTCACTTTCTGACCTCTCCAGGGTCTCGGTCAGCATCTAGCTGTGTGACCTTGGATGAGTCACTCACCTGAAGAGAGGCAGCAGGCCACTGAGTCGGGTGACTTCCATTCCCTCCCAGCCTCATGGCAAACTGGAGTCGTGATTGCAGGACCTGGGGGGGCTCGAAGATCAACGGAGATTCAGGTTCTCCTTTGAGCCCATACAGACTCAAGGAGAATCTGAAACTGGCTGTCAGAAAGCTCTTCAGGCTAAGCATGCGAGCTTCTTTCATATTTATTCTCAACTCAGCAAAGGCCGAGTGCCCATTGGGGCCGAGGGTGTGTGTGAGGGTCGCGGGGATGTGGGATGGGTCTCTGGGCTCTCCCCACGGAGCGGGGCCCGTGGGTGTGTCTGTTCAGAACAGCACGGCCCTCGCTCTGCGTCCACCTGTAGGACAGTCTGCACAGGTGCACACCGAGTTGGTTTCATGAGAGGTGGACTTTTTTCGGTCCTATTTGGCAGGTACCTGGAACGTAGGAAGCAGTCAGTAAATATTTGCTGAACGAAAGCACCAATGAAGGCTGTCGTCTGACTTGTGTTTCGAAGGAAGGGGAAGGTTTAGTGCCGCCTCGAAGGGGCATTACAGCCCGTAGGGGAAGGGCGTGGGTGGGAAGGGCGTGGGGTGGCCCGGAGGGGGAAGTGGCAGGAGCGAATGTACGGGGACAGGAGAGCCCAGCACGCAGGGGACTGGAGTTGTGCTAGGACCGTGTGACGTGGTCAGGATGCAAAGACCGACATGGCGACGTGGGGCCACGTGGTGAAGAGTGCTGAGTCCAAGCTCCTGAAAAGGGACTGGGTCCACCTACAGCAGGACAGCCGCATGTTCCAGGTTCCCAGGGTGGCTTCGCCTGTTGTCCCAGTGTGATCATTAATGGTGCCCAGGTGGGTGATCACATACATGCAACCCTAAAAGCCACGAGGGGCCCTGAAGGATTCACCGAGGGACACGGTCAGCTGGCCTCGGTGAATGAGGGGGCCTGGGGGCAGAGACGAGACGCCTCCAGTCCAGGTGGCTCGTGAGTTTTTATTAATGACAGACCCTCAACAGCGGCCGGGCACAGCAAAACGCCGCTGCTTCGGGAGCACACACCATCCTGGGCCCGGGGAGACCGGCTTGGCAGCTGCATCAGGAGCCTTGGAAAACGTCTATGTCCTTTGGCTGCTAATTCCACCTCTGGAAAGTTCCCGTGAGGGAATGACCCCTGAATCAGGTCAAGCCCCTGCATAGCTGTCCATCACAGGATTCCAAGGCTGGGGCTAGAGCCGTCTCCACACGTGGCCACGGCGATCACTGAGGACACAGGGTGCATCTGGTCACCGGCCTCGCTCCACAGAGCAGGGACAGTGTCTCTCACATCACAGTGACCCCAGAAGCTAATGGGGTGTCTGACATATTAAATGAAAGAATAAAAATTCTTATAAGGTTAAACAAAAAATATACAATAATCCTTAAATACCGTGTATGAGTAACTACAGAGACACAACATAATTGCAACCATGCTTTAAAAATGGACATACGGTATACAACTATACAAATCAAAACTAAAGAAATTACTTCCCAAAGTGTAAACAGTGATTATCTTTGAGTGACAAAACTACTTACTGATGAATTTTTATTTTTGCATATTTGCATATTTTCGAGAATAAGCATGATCACTTTACAATGGACGAAGCGAGTCAACACCATGTCTTTAAAAAGGAAGGGCCAGAGTGGGCAGGATTTAGGCTCTCCCGCCAGGCCTGGATCGGGCTGCACGATCTTGGCAGTCTTTGTGGGTGTAAGTCTCTGATGCCAACCACAGCTTCCCTCTGCAAGGGGTGCTCCTCCCACTTCTTTGGCAGAGGTTCTGTGTGCTGGGCGAGACTGTCAGTCCCTCTGGGAGCCAAAAAGATGCACTCAGAGGTGTCCTCTGGGGCAGTTTCTAAACTCCTAAGCATCTGTCAAGGGCAATGCCCAAGATGGAAAACCGCAGAGGAACAGCTCCAAGTGCAGGCAGCAGGACAGAGGGCACGTCACGTCCACTGTGCGCATCTGGTGGCTTTTGTGGAAGGGATGAAAAAGCTCCTGGAGCAGCAGGTCACACCCAGAGCCAGCCACGCCGAGGCTATGCGCGCGTTGTCACCCACATGGTGTCTGAAGACACACTTCTAGATCCCAGAGCAGCTGTCTGCAGTGACTCTAGGCCCCTGCACAATCTGGGTCCTAGGGAAGAGTTCTCAAACTTTCTTCTTAATTTGCTATAGGGTGTGTGCACTTGCCAGAGAGAGAGGGAGAGAGAGAAAGTGAGAAATCACCCCCAGGGGGAAGGCCACACCTCAATCCCTTCTCCTTCACCGTCCTCTCAGGATTTTAGGCATGCATGTTATGTATACATGCCAGGTGTGTTTTTCAAGCCTCTGGGTCTAGGACTCGAACCATGCAGTTGGCCATATGGGACTCATCTGCCTCAGCCACCACACCACCTGGCTGACCCAGAGTTTCTCAACATCTAAAGTGTGTGCAATTAACCTGGAGACCTTGCTAAAATGCCAGTTCTGGTTTGCTAGGTCTGGGGTGACAACAGAGCTCTGCATCTCTAAGCAGCTCCGGGCGATGAGGACGTTGCTGGGCTTCAGATCACACTTAGGGGAGAAAGTTCCCAGGCGCTGGGTAACCAAGCAACCCCAAGGGTCATTAGTGACCACGGCGGGAGGCAATCAGCCAGGCAAGCTGTGTCAACCTCAGCAAGATGAGGGGAGCACAGGAGATACTTAGTGAGCACCCCACTCCAATTCCGAACACCAAGCACCTACACATTGGCGAGACCCTTTGTCCTACCTGGTCCCCTGTCCTCACATATGACCGCACCCTAAAGTATCCCGGTCCCCAAGCATCGTGGCACCACTGAGGTTGATACTGACAGGAATCTGCGGGCACATGTGTGGATCTGGGCAGCCTGAGGCCCCCGATTCCTCGCAAAGTTTGGGCACTGACACTCACAGGCATAGCCCACATCCGGGCTCTGCTGGAGGTGGTTTCCTGGAGCAGGCAGCAGCAGATGGCCCAGAGAATGGCTCGAGACCTCTGTCCCTAGATTCAGGAAGGTGGTGAGAACACCTGGGACCTGATTTGGCACCCAGGGGGCTGTGACTGCCATGGGTGAGAATCCTTTCTCTATTTTCCTTGGCTGGCTGGAGGAAATAGAGCCCTAAGCACCTCCTACCAGCCCGTGGCCACTAGTCAGACTCTGTGACTCTCCCACT
>NW_006159696.1:1407308-1423667 GCF_000334495.1 Tupaia belangeri chinensis
CTGCTGAAGGCCACTAGGACACCCAGTGCCCTAGGTAGGCCTCGGAAGAACCATGGCACATCGCCCCAGGAAGCCAGCACAGGGGTCAGGGATGAGACGTGGAAGGCTGTGGTCACAACCTGGAGGACTGCTGGCCCCTGCAATGGGTCAGCACCTGGAAGGCCAGAGTCTCCCGGGTGCCTAGTCAAGAACAGTCTAGGAGACAAGGAAGGGCAGGTGGAAGGAGTGAGTTCTGCGCCCTGAGCCCTTCCCAGGCTGGACCCCAGCCCAGGCCATCTGTCCCAGGCCGAGCACTGAGCAGGGAGTGGCGCCTTTACCACCAGTTCCCTGTGGACAGCTCTGGAGCTCTCTCCCTCAACATGCTCACAGTCTCATCAAGGAACTGTATAAAATAACAGGTGGCAGATGCAGACACAGAAGAAGGATGGAGTAGGGTGCCATTCCTGGTGCCAAGGAGTGAGGACCTCAGAATCCCAGGAGCAGGTGTAAGAATGGCACAGTAGTGATTCCAGTGCCTGCACCCCCAACCCCCCACCACTCACAGAGCACCACCACACACTCAGCTCTCCCAGAGGTTAGAGGCTGACCAAGGTCCAGAGCTCTAACTCCAGGTGTTCCTCCCCTCGCCCCACGGTGGTCTCATGGACTCACTGGTGTGGGGAGAGCCCTGGGCACCCAGGCCAGACACCTGCTGGCAGGTCACCAGAGTGAGCCCTACCTGTCACAAGCAGACATCTCCGACTCTGCATCCCGTAGTTCAAGCCACAGGCTCACTGTCACCTGCAGAATCCGGCTCAGGACTCTTCCAAGAACCATCCAAACATCAGGCCGCGAACAGATGCACAAGCAGGCTCTTGCCAGCCTATGTGGGCCCCAGAAAGCTAGTAACGAGGGGATGCCACTCCAGCCTGCAGTGTGCCCATCTAGCTAAGCAAAGGTCCTGCCAGGAACGCAGTGAGGACAAGCCCGAGCCCCGGCTAAATGGGGTTGGACCTGCCGCTCAGCCTCAGAGACCCCTTGGAGACTTCCGTGTGCACCGTGGACAGGGGCAGGTGCTCAGACCCCTCCAGGGGCGCGCTCTGCTGGCAAGTTAGCACCAAGGCCTTGACCTCCTTCTTGAAGTTGGTGTTGAGAAAGCCGTAGATGAAAGGGTTGACGCAGGTGGAGGCCATGGCAAGCAGGTGGCACACCAGGAAGATGACGTTGCCGTGGCAGACGGGGATGGCCTCGTGGCCCCAGTCCTCCAGGGTGTTGAACACATGCAGGGGCAGCCAGAGCACAGCGAAGGCGGCCACCATGGCCATGAGCACGCCGTTGATCCTCTTCAGCTGCCCAGCTCGAGAGCTGTAGGCGCCCTTGCGGAACACGCGGCCCCGCTTCCGCAGGCGCTGGGAGATGCGTGTGTAGCAGACCAAGATGAAGCCCAGCGGGACGCAGTACTGGGCGAGGAGCAGGAAGGTGGTGTAGATGATGCGGTGGTGCTCCTGCGGCCAGGACTCGGTACAGACCACCTTGTCCGCCAGAAACGCCAGCGCCTTGGAGTGGTTCTTGTGGAAGACCTTCTCCAGCTTGCTGTTCGCCAGGAAGGGCAGAGAGAGAACGCAGGCGATAAGCCAGACGGCCATGATTCCCAGGTAGGCCTGCGGGACGCTGGGCTTCCAGCCTGTCGGGTTGATGATGAGCTGATGCCTCTCCAAGGCCACAAGAACGAGCGAGAGGATGGAGACGGTCACCGACATGCACTGGACGAAGGCCGACATCTTGCAGAGGGTCTCGCCGAAGACCCAGTAGTCCATGACGGTGTAGACGGCGGTGAGCGGCTGGCAGATGAGGCACATGAGGAGGTCGGAGAAGGCCAGGTTGGCGATGAGCAGGTTGGTCACGTTGGCCTTCTCCTTCTGCCTCATGGTTACGCATATCAGGCAGAGGTTGCCCAGGACGCCTACCACGGTCTCGATGCTGTAGGAGGTGACGATGAAGATCATCGGGTCCGTGACATCCTGGCAGTGGTCAGAGAAGTTATACGGGAGGCCCCTCGGCTTGCTCCTGTTCCCACCCTGTGGGGACGCTCGGAGCAGCAAGCCCAGGAACTGAGAGGTGTTCATGGTGGAGGGAGAAGGTTCCAGGAGCTCTTGAACAAGGGGCCCGCTGCAGGATGGTGTCTGCAAGGCAAACAGACAGACTCAGAGCCCCCAGAGTGGAACCTGGGGAGGAGCGGAGGCAGGTGGAGAAGCTCCCAGCTGTCTCCACCCCAGCGACCCGGGACCTGGAGGAACTATCATCTTAACCTCAGAGTGGAAACCGGCGTCCAGTAATCGCTACCCAGGACGAGGCACTCACTGCGTGGCAGGGACTGTGCTCAGGGCTCCACACGTGTCACCTGGCATATCCCGAGAGGTGGGCGCTATCAACCCATTCATAGAGGAGGCAGCTAAGATTCGGCGAGGTTACGCAGTCGCCCATAGTCACGCTCATTGGTGGGGCCCAGGTACAGACTCAGGTCCATCTGAGGTCGGCTCTCATCCCAGGGACAAAGAAAGAAGTGTACTGTACACAGAGCTCAGGAGTGGACTGTTCCGGAAGTGTGGGTAGAAATCACTTGTCACATTTTATCCAAATGCAGACAGTGATAACTGCCGCTGTCCATGTGACTGTGTAAGCCCCTCCGTGGCACCCCAGGGCCTTCAGGATGGACCCGAAAGCTCAGGGCCTGACACACAGTGCACCTGACCTACCCCGTCAGCCTGGGCTCAGGCGTCGTGGCAAGGCTGAAGACTGGCAGGCATGCACAGGAGTTGTATGGGATGGGGGCCCTTTGGCTTGAAAATGGGACAGGACCCATGGCTCTGGCTGCCCGCTGGCAGGGTTAGGTCAGCAGTTGGGAGCGACACCTCAAGCCCCAGACCAACCAGCCTCAGCACAGTTAGAGTGGAGGCCCTGGGCAGGAAGGGCTCCGGAAGAGACTCCCTGCGTGGTCACCCGCTCCGTGAAAATAACAAGTGCCAGGTCCCCGGCTAGAGACGAAGGCCACCAAGATGACTTCGACATCTGACCCTCCTCGGCCAGAGCACTGGCACCGGGAGACTTCGACATCTGACCCTCCTCGGCCAGAGCGCTGGCACCGGGGGCACAGGTGGACCTCAGGGCCTCACTGCCATTGCCAAAGCCAGTGTGAACAGGACATCCAGGGTGTGGGAGAGCAGAGGAGGAGCAGGGCAAGGAGGTGAGAGAAGAAGTAACACCGATCTGGGGCTTGGACACAGAGGAGTCAACACCCGCGGGCGGCCGAGGGAGAGGAAGGAGCTCAGCGTGCAGGGAACAGCATGTGCGAAGGCACAGAGGCAACGAAGAGCAGCCCCCGGGGACAGCGAGCAGCCACAAACACCCACCTCACCTACAGCAGGTGGGAGGGAACAGAGGGCAACAGCTGAAGCTGGAGAGGTGGCCAGACCGGGAATGCCACGTGGGCCACCACCTGCCAGCAGGCCCAGGCCCAACTGAGAAAGCTTGTGAACGTGGAGAGTGGGCAGGCAGGAGGGGAGCACTGAAGCAGGTACCCCAGGGTCTGCTGGTTTGCAGCCCCCCTCTCGGAGAACTGAGAACTACCGGGGCATGGTTGCAAGTGGGCAGGACCCCCCACACCAGCACCCCTGGCTAGACCACACGGGAGTCTGAGCCCACATCAGCCCTTCCAGCAGCTTCTGGGAAGCAGGCAGAAGGAAGAGCTGGGCAGAGGGCAGCGGGGTGGGAGGGGAGCTGCTGCTGCCCTGTGCCTCTCCCGGGGCTGCAGGTGCTGGGACCGAGGACTTACAAAAGCAACCTCGGGGGACCAATCAGCAGGTAAGCAGGAAAGCTGGACCCTGTTTGTAAAATGTGCTGGGAGATGGGGGACCCGGGACAGGGGCCCCTGAGGGATGCTCCTGATGGAATCAGGTAAAGAAGGAGACAGGACTCAGTGCCACCAGGTCCTGGTGAGAAGCTGTCATGACCCAGCTGTGGTCCCACCAGTCGGGACAAGAGTTAGGAAGGACTGCATGAGACCACGTGGTTGGAGGGAGCAGGTCACCTTGCAGCTAGGGGCCTTTCCCCCAAGAGTGAGTGACAGCCCTGGCTCTCACATCACCTAAGGACTTCCGGGGTCCAGAAGAGGGACCCCTGTCACACATCTTTGGGTAACTGAGGTGACGACACGGCCCGGGGCGCACACTGGAGCTCCACTCCCCGCCTCCCTGGACAGAGTTGCCTGTTTTGCAACAAGAGCCACGCAGCACAGCAGGTGCTCAGCAAACCTAAATCCTTCCTTCCCACTCGGTCTACACCCGCTCCCTGGAGGCCCCAGGCCCCACGTGAGGAACTGGCCATGCACAAGTGCGTGCGCCCAGCTGCGCAGGAAGACTGCAGCCCCGTGGGAGGCGACGCTGGGCTGAACCATGTGGAGGGACCCCTATCACACCATTTTCAGCCCACACAGGTGGAAAATCCATGAGGTTCGACCAAGAGGAGGCCTTTAAAGGAGGACAGTGAGACTCCGGTAGATGAGAGGAGCTGGCCGAGGACCCACGGTCAGTGGCAGAATGGCAGCTGGCCCCAGTCAGGCTGATGGGTGCCCTGGTGCCTGCTCTCCCAAACGCGGGAGGTTTGCAAGGAGGAAAGGAGTGGGGCTCACGCTGCCTCGGGACTGCAGAGGGAGTGGAGCCGGCCCCACGAGGCCGAGTGGGCAGATTCCTCCAAAGCCCCAGGCCTCTGAGGGTGGGGGTGGGGTGGGGAGGTGGCAGTCTGCTCAGGGCCCCTTGGCCTGTGGCTGTCCTGGCTAGCTCTGAACCCTCACCTCCATGGCAGCTCAAGGCAGCCCAGCCTCTCCTGTCCCAGCCTCCCCAAGCAGACCTGGGCTTGGAATCCTTAACACCATGACACCCTTAAACAGAGGTGTCTCCCCACCACTGCAGAGCGGGGAGGGGCACAGCCTCTGCTCACCTCTCCTACAGCAACACCAGTGTGAAGCAGGAACAGCACAGGAGTCTGTCCCTTCCTCTTACTCCCCAGTCCAGGTTGCCAGCTCCTTGGTCACCGGGTGATGATCCCTCTAACCTCCAGGGCTGCTGTGACGCGGACACGCTGACCACTGACGACCAGGGACTTCAGGACTTCCAGACACACCCTGGGCTAGGAGGGAGGCAGGGCGGGTGCGAAGTCAGGAAAACTGTCTGGATTTGTTCCCAGGCAGCTCTGGAGACAAGCAGGCCCTAGTGCGACCCGGCGGGTGGGGGACCCCATGGCGGCCCGCCTTCCCGTGCGGGTGATCATCGCTGTGAAGGACGAAGGACCGGCGGGAAGGCTGCGGGCTCCGCGTCCTGACCTCAGTAAACCATCTCCTAATGCCCCTCGCCCAGACACTGTGGACGCGCCCCTTACCTCCTCTGATCTCGCCGCAGGGCGCGGTCTCACGACCCCCGCGTCCCTGGTGGAGACCGAGGCTCAGGCGCACGCCCACCCCCGGGGCGTGCTGTCTGGGCCGGGCGCGCGGCTCTGAGCTCCGGGCTCTGGGAAGCCCACGCGGCGCCGCTACCCCAGGCGCGGGGCAGGGAGTGCGCTCGGCTTCCGGGAGCGTCTGTGCCCGGGCCCCCCCCCCCGGCCCCCGCCCGCCTGTGCCCGTGCCCGCGCCGCCCTCCGGGGTACTTGGCCCAGTCCTGGGGGACCCGCCGCCCGCCCGCCAGCCCCCGGCTGCTCCCAGGCGCAACCCTGCGCGCGGGTCTCTCCCACGCCCGCCCTGCCCTGCAGGCGAAGTGAACGCTGCGCTGGCTCGCTCTCCCTCCCCGCTCAGTTTCCTCCTCCGCGAAATAGGCTCAGACGACTTGCCTCTCGGCCGCGCTGGGAATATGACTTGGGGACCTCCTATGCGCCCCGCTTTCCTGCGGTGCAGAGCCGACGGCGGGATCCGTCCCTGTGTCAGGGAGCGGCTGGGAGGTGTGGGCGGTGGCCCTTTCTAGAATGACAGCTGCCGTTTACGGTGGCGGACTCCGCGGACCTTGCCTTATTTAATCACCGCATCAGCCTCGAGAGGGCGCTTTTCTTCCCGTCTTTCGGATGAAGGGAAATGAACTCGGACATTGAGCAGCTTGCCCGAAACTGCCGAAACTGCCGGGCTAAGCCCCTGCGACCGGCAGGCAGGAAGTGCCCCTGGAAAGCCAGCGCCCTCCCGGCCCCTGCTGGCTGCCCGGCCCCCGCCCCTGCCGGCTGGCCCTGGCTCACCTGTGCTCCCGTCCTGGGCCGCTCTGCTTCTTGGCCTGGCTGCGGAGAGCTCTGTCCCTCCTTCACTGCCCCGTCCTCATGTCCCCTCCTTCACACCCCTGCGTCCCTCCCGGCTCTGCCAGAGCAGGGGGAGCCGCCAGGTTGTCTGTATTTGGGAGCACCCTCATCCCCTTACTCCGCCCCTGGGGCCTGGTCTCTGCTCCCAGCGCCCGGAGTCCTGCACAAACCCGGCTTCCGACACAACGGAAGGAGACATTTAACGAGGCCTGGTTGTAATAGCGGTCCCCGAAGGAGGCTGGAAAAGACTTCCTGTCTGGAGACTTGGACTCCAGCAGGGAGCTCGAGAGACACTTGTCCCCAGTACTGTCCCCTCCTTGCAGGGCAGCTGTGTGCGGCTGGAGGCAGGCACGCATTTCAGAACCTCTGCAGGGCTCAGGGACCCGAGCCTCGCTCCCGGAGCACAGCCAAGGAGCGGAGAGAGTGGTGAAGGCAGCACAGGGCCCCTGTGCCAGACAGAAGCAGAGGCTCTTCTATCCTCATGCCCACCTTGCGAGGCAGGGTGACCCCATCTCAAGGGTGAGAACGCTGAGCCTCGGAGAAGTGCAGGGACTTATCTCAGCTACCCAACTTGCAGCGGCAGGGTTGGGATTTGAACCCAAAGCTGAAGTTCCTTCTCCAGGCCCATAGTGCTCCTGAGGTGGGTGGGAGCCCCTCCTGGCACACAGCGGTTTGGACCAGCACGTCCAGAGCTGTCTCTGCTGGGGAAGGAAACAGCGCCCCCTAGCGGCATCGGAACCCTGCACCGAGTACTACAGGAGCACCTGAGCTTCCCAAGACCGCAGCCAGGGCAAGCAGCAGCCCTGTGCTACCCGTCTGACGTCCAGGGCCAGCCCAGTCCATGGGGCGCTGCTGGCCAGTCAGGCTGCATTCTGCCATCTCTGGGGAAGTGACTTGGTAGGACTTCCCTGGTGCCATAAAAGTGACTGACTCGTCCAGCCTGGAGGCCAGCCCTCCCTCACAGCTCAGTGCAGGCCTCACTCCCCGCCCACCTGGGAATGTCCCATGTGAGGCCTGGGGGTACCTGGGAGCACTGACCCCACAGATGTGTGCGGCCCTGGGCAATGTACTGTGCTTGGTCCCATGAGGAAGCAGAGAGTCGGGCAGATGGGGAGGGAGCCCAGCCTACGCCCAGCTGGGGAACAGATCACGTGTCTGTCACCCTCAGAGCGTGTGGAGAGCCGCTGCAGGCCAGACCCACTCCGCTGGCTGAGCCTCGCCTGTCTGTCAGAGGAGCTGATAATGAAACCCCCCGGGTCTGCTGCGAGGCTGAGCTGCGAGGTCAGCACAGTCCTGCAGGAGACACCCTGCAGAGCCGCAGTGGCCACGCCCACTCAGCGTCCAGCCTGCGTCCAGCGCATTTGGCCACCTTCCTGAGTTCGGCCGCAGCATGTGGAGCAGTCCCCACCGTTTCTACTTCCATCATATCCAGAGGTTGGTGCCATCAGCAAAGACTTAAAAGATGTATGGACGAAGGCCAGCAGGTAGCTTGGTGGCTAAGGTGCTGGACTTCCCATGAGGCTGACTGTGGTTTGAATCCCAGACCTGGCAACTTGCTTTCTCACTTTCCCTCTCTCTCTCTCTCTCGGATCAAATTAATAATGATGATGATAATGATAAATAAAATTAAATAAATAATTATTTAAAAAATAAATAAAGATGTAGGGACAGAGAGTTCTTTCACACTCCCCCCCACTAGGACCACCTCCTCAGGCCATGCAGGAAGCTGCTGGATCTGAGGAGTGGTTGTGGATGGTCGCAGACTTAACCAGGCAGTGACTCCAATTCCGCTGCTATTCCAGATGTGACACAGAGCTGCGTGGCCACCCCAATACCCAGTGTGTGTCTGCTGACCGGGTCATACTGTCCCTCCTCTGTTAAGATCAGAAGGGACCGTCAGGAGTTTGCTTTCACCTGGCAGGGGTCTCCCCTGGCCGATGTCTCCTCCTGGACCACGTCCGCTCCCCAGCTTTCCGACACCTCCATCATCTGAACATCGCACAGGTGTCCTGCTGATCGTGTATGCTGATAACAGGTGCGACTGAACTGATAAGCAGAAGCAAACGTAGACACGTGCCTTCAGAAGGCACGTGCATTCCAGAGCATGACTATGCTCCGCAGAAGCTCCAACTGGTGCCCAGGAACGGCTCCCCGCAGTTCGGTGGGCATGGAGCATGCCAGAAGGTTCCACTGATGGGAAAGACGCACCCACCTCTACCCTGAGAAGGCACAGCGACTGGTGGGCCTGTCTGAACTGGGGAGCAGCAGGTACCTCACTGAGGCATGATTCTGCAACTCCTGAGCAGCCCAGAGGCTCCAGTCTGCGGTGGAGTGGAGGCATGTCTCTGACACGACCCAGCTTACTCGAGGGTGCTTGACGTGTCCTTGACAGGTGGAGCTGCTGCACGAGCCTCTGGGAAGCCTCACGAGAGACCCACAGCACAGGGGGCGGCTGTTCTCCTTTTGAGAAACAGCCTCTGTCTTGCTTTCTTGGCTCAACTGTGGAGCACCAGGTGACAACATGTTGAGTAACAGCACAGCCGTGAGGCGGCATCAGCTGACCCTCATTAGGGGAGGTGCAGCAGCACCCCAATGCCCCACGAAAGGCGTGCAGATGAGCCCCAGCTCAAGCCAGTTCAGGACCCACAAGGAAGTTCGAGGCGGGTGACTGCGCCATGCACCCTGGCCCTCGCTGCCTCTCCCTTGGCTGTAGCTGTCACTGCAGAATGAAACACGTGGGCCTGGTCACACAGCTGGGACAGCTAGACGTGGAGGCTGCAGCTGACAGTCCCACCTACTGGCACCCCGAAAGTCAGCAGAGAGGAGAATGGCCTCCAGAAGGCAGAACTGCCAGGGCGGGGTGGCGTCCAGAGATGGAGACATGGCGGCGTAGCGCAGGGCTGACTGGCAGCCGACCAGAGCCTTGGGAGGAGACAGGATGGCAAGGAGCTCTCGAAAGAAATGTGTGGAGGTGCTTCTCAGAGCAAGCCTGGAGAGCAAGGACGTGTGTCCCGAGGTGCGAGCCCACAGCATGGGGAGGTTTCGGTCGCAGCAGGCAAGAGAGCCCTCCATGGGAGGCAGGCGGCCTCTTTTCCCAGACACCTGGCGCTTGCTCAGTGGACCCATGGAGCAAGCCACCAGATGACCAAGGATTAATGCCAGGTTCTGCAGCTTGGCCTGCTCTCTCGGAAGCTGGCCCGTCTCTGCTGTCCTGTGCCCGCCTGGCAAGAGCAGAGGCCAGCTCGAGCCCCCCACAACGGCAGCATTCCCTGGGGGGACCCGCACCACTCACTGCATGGTGGCAAGCTGGGCACATTGTCCCCTTCCGTCGGGGAGGAAGAGGCGATCCAGAACACTTGTTCTGGATATGAAGGGGTAGGAGTGCTGGGAGCCCAAGCAGGGGGCTGGAGCCAAGGAGAGTCAGAGGACATCAGGACAGGGAGCAGAGGGGCAGGCTGGGTGTTCGAGCCAAGGAGGGAGGGCCACCTCCACACGGTGGGCCACACCGAGTGGGCACTGTCCAAGCTGAGCTCACCAAGGCCGGCACTCCTGAGGGCCGGCAGGGGGCTTGCAGAGGGCGTCAGAGCCAGAATCGGACAAAGTGTCCAGGTGGGGAGAGGGCTGGCTCTAATACCCCCAGCATAGGGTATTAGAGCCCAAGTACCGCGAACAGGAGGCCGCCCATGTGACGGAAGGGGGCCGCCAAGCTGGGGTGCCAGAGCCCAGGCAGAGTGAGGCTGGGAGAAGGGAAATGTGTGAACAGGGCCAGGCTTCTCTCTGATGGAGACGGCGTGACAGCAGGACAGGGAGGGAGCGGGAACAAGCCTGGGGGTTGTGAGGCGGACGGCGGCATCCCTGGGAGCTCAGGGGTTTTGCTATGCTGTGCTGAATCTGTAAATAGTGATGCAACTATGCGTGTGTGCGTGTGTGTGCGTGTGTGTGTGTGCCTCCTTGCTCTGTCTACTGAGAGAGCCTAGGGACAGTGACACTCCAATAGCAACTAACACTTGTAGCATCTAGACCTTGACTTCTTTTTTTTTTTTTTTAGAGGTTTTTGCTATAGGGCACGTGTGCTCGCCAGAAAGAGAGAGACGTAGAGACAGAAAGCGAGAAATCACCCCCCAGGGGGGATGGCCACGCCGCAATCCCTTCTCCTCCATTCTCCTCTCCGGATCCTGGGCACGCACGCACACACACCCGGCGTGAGTTTAAGCCACCAGGTCCGGGACTCGGATCGCGGTCGACTACATGGGAGTCCAGCGACATGGCCATTATGCTAACTGCTGGTCCCAACTTCTAAGTAACATTTTCTGTTAAAAGAATCTACGACTTCTTGGGAAATGAGCTGGTGCAGGGAAAGTTCCAAATGAGCCTGAAAGCTCTCTGGGGGTCAGCAAGTAATGGCGGGTTTACTGATGGGGGCAGGCGTGTCAGGAAGACCCGGAATCAGGCTCGAAGGACCCTCACTGGCTACACCACATTACTCGTGAGCATCACAAATGATGAAATAAGTGGTGAGGGTAACAGGTAACACCCCAGTGAGTAAAATAGAAACGGTGAGTCCCTTCCCATATAAGCAGGAGGAAAGTGACCGTGTGACGCTGGCCGGGAAGGCTTGCAGGACAGGGGTGTCAGCCTGACGGAACCCTCTTAAGGGTGCCTGTTTCTATTACTCCTCTTTTCTCTCTCTCTTACTTAAATAAATACCCCCCAAAAAAACCCAGAAATTGAAATTGTAACCCTTATAAATAGAATGAGGGACAGTGATAGTAATAGGAGTTATCTGAGCAACAGGAATTTAAGCCATTTGCTTTTTTTGTTCTCTTCGGTAAATTCCTACTAAAAAAGTAGTAATTACACTTAAAGAAAAGAATAAGTAAAATAGATGTAATTACACCCTACAGCACAGGAGGAGACAATTCAGCCTCCACTTCATCATCTGTAAAATGGAGCCAAGACTGGATCAAGCGCATGGCGTGCTGGTGAGGGGGCGAGAATTAAAGGGCACGGGTACAAGGTCAAGGCCTCTTTCAAAGCCACACAGAAGGACAGGTGAGAGAGGGACCCAGAATTTCAGCCTTCTGGGGGTTGGGAGGGGGCTTGGGGTGCAGATAAGGGTCTGGCCTTCCAGGAGGCCTTCTCTGGAGATCCTGGCGGGCAGGACAGCTGAGGAGGCACACCTGCTGTGGGAGGTGGCCCGGCCCTGAGGGATCACTGATCTTTGTTTGCCCTGCTCTATGCCAGGCCATAAAGAGGCTGGCTGTGGAATAACCTACTCCTGCCCCGCTCCAGGGGAGAGAAAGATAAGAGCTGTCAGCTGGGCCGCCAGCACCTCCCCTGCCTCCCACCCCAGACCTCTGCTTCTCTTCCCTGCCCCTCCTCACCAATGCCGCTTCTGTTCTCTACTCCATTTCAAAGAAACTACCATCTGCCACTAACGCTCCATCCCACGGGCCAATCCATGGCCTTGAATCTGACCAGCTCAGAGCATTTCCCTCCGGAATAGAAAGAAAAGACAAGGACAAAGGGATACCATTGCCCTAGAGACCTATGGTCTATGTCTTCTGTTAACCAATGGACTTACCAGCCCAGAGTCAACTGCTCCTCTAGGAGCACATCAGAGGAGAAATACCACAGCAGCCCAGCCTGCACTTGGTACTGACTCTCCCAATCCTTGCCCCTGTCTTCTGGAACCACAGGCATTCATTCAGAGGGTCCATAGTCATTTAACCAGTATTTAAACACCTGTATATGCTCAGGCATGTTAAAATGGGCACAGATGGGATAGTAAGTAATATGCAAGATTACCATATGCCTTTAACTAACAAGTCATTCTATTCTATCCCTCACATCAAATTGTGCTTAGCCATGTTATCCTACAAAATTTACCTGGTATAGTAATGTATCAGTCAGCTATTGCTGAGTAACAAACAATCACGAAAATTTCAGAAACATGCAAACATAACTATTGGTGAGCTGGAAGAGGGGCAGTAGGTAACTAACCTAGGCTGGGCTCAATGGGGCAGTTGTGCTTCAAACCATGAATTCACCTGGACTTGGCTCCTCATTGTGGCTTAGGGTCCTCCAATTCACTCTGGGACCCAGGTTGAGGGAATTTCAAAAGACGCTTTCCTCACAAAGATTTCACAAGTGCAAGAGGACAACCTCAGTTATGCAAGCTCATTCCCAGCCCACCGTGAGTCACATCTGCTAGTATCTGTTGGCCAAAGCAAGATGCATGGCTGAACACAAAGTCAGGGAGCAAGGAACTGCACCCTGCCCACCCTGAGGCCAAAGCAAGTCACAGAGCCCTGTCCAGCATTAACAGAACCAGGATGGGCCAGCTCCATGGCCTACTGATTAAGACAGCTGATCTCAACCACACAGTTCTAATACTGGACCCAGCAGCTGAGATATATGCCAAGCGCATGTGCCTATGTGCCCAAACTCCCAAAAGGAGAAAAAGATGGAGGAGAAGCGATTACAGTGGGCTCATTCTCCATGGCAGGTGCTTTCTCCACTCTCTCGCTCTGTCTCTCTGTCTCTCTCTGGCATGTGCACATACTCTCTGCCAAAAAAGGAAAGAAAGAAAACCTAGAGCCAAGAACTCTATTATGAAGTAGGAGGGTGGGAGAACACACTGCGCTATGATCACAACGGTCTCCTCTCTGACAGACAGTTACCTCATTTCAGAAATAGTAAGGGACGACTGTGCGCCTCGTCCTTCAATGTAACCAGTTCCTCCCATGCTCCTTTATTAAGTCTGATTCATTTTTCCACGGATAGTTTGAAATCTTCCCCAAAAGGAAACTTCATTCCATTTTATCTTGGGAAAAAAATAAGCTCAAAATTTCCTTTCTTTAGTATAGTTTTACTTTGAAACAGATATAGTTCCTCTACACTGCCAGGTGTGGATTAGCTAAAGGTTTCTTTTTCTTTTTCTGTTAATTTGCGATATGGGGGTCCAGTTTCATTTTTCTGCAGGTAGATATCCAATTCTTTAAAATTTTTGAAGGACACGGTAACACGAAAAGGATATAAGAATATCAATTATATATGTGTGTGTATATATATATGTCTCACGTGGGCAAATTTCCAGATCCAAAATAAACTATAACCACAGCATATAATTAAAGTAACAGTTCTATGATACCATAATCTTTTCTTCAAAAGAACCTAATGCATTTTACAACCTATTCTCACACATCGTGACTGCTACATCTTCAACACTGGTCAGCACAAGGTTTACCTTTAACAGCTGCCTACAACCTTTCTTCACTCCTTTCATTTCAATCTTGTCTCGATTGTTTTACAGACAGCACACTGCTGGATTTGAGGTTGTCACCTAATTCCAATCTCATTATCTTTTTTTTTTAGAGGTTTTTGCTATAGGGTGTGTGTGCTCACCAAACAGACAGAGACAGACAGAGAGATAGAAAGTGAGAAATCACCCCCCAGGGGGGATGGTCACGCCGCAATCCCTTCTCCTCCATTCTCCTCTCGGGATCTTGGGCACGCACGCACACGCGCCCGGCGTGAGTTTTAAGCCCCGGGTCCGGGACACGAACTGCAGTGGACTACATGGGAGTCCAGCGACATAGCCATTATGCTAACTGCTGGTCCCGAATCTCATTATCTTAGCAAAGCAAACTAACCCATTCATGTTTTTAGTAGTCATTGGTAGGTCTGAATTTGTTCTCGTAATGTCACCTTAGACTGTTGATCACGCTTTATCGTGTGGGAGCTTTCCTTTTCCTCTCGTTAGCTGAATAATTTATCTCTTTGTTCCATTGCTCTCTAGAACTTGGGAGCTATCTAGCTCGTTTTTCTAGTTTTTCTTAAATGTTCTTAAGTGTAGATATTTTGACATCACTCAGTTGGTGTTTAGCATTATTCACCATCTATAGCCAAACCCCAAGCAAGAAAAGAACCTAGCAAAAACAACATTCTGAACTGAGCTGTAGATAGAGCAATTCTCAAAGCACATTTTTAAAATTAAACATTGGTTTTGAAATAATGATAAATTCACATACTGCTGTAAAAAGTGATGTAATGCGCTTTACCCAGCTCTACTATGGTGACATCTCACAAAGCTATCATGAAATACCACGGCAGGACATTGGCACTGACCTAGAGTTGACCTCTGAACTGTTCAGCTCTGCTCACACGTGAATTTTTCTTCATTAAATACCGTAAATGTATTTTCTCATCCTTACGATTTTCTTAATAACAGAGGTGAAGGATGTACCATAGTCTATTTAGCCATTCACCTGTTCACTTGTTGAAGAACGTCTGGGTTGTTTCTAGTAGTTTGTGGCTACTAAGATAACAATTGAATCAGCATCTGTGTGCAGGTTTGAGGTGAGCATCAGTTTTTATTTTGTGGACAAATGCACAAAAGTCCAATACAGTAGTTGCATGTTTTGATTTTTTGTGGGTTTTTACATTTGTTTTAAAGAAAACGCCAGCCAGCTCTCCAGAGTAGCTGTATCTTTTCACATTCCCACCAGTGTAGGCACGACCCCATTTCTCTGCATTCTTGCCAGCATTTGGTATTGTCACTTTTTAAAATTGAGTCTATATTAACTAAAAACAGCAAGAAGAACTAGCAGAATAACAATTGTCTCAACTCCCAGTAGTAATGTTCTGAGAGACAAAACAAAACAAACAGCTCCCGAAATGATGAAGGCGAGTCGGTTACATCTGGAGCAATGAAAAGTGGATTTAGTCTTTAAATGATCACTACCTCTTTCACAGTCATATTTTACAAAATTAATTAAAACGTATTTCGGGACCAGCAGTTAGCGTAATGGCTATGTCGCTGGACTCCCATGTAGTCAACAGCGGTTCGAGTCCCAGACCCGGTGGCTTAAAACTCACGCCGGACGCGTGTGCGTGCGTGCCGAAGATCCCGAGAGGAGAATGGAGGAGAAGGGATTGCAGCATGGCCATCCCCCCGGGGGGTGATTTCTCGCTTTCTGTCTCTCTGTCTCTCTCTGTCTGTCTGGCGAGCACACACGCCCTATAGCAAAAACCTCTCCCAATCAATCAATCAATCAATCAATCAATAAATAAATAAATAAAACGTGTTTCAAAGACCTCAATGTGCATACACACTTACAGTTAAGAAATTACATTTTTGATGTCAGGGTACAAGAGAAATGAAGATTTTCTACTGATAATTCAGCCTCTAGCAAACAAACTAGCGTGATTGAACTTCAAGAATTAGAAAAAAACACACCATCCATCAGATGACTAGAAATCACCGCAGGACAACAAGAAATATGGGAAAGCAAGAAAATACCTCTCCTCCAAGGGAAAAGAATAACTCCTCTTCATCCACACACAGTTCAATGGAAATCATGGAAATGTCTGATAAAGAATTTAGAACATTCATAATGGCAAAGCTAACAGAGATGAAAGAGAAGCGAGACAATGAACTGCTAAAGAGAAAGGAGAAAGAAGTTGACGAGTTCCAGGAAGTGAGGAAATTCTTGCAAGCTCTAAAAGAGGAATTACACACTTTAAAAAAGAATCAAATGAAACTGTTAGAAACGAAGTCTATAAAATACAGGAAGTCAAAATCTCCCTTGAAAGTATTAAAAGCAGACTAGATCATACAGAAAATAGACTCTCAGATGTAGAAGAGAAAATTGCTGGCCTAGAAAAATCTACCACAAAGACCAAGAAAATTGCCCCAAAATTTGAGAATAATATACGAGAAATACTAGGTATCATCAAACGTCCAAACACCCAGATAATAGGCATCCCAGAAGGCAAAGAGACTCATAAGGGCATTGATAATCTATTCCATGAGATCCTGCAAGAAAATTTTCCAAACCTAGAGAGGCACTCAAAGATTCAGTTCCAAGAAATACAGAGGGCCCCAAATAGAATCAACCCAAGAAGATCTTCTCCAAGACACATTATAGCCAGATTGACCAAAACCACAGACAAAGATAAGATCCTAAGACTGGCAAGAAAAATGGCAAGTTACCTACAAGGGGTATCCCATCAGACTAACAGCAGATCTCTCATCGGAAACAATGCGAG
>NW_006159696.1:1424203-1428146 GCF_000334495.1 Tupaia belangeri chinensis
AAAAAAACCCTAAAACTGTTTTTCTTGAAATTAAAAAAAAATGCATTAAAAATACCTATTTGATGACTGCAGTAAGATATATAGCCCCAGCTAGGTGCTACTTTATAGGATGCCTAAAGTTAGTCTTGTGTTTATGGAAATGTATATATCAGCTGTGTTTGCTATGAAAATATTTAGATGACTTAAGATCTTTAGTAATTCAATAAAATGTGGGGGAAAACAGTATAGAAAGTAAACATAGCTACCAGAGACAGTGTGGGAGGAGAGTGGGACAGCAGAGGGTAAGAGATAGGGAATCTAGGACGGGGAATAAAAAGCGAAACATCCAGGAAACAAGAAATGGACAATTATTTGCTGACAATAACATGTTTGTTGATGTGCTTGATTGAGACAATATACAGTGTACCCTGGATGGAAAATCTCATTTTGTATGCTGTAATGATGTACAGTGAATGAATGTAAATAAATAAATTTAAATTTAAAAAAAAAGAAATTACATTTTTGATAAGTAAAGACATGCTCTATTGGTGGGAGGAAGATAGCAAAAGGATTTTTATACCTTCACAATGAATGTCAGAAAATGGCAGGGAGCGGGACCAGCAATTGGCGTAATGGCTATGTTGCTAGACTCCCATGTAGTTGACCGCAGTTCAAGCCCTGGACCTGGTGGCTTCAACTCATGCCAGGTGTGTGTGTGTGTGTGCGTGCCCAAGATCCCCAGAGGAGAATGGAGAAGGGATTGTGGCGTGGCCAACCCCCTTGGAGAGGTGATTTCTCGCTTTCTGTCTCTCTCTGCCTTTCTGGTGAGCACACACACCCCATAGCAAAAAACTCTCAAAAAGAAAAAAGAGAAAAAGAAAATGGCAGGGAGCATCTACAGCTATGACAGGTAGAACAGAATAGGGACCGGGTGGTGGAGGCACTGGAATCCCACATGGCCAACTGTGGCTCAAGTCTTGGACCTGGCTGCTTGCTTTCCCTCTCTTTCCTACTCTGTCTCTCTCCAGTGAGTGCACATGCCCTATAGCAAATTTTAAAATAATAATAATAAACAACATTAAGAAAGTAATTATTCTGAAATAAAGATAGAACAGAATAAAATTTTATTTTACTTGAGACTTTCACATGACCTTAAATTGTCATACACTCCTCTCATCCTTCCATTTTCATAGCAGCACAGAGAAGGTGTCCACATTACCTGAGGAAATTAAGCAATGTCAGGTACAAATGATTTGCCTCGTAGTTTTTTTAATTGATTTCCCTCTTAAAAAGGGACTTATATTTCTTATTTCATATTTTTTGTTTCTTGACAGGGAGGATTTATCATTATTTACGTTTTCAACATGTTTTTCTTTTTCTTATCCCCTTCCTCCAATGTTGAGGTAATCGGGAATCTTATTTCCAGATTTTTATAGTTATAGATAATTGATACACTATACTGACAATGCAATCAATAACTATTCGGTATTACTTGGGGGGTTCCACATTTTTTTAAAATTTGCTTTAGGGTGCATGTACTCGGTGGAGTGAGACAGGGAGAAGGAAAGTGAGAAGGCACCCCCACTCCAGGAGAGATGGCCATGCTGCAATCCCTTCTCCTCCATCCTCTTCTGGGATTTGGGGCACGCTCCCACACGCACCTACATACTTTTCGAGCCACCAGGTCTGGAACTCAAGTCACACAGCCGGCCCTCTGGAACCCAGCCTCCCTGACCACCACGCCACCAGCTGGCCTGGCTGAAGCTCTCGAGTGGCATTCTTCACACCGTTGCTCGCATGTCAGGTCTTTCTCTTGGGTTCCTGTTTCCTTTGCTCATGCCCATTCTCTGGTGACTCTCTCAGGTACGACCCATGGGCGGGACGTCAGGGCTAAACGGGCGGGCCTGCCTCAGGGTGTCTTTACATGGCCCTGACCTTTGGCTTATAGACTGGCTGAGTGCGGAATTAAAAGCCAGGTCGGCAAAAGCTTATGACGCCTTAAAGGGGAAAATCACTCCGAGAGGGGTTCTTCAGACTGCTGTGCGAAGGGCTGTCTCCACGGTGAGGTATTCCGTACCATTAGAGTGATTTAATTTATATTTTTAAACCTGCTAAACTTTTTCTGATGTTCCAAAAAATGAAGAGGAAGAAGACTCCAGTGATCACACTTCTGTCCCAAAGCCCGAGCGTGAGTGAGAACGCACTGCAGCCACCGCTCACTGTTTTCCAGCCGTCCATCTCTGCAGGGCCCCTTCACTCTTCTGCCTCGGTCTACGGAGCCTGCATGGCAGGAAGCCATCCTACATGGGAAAGCTCTTGTTCAAGTCCAGAGACCTCCCCCAGGATGGGGGCATGGCCTTCCCTGGAATCCAGGCTGCCTGAGGCTGTGGGTGGAGCGCAGCAGCGAGAGCTTCCTGGGGTGTTCTTTCTCCCTCTCATAGAAGACACAAATAAACGGAAAAAAAGAAGACAGTGCCCTCCAAGAAGTGGAAAAGAAAGGGAGGCGCTCGCTGGCATGGCCCGCCTCTGTGCCCTCCTCCTGCTCCGGGACAGCTGGCTGATGGCCCCACGGGTGGCAGCTGTGTGCTGAGCCCAGGGACGCCTGCTGCCCGGAGGGAGCAAGTTATTTACTTAATTGTCTACAGTCTTAACTCACTAGTATCTTCCTGAGATTGAAAAAAAATCACACACATACAGAAGCAAAAACTTCTAAAAATGGAATCCATTTTGATACATAAGCCAGAAAAAAAAGTTTTAAAATAAATTTTTGAGCCAGTAGGGAGCACGGAGGTTAAGGCAGCTAGAGCCCACGTGGGCGACTACACAGTTCAAGTCCCAGACCCGGCAGCTTGAAAAACACACCAGGCTCATTTGCATATGTGTCCAAAATCCCCAGGAGAGAATGGAAGGGAGGGCTGTGGCCTGGCCACCCCCTTACAGGATTCTCTCTCTCTCTCTCTCTCTCTCTCTCTGGTGAGAGCACACACCCGATAGCAAAGTAGTGTGCGTGTGTGTGTCATCACGACCCAGACTTCACAGCCTTGCCTATGCTGTCGCCCTGGTGACCCCCTCGTAGTTTGTCCGTACAAGCGTACAAGTGACTGACGTGATCTAGTTTCTGAATGTGAAAAATCTGGGAGTCATAAAACAATTTCAAAACGGGCAATAAGTCACGCCACACTGAGTTATGCTATTTTGAGTATAAAGAAAGAAATGCCAGGATTTACTAGAAAATCAAATTCTCCCTTTCCTCACAAATCAAGCCAGAGGTGACCCGCACGTGAGGCCACCTGTCCTGCTCCCACCCTGCAGCCTCCACCTGTTGGCCAAGTGCCTCTGACCTTGTCCTGCTGCTCCTGAAGAGAACCCTCTGGAAGCAGCAGACCAGGGAGGTGGCCGGTGGCCTGCCCAGGGTCAGGCGAGGAGAAAATCTACCACCACCCATCCCTTTTCAGGAACCAGAAAATGGGCCCAGAGAGGCCTAACGACTTGACCCAGCTCCTGTCAGGATCCAACAGCCACCATGTCAGAATAACCCTTGGCCCGCAGGCCTCGCGAGCTGCTGGGAAGGGGCATCGAACTGTGCCCAGCTGCACGACAAGTTCTGCTGGTGGCGGGGACCTCGTGGTGCAGGAGGACCAGGGGCAAGGGCAGCGCACTGAAAAGGCGGCCTTGGCTGCCACTGTGCCCTCTGCTGCCGCGGGAAGGCCTGAGCACACGTCAGGGCACTCAGCACACACCGCAGCGGGACAGTGTGGTGTGCAGAGCAGCCCCCGTGCTGGCACCCCGCTCTCAGCCATGGTCCCTTCTCCTGGAGCTTACTGTCACTGAGTCACTGGCTCCAGCTGCAGGAAACCAGGCCAGACACAGTCTCCAGCCAGGGCCCTGCCCCACACTCCTCAGTGCCTCTTACTTCTGCCAAGGTCCCCTAAGGTCTGGTCCCCAGGCGGTGCTGAGGGGGCAG
>NW_006159696.1:1429042-1429978 GCF_000334495.1 Tupaia belangeri chinensis
AGGAAGTAGGTCCCCACACCCTGAGCAAATGGCACACGTTCCTCCCAAGTCAGCCTATCACAGCTCAGATTCCACCCCACACCGCGCTCTGGGAACAGAGATGGGCTCAGAGCTCCCCGTGGCCTGGGTAGGCCACACACAGAGGGGAATTGGGCCAGGCATCCCATGACCGATCAGAACCCAGTCAGCACAGGATGTGTTGTGGAGAAGGGTAGGGAGAGTCCTGGAGGAGGTGGGGCAAGGTGGAGCAGTGCACAATTTCGGAGGCTCAGCAACCCCCAGGCATGTGGGTGGTCAGCCAGGGGCGCAGAACCAAGGAGAACAGACGTCAGGTGGGGCAGCTGGGCCTCATCCCAGAAGTCAAAGCGCTTCACTGAATGACTCTAAGCAGCAGATGAGGTTTGCATTCTAGAAGAATCCTCCAGCCACAGGCTAGAGAACAGGTGGACTGGCACGCACAAGACAAGGGGGTCAGGCAGAGGTGGTGAGTGTCCCACAGACTGCACAGCTCAGCAGGAGCGGTGGGGCAGAGGGACAGAATCCATGGGTCTGGAGGGAGATGGAGGCGGGCATGACTGGAGAGCCGTGTGGACAACTCCAGGCGTCTGCAAGGGCCTGGGAGGTGGGCCACACTCCGGGAAGTGGCAACGGGTCTGTGGCGGTGAGGACCAGATGCCTCTAGGCCCCAGATGGCCAGAGTTGCTCCAGGTGGTGACGGGCCAGACAGGTGTGGCCCTCAGCTCAGTGCCTGATGTCGTCACTTTCACTCTGGAGCCCACGGTGGCATGCGTGACAGGGGACTCCTGCTGTCACTTGCTAGGCCAGCCACTCCTCATGGCCCTGCCTAGTCCCCTCTTGGGGTGGCTTCTCCAGAGGCCAGTGTGACAGACAGACAGAGTTAGAGTGAGGCTCCTGAGAGGATGCCAGGGCGTCCAC
>NW_006159696.1:1430643-1433558 GCF_000334495.1 Tupaia belangeri chinensis
GGGGGGGCGCCGGGGGCGCCCACGAGGCCCGCGGCAGCCATGGCGGTAAGGCACTAGGCCCTCGACCGAGCAGTGCTGGTGTGTGGCTCCATGCCGCCCGCCGCCCTGCCAGTGGGTGAGCCTCCTCTCCAGGGCGCCAGCGTGCTGCTCTTCCCTCTCACCTGGCAGGAGGCAGTTCCCGGGCACAGCCGAGCTTGGCCACAAGGGGGAACAGAAGCGGTGCTCAAAGGACGTTCTGAGAGCGGGGACACGTCCACGTCTCCATCCTGTCTCAGCTGTGTGTCCATCTACCACCCCGTATGCCTCCCCTCCTCCCACCCTCCCCCTCAACCAGGCTGGGCTGCCCAGACCCCGGGCCTGACACAGCGGCCCTCCCAGGCTCGCCGTCTCACAGCAGAGACCCAGGAAGGCACAGCTGACACCTAAATACCCCCGGGGAAACACGAAGAGGCACGGCAGGAATCGGGGGTCACTGATGTCCCTCAGCCTTCAGAGAGGAGAGGTAGCTTTTCAGGAAAGCACGTGTGTGCTGAGCCGGACTTCCGGGACTAGAACGGAGCCTGGCAGCTGAAGGCAATCAACACAGGTCTCTCCAGGGAGGCGGTGAGATCTTTAAGCAAGCAAGCCAAGGGGATCCGTCCTGATGTGCAGCTCAGGCAGGCTCAGACTGACAGCAGTCTTCCCAGCAGGTGACAGGAACCTGCTACATGCCCTGCCGTGCTGTAGGCCGCTGACCGACTGTCCTCCCAGCCTCTCCTCCCACCCACTGCCCACCCCCACAAAGGCCCAGGACCCTGTTACCACGACCATCTCTGTCGTTCCTCTGACCCCTCTCATTTCTGATATTAACTAGCACTTCCTCCGCAAGCAAAACTCCACTGGTAGAGCTGAACCAGAAGGCCCATCTGGATTTCAGAACATGTACACAGGACGGTTTTGAAATACAGCAGCTCACTCAGAATCCTGGCCTTGGGAAGACCCGTACGGGCAGAGAGTAAGCTTCCATGCACCGGGGAACTTGCCATCCCACACGGCTCCTCTGACCCAGCACTGCGTTTCTTGTAGGTGTCTTTGTCATTTCCCAGCAGCCAGAAGGTGGCTCGGGGCCTGGCATACGGGAGGCATGCACTACATGTTTGCCGAGTGAGTAATTCCCAAACAAGCTGATTGCTGATTTTATAATCGAATGTGTTGGAAACACAAGCTGTCGCCGATGACCGCGTGTTTCCTCTGTGAGTGACCTGCTCTGTCGTGCTCACGTGGGCGTGCACAGGCCTGCTCCAGGCTCTGCTCGCAGCTGCAGGAGAAGGGCTGACCTCCAGGGTACAGCCCATCGAGGCAGAGAAACCCCCACGTTTGCACAACAGCATCTGTTCATCATTCCAATGGCTTCTTCGTTTTTCTCCTGTTTTTATTAAAATAGCGGCAATCACTGAAGTGGAAGCACTCAGACTTGAGAATACAACTGAGAGAGTATAGATCCTTGCCGCGCAACAGATGACTCCAGAGACGGTCTTCTCTTCAGCACTTTATTTCCCCAGGCTATGCTACAGAAGTTCTACCCCCTTTCCCTTTCCCCGGGGCCTTATAAGGGGCCCCTAGCCAATCAAATCATTGTCCACATGCACGGAAGCCAGTCCTTGAAAGAGGATTGGTTGCATGCGGTGTTCCCGTGCTCTCCACGCTCCCCACTGCCCTACTTCCTTAAAGTTGTTTACTGCTTTGAGCGCTCAGCGGGCTTCCATTGAGCGCCATTTTGAAATAGGCGCTGAGGGCGATGGGCAGGGGTGCTCCACAGATCTTCAGGCATGTGCATGGGTCCTCAGCCACTAGACTGCATTCACCTGTGAAGGGCAAGAGCAAAATCAAAGCGTGTGCATAAAATTCTGGCAACAGAGCCATGAAAGCTGTGTCCAAATGTGGAAGCAGAAGAAGGGACTGTATCCCCTCCTCTCTGAAAAGGGCCACCCCTCCTATGGCCCACTCTATGAAGGTGGCAAGGAAGTCCTGCTCAGTGTCTGACAACGTTGAAAATGAGCCATCTGGGGAGGCCATCAAGTGCACCTGCTGTGTTGTAGACATTCTTGGGTTACTCAGTGAACCCTTTGTTTCTGAAGAGCAAAGGTCATTGGCAGCCCAGCTTCTACCCAGACAGGAGAGGTGGAGCCACTGGGAGGAGAGGGCACTAGGACTTAGAAGATAGTAAAATGATGGGGCCACCCTTGAAGCTTAGTGTTTAAGGGAGCCAGATCCCACATGGCCAATCACAGTTCAACTCCCAGCCCCAGTGGTTCCGAAAGCATGCTGGGCAAGTGTGTACGCATGCCCCAAATCCTAATAGGATGGAGAAATGGAGGAAAAAGGCTTGAGGTGTGATCATGCCCTACTGGGAAGGGAATGTGCTTTCTCTCTCTCTCTTTTCCTGGTGAGCACACAAGCACCCTGGAAATTTAAGAAAGAAAATGATCTGATTAGAGAGGAATAGGTGGGTTAAGGAGACTGACACCAGAGAAGCAGGCGGAATTTTTTAGATTTATCCTGTATTTCTAGAAAGCTTTTCTGGCCCTTTAGCAAGGGATTAACAAGATAATATTTCATCTGAGAAAGAAAACTGGTGGCCACATGGGTGAACTATTGGAGGGAGAGACTAGAGACAGTCTCTGAATGAGGCCATCCACAGTTTATATTTTTATACCCTTCTGTAGGTGCCTTGTTTCTACCTTGGGTCCAGATCCTATTCTCCCATCTTCCTGTTGATTCTGTGAACTAGTTTTCCCCTCCTTAAATTCACCAGAGTTCACATAACTGGAAGTCAAAGAAGTATAACGGATTGGCATGTTTTATGTATCATCTCTTGCAACACCAAATCTTTACAAAGGAGGAACTCGGAATTGGAAGAAGCTACTAGCCTAGGG
>NW_006159696.1:1433813-1439215 GCF_000334495.1 Tupaia belangeri chinensis
CACATGAGACACTCGGAATTGGAAGAAGCTACTTGCCTAGGTAAAGAGCTATCAGGCAGGCATTTGAAATTCCAAAGTGATGCACCTTTCTCCCCTCTCCCTGCAGCAGGATGCTAAGGACATCAAAGAGGGGTCCTGAATGAGTCATGTGGAGCTCCTGCTGCAACCCAAGGCTCAAGTTCAGCTGCAGCTCCTATTATTGAACTAAACCTAGAACAGCTAGGGAGGTCTCCCAACCCTAGCCCAGCCAGCAGATCATGGGGCCACAAGCACCCAGGGCTGCCTCTCCACCCAGATCTGACAGGAGAACACTGTTATCAGACTCTCGGTGCAGTAGGTTAGCCGAAGACCTAGTGCCAGCTGTTCACACCTGCCCCTTGGGTCGGTGACAAGGAGACACTGGGCAGGCAAGGAGAAAGGGCCAGTGAGTCCACGGCTCCCCCTTCGTAAGATCCTTTTTTCCTTGACTCTCCCAGAGGCCTTTTTGCCTGGAATTTTGGGGACATGTGCTCTCGGAAGCTCCCCCACTGGTCTGAGAGTGACTGGCTCCTTGTTCCCCACCCCCAGCTCCCACCTCCAGAGAAGAGAACTGGCCGCCAGCCTGGCTGTGCTTCAGGGAGGGAACACGGGGCAGGCTGGGCCCTGGCACTCTCCCACCCAGATCCTGGTCAGTCTCCTCGATGCCCTCTAAGCCTTGACCTAGGCCTCTGATTTTAATAGACCTGTGTCACCTGCGTGTAGCAAGAACCGCCTCCCCCCACTATCTGCTCACCTTCCTCATGCCTCTCCTTCCCCGGGTGATGTCAGCCCCCTGGCCTTTCTTCAGCCAGAACAGCACTGGTCCCTGTAGCCAGATTGCTCTTACCCCTCATCGCCTAGTGAGTTCCAGTCACCAGCTCCTACCCTGCTCCTCAGCTATAAATCCCCCGCGGTCTGTCCCGTCTTCAGAATCTCAGTTTTACACTCTTTTCCCTCACTGTGACCAATGCTGAGCAGAATCTGGTTTTGCCCCTTTCATTGCTGTCCAGCTCTAGTTTTCCTGAACAGCCTCCATGAGGTCTGTCTAGGGGACCCTCTGACAAGACCACAACTCCCTCCCGGTGAGTGGTCTCCAGCCGACAGCAAGGGCAAAGACGTGGGCAAAGCCACCAAGTCCGGCCAGGCATCCTGGCTCTGCAGAAGCTCCTGGCCTTTCTGCCAGGACAGCTGAGCCGAGCTCCTGTTTTCACAACTGCACAGGCCCAGGGCGACGCCCTCATAGTGACCTGCCTCCCCGAGGTGCCAGACAGTCTGGACGGGCCCCTCACACCCACCAGCCCCCACCAGCACCTCATGCCCTCCTTCTCCCCCAGGCCCTGGCACGCCCCAGCCCTCTCTTCAGAACCTCCCCAGCCCCCTTACTGCTTGGCCAACTCTTCATCCCCCTGGCACATCTTCCTTTCATCAACAGACCCAGGCCTCCTTTCCACGTGGTCAGAATGCGGCGCTGCCAGAGTGGAGATGCATTTCAGGTGGTTCTTTCTGGAGTCGGCAGGGCTTCAAGCACCAGCAGCCTCCACTCGCTGAGTGCCACACCTGTGGCCAGGGCGCATGGACAGACCATGGAGAGCGTTTGCACAGCCATTCCCTCCACAGCCTCCATCCTGTAATTCCCCAGCTGGTGCGAGGTTGCTGCAGCCACACCTGCGTGGAGAGGCCAGCGGCCTAGCACATCTGAGTCACCCGAGCATTCTGCTGGGCCGTCCCACCTGGACCTCCCACCTGGACCTCCCACCGGGCCCTCCCACCGGGCCCTCCCTCTGGGGCCTCTGAGCTGGGTCCAGCAGCGTCCTTAGGGAAGGTGGTATTTTCTTTCAAAGAGGCCCCTTTTCATCCTGCCTCATCTCTATTCTCTAAATGATTAACTTCATAAACCAACCACCAGCAAGCCCACCCCGAGCTGGTAAAGGTGTCCCCCACGCCCCTAACCCCTGCTCACAGCAAACACGTCACTCCTGCCTGTGGCCCATCAGGTGTGCAGCCGCGAGGGGGCAGCGTCCTATCACCTCAGCTTTCCCAGCAGCAGGGGGCCACCGATAAGCTGCTTTCAAGGAGTAAAAGAACTTGAGTTCACTTTGGTGTGGTGTGTCCCACGGCTTGTGACTGACGACACAGACTGCAGACCTGTCCCCACAGGGCACGGCCACCTCCAGGACCACGAGTCATACTGGTTCCTAGCGCTGAGTGACGAATTGCCACAAACAGCAGCTTACAAGGACGTGAGCAGCCCTCCCGAGTTTGAGGTCAGAGTCTAAGTGGAGCTGCAGCTGCTTCCTTCCAGTGGCGGGGGGGACTCTGTCTCCTTGCCTCCCCAATTTGGAGTGGCCGCCCCCACGTCTCGGCTCAGGGCAGCTTCCACAGTCCTTGAGCCAGCAGTTCTGGGCAGCGGCTCCCCATTCTCTCCCCTTGCTGTCTCTGCAATTCCTCCCCTACCTCAGGGAAAGCGTGCTCCTGGAATCCTCCAGAAACCCGGCCATGTTCCTGAGAAGGCAGGCTAGAAATAACGACGAGACTTTTATCCTGCCAATTCAAGTGCCCAAACAGAAGTTTCTAGTTTCAGCTCTATTTTAGATAAATGCACATCGTATCCAACAAGGTTAAGTAAATTGTCCAGGGTCCGATGGCCAGTTAGCAGAGCCAGCCAGGGTCGTGTATGTGTGTGTGCGTGTGCGTGTGCGTGTGCGTGTGTGTGTGTGCGTGTGTGTGAAAGATAAGTGTTCTGGGGCCAGGTGGTGGCACAATGGTAAAATGCAATGCCCTGTAAGGCAATCCCACATGGGAAGGTTTCCAGTTCAAGTCCGGAGATGTTCCTGAGGACATGTTTGCTTGGAATCTGGAGCTGACTGAGGCTGGGGACAGATCGCAGTGTCAGGGTCTTGTTGGGGACACTGTCTCTGTCTCTCTCTCTTTCTCATGGAAGAAATAAATAAACTTTTTTAGAAGAAGTGAGGCCTGGCACCAGCAGACGGCGTAATACTTACATTGCTGGACTCACACATAGTGCACCCTGATTTAACTGAGTCCCAGACCCAGTGGCTCCCAACACACTGGGCGCATGTGTGTGCATGCCCAGGATCCCGAGAGGAGAGTGGAAGAGAGGGAATTGTGACATGGCCATCCCCCCACCCCCGGGGGGGTGATTTCTTGCTTTCTGTCTCTCTCTGTCTTTCTGGCAAGCTCACGTGCCCTATAGCAAAAAGCTGTCTTAAAAAAAAAAGGAAGAAGAAGTGGGGCCACCAGGTGCCACGATGGTTGGAGCGGGTGGATCCCGCGTGGCTGACTTTGTGGTTCAAGCCCTGAACTGGAGGCTTGGAAATCAGGCTGGGCTTGTGCACGCGGAATCACAGTACCTATCTATCATGCTTTAAACCAGTAAAAATGCCTTAGTACTGCACGTCACCACTGTCCCATCTCCTCAGCTGTCAAGTGCTTGACACTTGGCCCCGTGATAGCCACACGTCACGTTTTGTCGAAGTGGTTTTGAACATTTCTAGATTTCCTTTGACCTTCCTCACTCCTGGCGTGTCTGCTGTAGAAACTAAGCCTCCGGTGTGACGGTTCCCGATAGTCGGGATTTTGCTGACCTGCTGCTCAAATACTTCTCTCCTCTTGTGTTTTCTCTCAAATGAATATTAAAGAGACACTGACTCAGGACCAGGAGATGGCATAATGGTTACATCCCTGGACTCTCACGTAGTTGATCTCAGTTTGAGTCTAGGAACCAGCAACTTGAAACTCACACCTGGCACGTGTCCATGTGTGCATGCCCCAAATCCCAAAAGGAGGATGGAGGAGTGGAGACTGTGGCGTGGCCACACCCCTGGGGGATGACTTCTCGCTCTCTGTCTTCTTAGTGAGCACGTGCACTCTATAGCAAAAACCTCTCTAAAAAAAAAATAGAAGAAAAAAGGAAGACGCTGGATCGGATTGCATTTAAATCTTGGCAGGACGGTCTGTGTGCAGCGCATCTGTGTCCTCCCGCATCACCGCAGGGCATCAGGGCCTCCCTAGGAGCCCGGACACGTTAGCACATTTGCTTCGACGCTCTGCAAAGAGCATCCCTCTTGACACTCAAACCGTTTAAGCTCGAGTCAGTCAGAGAATTTCGAATTTGCTCTTGAGTTCTTGTAACATGAGCACAAGTGATCAGAATTCCTTCTTTTGTTTTTGAGAGATTTTTGCTATAGGGCACATGCCAGTGAGACATTCTGCTTGGGATTTGGGGCATGCACACGTACACACCTGGCCTGAGTTTTAAGTAACTGGGTCCTGGACGCGCTCCAGCGGCATAACCATTACGCCACCTGCTGGCAGCGAGTGGCATGCACCTGCCTCCTGGTCCTCAGAGCCAACATCCTTGTCTGTTCCAGTGTCACTCTCCGGAAGGCAGGCCCAAGGTTCAGCCCACACTTCAGACATGAGGCGCTGTGCTCGGCTCTCTGCTCCAGGGGAAGTCACCTGTTCTCCGTCACGTATCTGTGGGTCCAGTAATGTACTGAGAGCAGTACGGGCTCATATGTATTTCTCGTATGCTCTAGGTTACAATGCAATATTGAACTACCTTTTTGGCCAAGTTGCTTCACCTCTAGCCATGGGGGTGACTTTGTTTTGGTCTGGCCTGGTGGAGCCTAAACAGAAGCTTAGTCCAAAACAGTGGCCCCTACAGTTTTACTTAATGTAGGTAAAGTCTTCTTCTGCTTAGTATTCTCTGTACTCCTTAGGTCTGTGGTTTGGTGCCTGTCATTAATTCAGGAATTTATTTTTCTTTTTTTTTTTTGGAGAGGTTTTCACTATAGGGTGCCTGCGCTCACCAGACAGACAGAGAGAGACATAGAGACAGAAAGCGAGAAATTACCCCCCAGGGGGTTGGTCATGCCGCAATCCCTTCTCCTCTATTCTCCTCTCAAGATCTTGGGCACGCACGCACACGTGCCCAGTGTGAGTTTTAAGCCACCAGGTCCGGGACGCGAACCGTGGTCGACTACGTGGGAGTCCAGCGACATAGCCATTACGCTAACTGCTAGTTTCCATTTCGGGAATTTCTTGACCATTATTCCTTCGAATACTTTTCCTTCTCTCTTCTCTCTTTTCCTGCACTCCATTGTGGACCTATGTGACACTTTCTTAGGTGTCCCCCATGTTTTTCATATTCTGTTCCTTTTCTTTGTATTTTAGCTTGGGACATTTCTGTTGACTTATCTTCAAGGTTCCCGATTCCTTCTTCAGCCACGTCCAAAACCACATGCGAGCCCACCAAAGGTATCCCTCGTTTAAAACACTGAGTAACGGTGTTTCCATTCCTAGAAATCTCTAGTGACCCCTCGCGATCGTTTCTCAGCGTTTCACTGTCTATATTACCCATT
>NW_006159696.1:1439293-1446832 GCF_000334495.1 Tupaia belangeri chinensis
ACATCTGCGTAACATCTGAACCCGGGCCTGCCTGGGACTTGGGCTTCGCCTACTGTCTGCTGTAACTGTCAGTGCCGGGGGGCTCCGAAGTCCTCTAGTGCCCTTGTTTTTGTCTTCCCTCTGGGCCTCGAGCTTCCCTAAGCCCCCTCCTCTGAGCTGGGCTGTGTCTCGCAGTGTGTCCCACGGTCCCTGGAGCACTGCTGGAGTGATGGCCAGGGTCAGGGTGGAGAAGCGCTCTGTCAGGTCATGACCAAAGTTCAGCCATATGTGTACGTCTGGCAGCATGCTGCGTATCGCTCCATAGCTCTGCTCTGGGTACGGCTCTCGGCCAAGACCTTCTGGACAGAGTCATCCCCGCAGATTTCAGGGTGCCTATGTTTCCTACAAACTCAGTTCTCTCGGGCCAAAAAACATTACTGATTTTTGTGTTCATCCAGCTTTTTCTTATTGTAGGGGCTGGAGAAACAAGCTTCCACGCCCTTCACCTGTTGGAGCTGAAACCAGAGCAGGCATACCGTCTTCCGATGGTGCCTTGTCAATATTTATCAAAATAAAATGATTCACTCCGGGATATACCCTCACATGTGTGCAGGACAGATTCTAGAGATGTTTACTGCAGCGTCACTTGTCAAAGTCTAGAGATGGCATCTAGGGCCATCAATGAGGGTCAGGTTAGATAAATGATGGCTCGGCCATTTCAGAAGTCCCTCACACACGGTCATTTGAAGGGAAGCAGTGAGGCAGCAGTTCGATAAGGACTCACCTACAAGACACCACTGCGTGAGGAAGGCAAGATACAAGACCAGCCTGCACATTCCGTCCACACGGGAGCGAAGCTGTGATCCCCAGGCGCCGTTTCTGCAGGTTATCGGCAGGTGCCATCAGGAACGGACAGTACACGCCCACGGGGGACTGCGCGGACCACGTGCGGCCAGCCAGAGCCGGAGACACTCCGGGGACAGGAAGTGGAAAGCCCCTTCCCTGCCCAGTAGCGCAGGGGCAGCAGGCATCTCCACAGTCCGACACGCGCTCCGAGTACGAATCCAACAGAGGCAGAGACCTCACTGTTTTTCACCTCATGCAGGAAGCGAAAAGGAAGTAGAAACGAATCTGTTTGGGCTTAATGGAGAAAGCTCAGAACATTGATACATTGCAGAAAAGACTGATGTCAGTTCCAATCGAGCTTAATTCAGAAATCAGTACGTAAAATGACCAGTCGGAATTTCCGAGATTAAAGATTATTTGCATCAGGGCCAGCAGGTGGCCTGGTAGTTAAGATGTTGGGCTCCAACATGGCTGACCACAGTTCTAATCCCAGACCTGACGGCTTGCTTCCTCACTTTCTCTTTCTCTCTCTCTGTCTCTCTCTGGTGAGTGCACATGCCTTGCAGCAAATTTTTTTTAAATGATGATAAATAAAATAAATAGTTCTTTTTTTAAAAAAAAGATTATTTTCATCAAACATGGCAGGTGTCTCTGAAGGCCAGGTGTCTACAAAACTACTTCGTCAGGACATTTGCGAGGGGGCTGCTCTGACAGAGCAGGGGTTAAGCTCTGGGCACAGAGCACCCGACTCCAGCTGGCCCAAACCGCAATTCGATTTCTGGCCCTGGTGGCTTGAAAAACACACTAGGCACATGTGCATTTGTTTCAAAATCCTAATGGGATGGAGACATGACACGGGAGGACTCTAGCACACATGCCCTCTGGCAATTAAAAAATGTTAAGAAAAAGGCAAGAAACAAGTACAAGAATGATTTTAGGAGGCAAGAGAAAACCGGGACCCAGCAGCTTCCCGGGGAAGCGCCACTGGAGGACCCGCTGGCCTCTGCTGGGCTCTCGCCACCCTGACACTTGGGGGGAAGCAAGCACATGAGTTTGCTCAGGGGTGTCTGGGGCCGAGCTTTCTGGGGACGAGAGTTGACACAGCGGTGACGCACAGGGCCTCCCCACAGGCTCTTCTCCTCGCGTCCTCTCGGGGCTTTCCAGGAGGGACTGAGGCTCCTGAGGCGGCCGCCCAAGTGGGACGTCCCTGCCCTGTCCTGTTCACGGCAGCCCCTCGTCCTCAGGCCTCTGCCTGGCGACACCCATGAGCCCCAACCACCGCTCCATCTTCTCTCCCAAACCCCAGCTTCTCCTGAGCACCACGGGGCACCTCGCCTGGGAGACGCAGCGGGACAGCTGGGGGCACGGGCTGTAGGCAATAGGTTCACACCATGTGGTAACCTTATAGGAAAAACGTGAAGTTGGACCCCTATTTCACATGAAAACATAGATCAAGTATAGGTGAATTAAAGACCCGAACACAAAAGTCAAAACTCTATAGTGTTTAGGAAACCAGCAGTTAGCGTAATGGCTATGTCACTGGACTCCCACGTAGTCGACCGCGGTTCACATCCCAGACCCAGTGGATTAGAACTCACGCTGGGCGCGTGCATGTGCGTGCCCAAGATCCCGAGAGGAGAATGGAGGAGAAGGGACTGTGGTGTGACCATCCCCCCTGGGGGGTGATTTCTCGCTTTCTGTCTTTATGTCTCTCTCTCTGTCTGGCGAACGCATGTGCCCTATAGCAAAAACCTCTCAAAAAAATAAATAAATAACTATAGTGTTTAGAAGATAAAATAAGGAAATATCTTCATGACTTGACATAGGGAAGGAATAAAAAGCATAAACCTTTAAGGAAAAAAATGTTTGCCCCTTTAAGAACTTTTGAGCCAGCCCTGTAATCTGGTGATTAAAGCCAGATCGCACATGGCTGACCACAGTTCAGATCTCAGCCCCAGTGGCTTGACAAACATGCCGGGCATATGTGTGTGCACGTCCTGAATCCCAACAGGATGGAGAAAAGAGGGACAAGGGGTTGCAATGTGACCAGATCCCATCAAAGTGGTGCTTCTCCCTTCTCTCTTTCTCTCTGTCTCTCTTTCTCTCTGGCAATTAAAACAAAACAAGAAAAAGGCTGGACAAACTGAAAATCAACAGCCCATCTTAATCCATCAGAGAGCCAAGGTCACAAGGCGGACTTGGGCCATGAGAAGTGGAGAGACCTCTAAGGCTCAGACGTGAGCTACAAACCCCTGGGCCCCGTCTTAGCCCCTGCCCCCCCCACCCCTGGAACCTTTCATGAGTTTTACCTCCAGGGGCTCCAGCAGGTGAGGACCAGAGGAAGAGCCCCCCATGCTCCCACAGAGGTGAGGAGAGGAGAGCATAGTTGGGAAATGAGCCCAGAACATTGAACTGCATCTTCTCAACACACTCCCTTCTTTTTTCTCATTCTTTCATCACGTCATTTTGAACAGCTGAGTCTGACTAATTTTCCAACTCATCAATTTTCTCTTCCATTTTATCTAATGTGCTGCTGAAAATGAATCCATAACATTCTTAAATTTTGGTTATTGCATTTATATTTGTTTGTTCGGCGCTAGGCTTTTCATTTGGTTCTTTCAGTTCTGATAGGCCAGTTTTGATAGCTGTAGTCCCAGGGCACTTCTTAGTATTAATCTCCCTGGACATGATAAGCTTGGCTCGCTCCCAACCTGAGTTCTGCTACAATAGCCGTGGGCCCGTTTCTGTAGCCTCCCTTCGCGTCCCGATTTCTGTCTGTTTTGGTTTTGTTTTGCTGTCGTTGTTGGCTGGTTCTTGTTCATCTCTTCTCTGCTCCTGTGCCTGGCTACCTTTGATTTTGTTCTGAATATTGTATTTTACAACTTGTTTATAAAAATAATTAGATGCTTAAGATACCCTCCTTCAGAGAATATTTTTACCTGTTTCTTTTTTTTTTTTTTTTTGGAGAGATTTTCACTGTAGGGCGTGTGCGCTCGCCAGACAGAGAGAGACATAGAGACAGAAAGCGAGAAATCACCCCCCAGGGGGGATGGTCATGCCGCAATCCCTTCTCCTCCATTCTCCTCTCGGGATCTTGGGCACGCACGCACACGCACCCGGCGTGAGTTTTAAGCCACCGGGTCCGGGACACGAACCGCGGTCGACTACGTGGGAGTCCAGCGACATAGCCATTACACTAACTGCTGGTTCCCTTACCTGTTTCATTTAAGGGCATTATCAGTGAGCCAGCAGGTGGCATGGGCTTTAAGATGTGGGACTCCCACACGGCCAACAGTGGTTCAAGTCCTAGGCCTCACAGCTTGAAACTCACATTGGGCACATGTGTGTGCATGCCCCAAAATCCCAGGAGAATGGAGAAGGAATTCTGGCATGGCCACCCCCCAGGGAGTGATTTCTCACTGTTTCTCTCTGTCTCTCTCCAGTGAACGCATGTGCTCTATGACAAAAATTTAAAAGATAAAAGAGAAGAAAAAGAAAAAGGAAGCACGTTAGGCTCATGGTTGTCCTTTTTTTTTTTTTTTTTGAGAGGTTTTTGCTATAGGGCGCATGCGCTCGCCAGAGACAGAGAGAAACAGAGAGAAAGAAAGCGAGAAATCACCCCCCAGGGGGAATGGCCACACAGCAATCCCTTCTCCTCCATTCTCCTCTCAGGATCTTGGGCACGCACGCACACACGCCTGGCGTGAGTTCTAAGCCACCGGGTCCGAGATTCAAACCACAGTCGACTACGTGGGAGTCCAGCGACATAGCCATTACGCTAACTGCTGGTCCCTCATTTGTCCATTTTTATGGCTGGTGAGTTTGCCGGCCACCCTGATGTCTTCACACTTGTCCCCACCTACGCAAGGGCTGTTTCATGCTTGGTTCTGATGCAGCTCTTTGGAGTCCCCCAGAGCAGACCCCAGGACAAGAAGCTGGGCACAAGCATGGTGTCTGGGAGCTGGCCCAGGTAGCGTGGTGAGGCAGGGCGCTCTGTTCACGAAAGAACCCATGAGGACTGCAGTCTCGAGAAAGCTGCTGCTGTGGACGACCTGGCCTCACTCTCTCTGGGGACCTCTGGTCAACCAATGAACACACCTTGGAATTGTCCCGCTCAGTGGCAAGAAGCTGAGGTGCTTTACCTACAAATTCCTGTCCTTCACTGGTGAAAGTTTGCTCTGGAAGGTGCTAATCCTCCAGAATTTCCCACCCTGCCCAGAGGAAGCCCTCAGCAGAGACCGAGGTGCGCTCAAGCTCAGAAGCTCTCAGTGCTCAGGGAGCTGAACCCAGAAACTGCAGGTGACCTCAGGGGTGGGCTTAGGGGACAGGGGAGTGTTTGCTATGCCCCAGCCCAAGCTGAGAGATGGTCTACCAAGGTCCCCAGTCCTGAGTTCTGACTCCCATCCCCCTAGGGCTCTGTGACTTTCAGAAGGCAGCTCAGTGTCCCAGGCAGTTCAGACCTCCAGATCCTCCTGGACAAAGTGGCCACAGGTGCTGCACCCAGCTCTGGGCCCCAGTCCTCCCCGAGGCCATGGTGTGCAGCGCCGGACCCCAGGGGGCTGCCCTCTGATCCATGAACTCTGTACCCTGCAGTGACTCGGGCCCCGAAGGACCGAGTGCTGGAGTGTAGCCTGCCAGAGACTTCAGACAAGGCCGCCGCTGCTTTTTCTTTCACTGGGCTTCACTTGGGAGCCTTGTAGTTGCTGATCCTGGCCCTGGGAGCTGTGAGGGCACAGCCATAAAAGAGACAACACCCTCCCACGGAGAGGCTCGTAAGGGAGTGAAGATGAAAACCTAGGTACCAGCTGACTGCCTGAAGAAAGAACGGAGGGGTCAGCAGGTGGTACAGTGGGTAAGGCCGTGAACTCCCACATGGCTGCGTGGTTCAAGTCCCAGACCTGACAGCTTGCTTTCTCCTCTCTCTCTCTCTCCCCTCTTTCTCATGAGTATGCATACCCCATAGCATATTTTCAAATAATAATAATAATAAATAAAAGGAGGAAAAAAGAACAAACGAATGAAGGGGCCCAGCAGGTGGCGAGGTGGATAAGGCGCCTGGCCCTCATGCAGCCAGCCGCACAGTCGAGTCCAGACCTGCGGCTTGAGGGACATGCTGGGCGTGCGTGCCTGTGCTAAATCCCGAAAGGAGAAGAGAGGATTGCAGGGTGACCATCCCCAGCGGGAGGCAGGGAGTTTCTCGCTTGCCCTTTCTCTTTCTGTCACCTTCTGTCTGGCCCACGGGACACAGCGGGTGCCATTTTCCCAGGGTCACACGGCCCCCAGCTGGCGCTGCAGCCTTTCACGGTCCTGCTGACGCTGGTCCCCCACGGGGTGGGGAACCTGCCTGGCCCGTGCCACAGCCGGTTCTCGGGCAACGAGCAAGCCCACTGCTCACTGGCTGTGTCAGGACATGCTCCAGGTGTCCCCTGGCGCAGGTCACACCCACATCCGTGCTTGGCATTTTTTAAATACCAAACCTTTCCACTAAGCTTTCCTCACGCGTGCTTCCAGCTGCCCTCACTTCGCTGCAACCTGGCAGGTGCTTATGGGGTTCTAAGGCCCAGGCCCCCGGGATACCGACAGTTCAGGTTTGAACTAAATGCAACGCTGGGGCGTGTGCTTTGTGTGTTTTATAGAAAGAAGTCTCTAGCTATCGTAAGAGTCTCAAAGCGTGTAAAAGTACTGGGCACTCCAATCTAAGCAGCACTCCCCTCTCTCCACTTGGGGGTGGACACCCTGCTCCCCGGCTGGGGAAGTGCTCACGGATCAGATCGCGGGCCTACCTGCGGCACAGTGGTTAGCACAGTGCAGAGGAAGCGGGACTCCATGGCCCACCGGGGTGTGAGAGGCTTCAGCAATTGGGGTGCTCCCACGCCCAAGATCCTGACAGGATAGAGAAATGAAGAAAAAAGGACTGCAGTGTGTCCAGGCCCTGGTGGAGTGCTCACTCACCCTTTTGTGCCCTCTCTCTCTCTGTCTCTCTCTGTCTCTCTCTCCTTCTCATGCACATGTACCTTTTAGCATCAAAAAATGCAGATTCTGATTTGGGGGTTGAAGGCAGATGGAAATTCTGCATTTCTATTATCTGCGAGGGAATGCCAAGTCTCTGGACCACCGGCGGGGTGGTGAGCGCGTAAACCCATCCCTGCTCCCAGCAGCTCCCCCCTTCACCTAACTGCCTCGGAGGCTTCAATTCCCAGCTCAGTTACTTGCAGCCCAAAGTGTCCTCAGTGAGACCGCCCTCCAGAGAGGCCTGAGTATGGCAGGGAGGGGCTCCCGCCCCACACAGGAGACAGAGGCAGCCTGGGGTGGGCTCTGCGCTCCCTCTCAGTCCCAGGTACACCTCTCTGGTCCCCTGCCACCTCCTGCCACTGACCTACTGGAGGACTAGGCTCTCCCCAAGCTCATGGATGCCATCACCACAGCGCTGCCTGCTGGCCCCAGGGCACCAGGGAGCTCAGTGGATACCACCTCCATGAACTCAGGCCGGGCTCCTCCACAGCTCAGGGCCCCTCCTCAGCCTCCTGCCCTGGGAGGGGCGGGGCGGCCAGGCACAGGCTGGGAGCCCGATGAAAGGACTCCAGAGGCTCGGTAATCAAGATGAGTCATATTTTAATGCAACATTTAAAATCAAAATTAGTGATCAGATATAAAAGTTGCAGTAAGGCAGGGCCCGATTTCCTGCCGGTTGCCACCCCCCCTTTGGAAGGTGGG
>NW_006159696.1:1447460-1450287 GCF_000334495.1 Tupaia belangeri chinensis
CCCCCACCCCGGCCCCCCCCCCTGCCAGTGCCTGCTCCGGCTTCCCCAGCCCAGAGGGCATCCCCTGGAGGAGGGGGCCCTGGGCCAGGCAGGGCAGGACATAGGGGGCCAGCAGAGCTTGGATCTGGGACCCATAGAAGCCCTTTCCCTTTACAGAATTCTCCCAACTCTGAAGGGAAAGAAAATCAAACCAGAGTCTTCCTGGGGATGCAGGCTGAGCTTCGAGAGCCAGGGAGTTTGCACACGGCGGCACCCTCACCACCATGTTCCCAGACCCTCACTGTTAAGGCAAGCCATGGACGGAGGACAGGTGAGATAGGAGGCTGCAAGTGAGGGACCCCAGGGACAACACAGCAGCGGGCAGGGCGGCTGGGGCAGGGCCGGCTCTGCCCCTCCCGGCTGGGCTCCAGCATCCCAGCTGGGCTCCTCCACTAGCCCATGGACAATCCCAGCCCCGACAGAGGCTCCCTGCACAGCCCTGCTCAGGCCGAGAGCAAGACGCAGACACCTGGTCCCCGACGCCGGCCCAGGCTCCTGGCCGTGAGCTGAGACCCACACAGGAGACGTGCAGACATGGAGCGCAGGCGCGACAGTGCCGTGCATCCCCATGGGCCCCAGGTCACAGCCCAACCTGATTTCAAACAAGAAGACTGAAACATGGGCGAGGGGCCGGGCTGCCCAAGGCGCAGTGCGCACAGCCCACCCGTGTGCTGTGTGTCTCCAGAGACTCAGACAGGGCCCCGCAGCGGGGCCCACCCACTGAGGCTGATGGGATGCCCTTCTAGCCTGACCGGGGCCTCCATCCACCCGACAGGATAGCTGACGTGGGACTTCTCATTCTGGGCAAAAGCAGTGGGAGCCCAGCCCGGCAGCCCCCGCGGCTCTGTCTCTAGGAAGACGCTCGGGAGCTCCAGGGAGCTGGTGTGCAGGGGGGATGGGGAGAGGAAGGGCTGAGACCCATGAGAGTCAGGAATGCTCAGACCACACCCAGCCAGGAACTGGTCCAAGTTCAGCTGGCTGCCACTTGAAGGCCAGTACTCGAGAGGCAAGCGTCAGTAGAAAGGAGAGCCAGCGTCACTCAGGAACGGTGACAGGGAAGATGATGGACAATGTTCAAAGCCATTTCCAATCAAGACCAGGACGGGATTCTGAGGGGGAGAGGAGACACGGACACCTTCAGGCAGCACTGGGGTGCTCCAGCAGGGGAGGCCCAAGAACGGCACAGGAGGCTCCGGGGTGGCAGGAACGGCCCGCAGGGGGCCCTGGGGTGGCAGGAACGGCCCGCAGGTCTGGGACAGAGATGCCGAGAGCAGGGCAGCCTTGCTCCCAGGCTCCAAGGACAGGAGGCACAGCCTGCAGACCGACACTGGCAGCTGATCTCAAGCTTCCAGAACACCTGGTCGCTGGAGGCCGGCAAACTCTTAGAAATGGAACCTTGCCCACCAGCAGCAGTTCTGAGAATGAGGGCTCGAGTCAGACCAAGCTTCCCACCATCCCGGAGTGAGGAGGGTCCCCGGTTTAGGTGAGAAGATCTGGATTTTACAGATTACCTAGGTGATCATGGGTCCGGGGGGCCTGGGGACAGTGCCGACATGCAAGAAGGCCTGGTGACACGACCCAAGCTCTGCACAGGCCCCACCCTGCCTGACAAGTTGGACAAAAGCTGATAAGGACTCGTCATAGTTTCGGATGACAGAACTGGGCCTGGCCAAAGTGACAAACGACGAAGAATAAGGGCAAACGCAGTTTGCATTTAACCGGCCAGGGTCGCTTGGCATGAACGCCATGACAGAGGCGTTGGAGCAGCCCATGGAGGGGCGTGGGCGTCTGCGGCTGGAGCTCTGCGGGACTCCTGTGTGCTAGTCTGCTCAAGGCCGTGTGGCTGCCAGCGGCAGTGTCCTGGGACAGGCTACGACTGCACCAGGGACCACTGCCACCCCTGCCCAGGCTCCTGGAGCCTCCCAGGCTGCATGCCAGAGAGCCGGCCCTCCTGAGGGCCACCTGCCCCAGGGCTCCCCGAGGGATGGGCCTGGCCTGAAACCGGGCCCTTGCTCAGCTCTGCCCTTCCCTACCTGGCTCTTCCTGCTCCCTCCTCCCTACACCTTCATGACTCAAGTCTTCCCTCCGCCGCTTCTGGGGAACCCATCCCAAGGCTCGCAGTGGGGTGGGGCGGTACGTCAACACAACCCTGGACACCATGATTCCCAGAGGCACGTCCCCAGTAGGTGCAAGGCTGAGGCTAGAGGCCCTGGAAAGAGGCCAGGGATGAGGACAAGGAGACAGGTACGGGCCAGGCTAGCCGCCACGGCTGGGGAAGGGCCAGGGAAGCAGGGCCCGACACCAGTGCCCAGCGCTGACTCGACCGCACTTTACATGGTTATCCCATCTGACCCGTCTGTGATGGAGGCGCCCTTCCGGTCCCCACGTTACAGATCAAGTTTCGCAACAGCAAGGGGAGAACCAGCTCAAGGTCCAACGACTGCAGGTGTGGGCCAGGTGAAACTCCAGGGTTAGACCCTACATGCATGGCCTCCTTCCCTACCTGCATAGGGAAGGCCCTCTAAAGCCAGAACAATGCAAGTAGGGGACAGAGACCCCACCCAGTGGCAGGGTCACATCACAGTGGAGCAGGACTGTCTGATTTTCCACCATGCCACTCGAGCCTCAGGCGGGCAGCTCCCCTCCAGCTGGAAAAGCCTTTCCCCATGTGGGTCCCTGGTGTCTAGCGAGGGTGCTGGCAGTGAGGCCAGACCAGATGCCCAGGATCCTGTCCTAGCCACGGGATAGGCAGGACGGAGTGGGTCCCAGGAGACAGGCGTTGTTTCAA
>NW_006159696.1:1450617-1458316 GCF_000334495.1 Tupaia belangeri chinensis
CAGACGGGGTAGGGTGAGGGATCTCCTGGCCATTATCTCAAGTTAAGCCATGGTCCCTCCACAGACCTGTGGGCAGACTGTGCAGCCCGGGCTGGTAAGAGCAAGGCAAGGGTTTAACCAGGAGCGTGCTCTAGTACCCAGCCGGGGCACGGCCAGTGGGTCGGAACCACCTGCACACATCTCTCGGCCCGAGGAGCTGGGCGTGCAGTTCTGCCACTGGCCCAGGTACCGCGTGGAGGCGGCAGAGCGGCCAGGCAGAACCTGTACGTGACAGAGAAAGTGTGTCTCACTGGTCTTACCCCGTGTATGTGGCCCTGGCCCTGCCCCTGCCCAGTCAAACCTGCCCACCTGCCTCCCCTGGTCCCATGTATGGCCTCACCCATCTTGCCCAACCAGAGACCTCTGTGCACATGTGTGCGTGTGCATGTGTGTGTGTGTGCGCGCACGTGTCTGTGTGGCCCCCGAGCTGTCCACCCCACCACTCCTGGACAGGCCTCTCCTCGGGTCCCCCGCCACGTCCCCCTGGGCTCCTGCCTATCTCTTCACCTCTCCCATGCCCGGTTCTCCCCACTGGCAGCCCAGAGACAGTCTATTCTTCAATTGGAATGTGGTACCCCACCCTCTACAGCTCACGAAGTCCCCTTCCTCAGTCACACCAGGACCTGCCAGCCTCCCAATTTGACCAACACCCCAACAACTGCCCCACAGGGACTCACCAAAGTCCCGGCAGGCACCCCGATCCTGAGCAGGCTGATCCATCCACCCAGGGCTCCTCCCGCCACCTGCCTGCCCGTGTTCACGCTCTCCCACCTGCCCCGGGCTGGGGCTCCTCAGCTGGGGCAGGGCCAGGCTGGAAGGTGGCATGACACCAGGCGCTTCCCAGAGTGTCAGGTCCCCACACCACAGAGGGACCGACAGGCCCAGGACCGCAAAGAGGTGCACTTGCAACAGGGGCGTTAGGCCACAGTGCCCCGTGGTGGGGCTCAGGACACAGCCTGAAGCCGCCAGCTCGCCTGGCTCCACCAGCCTGGTCCATGGTGGCTCCTGCTTGAATAGGTTCCCATCGCTGCACCAGTGGTGTCCAGCTCTGCAAGGGCCAGGCCCAGGGCTGGGTCCCCGGGTGCAGAAGGGGCCCCAGGGGCAGGCCGGCCATGGCTACACCCTAACCCTCGGGTACCCTCAGAGGGCAGCCAGGGAGTTCTGTTCCAAGGTAAGGACACAAGCTCACACCCATCCCCGCAGCCTGAAGACGTCGCTGGCCAAGGACGGCAGACTGTGCCAAGCCCCTGGGTCCCCTCCCCCAGCCAGAGCACGAGGGCAGGACTGGGCAAACGGCCCACACACCTTCCAAACCCTGCAGCCGCTCAGCTTCGGCCCTTCCCCAGCAGGCGGGAGCCCCCGCCCAGGACACACAGCCAGCCTCCCCGGTCTAGTCCCCGTCCATCCCCACCCATGCCTGCACCGTCTTTTGAAGAATCCTATCTGGAAATAAACCCTCCACCAGAGGAACAAGGTGACAATGGTTCATTTCAGGCACTGGCACATTTGTGGCAGGTGGCCCCCTGCCCTCCCCTTCCTGAGGCCAGCCCCAGACACAGTGATGAGTTGTTGGCACCCCCAAAACCTGGCAGCCCATCTGTCAGACTCAGAGCCCCCCATGAGCTCTGCCAAGCCAGGGGCAGCCTCTGTCCTGCTCTCCGCAACACCTGCCCAGCCTGGCACAGAACGTGGCTCAGTACGTCCTTGCTCAAGGTCGCACAGAACCCACCCACGTGTGCCGCACACGGCTCCAGCCCAACCAGCCGGGCTTGGAATCTGAGCCCGCTTCGCGCTGTCCAATTCACGGTGCAGTGGCTGTCGCCTGCCGGGCGTCAGTAGTTCCGTCTCACTCGAGCAAAGACAGGATGGTGAGCAGGTCCACGCAGAGAGCCTGTGGCCACAGCAACCCCTTCCACGCTGGGACCCGTACTTTGCGTCAATACATTGTTCATTGGTGCGGCCTTCAGCTACAGCAGCCAAGAGTCCTGGATGAACGGCAGCGTCCCCTGTCAAGTATTTCTACAGTGCACAGGCTCCCTGTGCACAGTGCTGGGTCTTGACCCAGACTCCAGACCCCAGACGTTCTTGGGAATTGAGCCCTCTCAACGCAGCCAGGTGGCGGGGCGAGCCCAGGCTGCAGGGCAAGCCCAGGCTGCAGGCCTGCAGGAAGCTGACATTCAGGTGAGACCTGCCCAGCTCCCGGCAGGCCCAGGGGACCTGGGGCCCCCACTGGCCCTGGCATAGGACTGAGTCCGTGGGCCTAGGCCAATCCGAGGGCCACAGTTCTCACTCAGGGGCTGCACCACAGCAGCTGGGGCACCGCAGGGACTGCATGACCGCACGCAGCGGCCCCCTCCGGCCTTCGGCAGACAGGCTGTCGTCACTGGCAGGTCCCCGCTGCAGCTGCTCAAACTGCATCTCCAGGTGCTTCTGGATGGCCACACCCAACACCTCTGGGTCCACCGCAGCTCCATACACCTCCCACGTCATGCCCTCGGCATCCCAGCGCACGTCCCGCACTGGGGATGACACCTCCTCCAGGCCAGACTCCAGAGTTATCTCCGGGAAAACGTGCAGAGCCACAGGGGCTTCCAGGGACGGGCTGGTGGCCACAGACTTACAGGCTGCCATGGGGGCCACCTGCACGCCAGCATCCTGGGCTGATGGAGAGGACACCCACATGGGGGCCAAGTCACTGGTGGAAGTCATGGTCCACACATCCCTGGTCCTGGAGCCAGGCTCTGTGGCTAGACCAGAGGGACCCCGAGGGTGGGCACAGCAGTGGAGTCCCCCTGGCCACCTGCAGTGACACTTCACCCCATGCTGGGTCTGCAGCCCGGATTCACTCAGCGACGCCACTAGTTTGGGAAAGGCCAGGGCCCCTGCAGCAGGCAGAGGGTGACAGCCTGCCTCCCTCGCTGCCTCCCTCATGCCACAGAGCAGAGCGCCTGGTGGCATAGCGTGGCAGGAGCTGGCAGCTGGCTGCCCTGCAGCTCTGGGCCCAGGCTGGGGACTGCCGCTGTGGGTAGCTGTGCCTCCCAGGTCTGGAGGTGGCTCCCACCCCCGACTCTCCTCCAGCTCCCAGGCTGAGTTAGAAGTCCCATCGTCAGGAGCCAGATCCCCTTCCCGGCCACCCTGGCCAAGACTGACAGGCCGCAGCTGAGCCCTGCGGAGGGGTGAGCCGCCCAGGGCCGAGCAGCTGAGGCTGGCCTTCTGAGCTCCGCTGTGCTCCCGAGTCTGGATGCTGCGGACCAGGTCCGAGTGACTCCTCTGCACTGCGGCAGTGCTGGGGGCCCGCAGGCCACACAAGTCACCAGCGCCCACGGCGGACACATTGCCCACGGTGCTACTTCTCCAGTGGCCCACGGCACCTGGCAGCGGGGGGATGCTGGAGGTCCACGCTTGCTCCGTGCTTCCTGCCTGGCATCCCTCTTCCTCCGGGGCCTGGGGAGTGGCGCTGGCCTCGCCCAGCTGGGCCTGGCACACGGTGCTGCTGGCACTCTTGCGGAGAGCGGGCCTCTGCCCCCGGCCTTCACCCAGCAGGCTGGAAGAGCTTCGGGACAGGGGCTGCAGGCAGGGACTCAGGGGAGCCCGGGAGCCCGGCTCAGGGCGGCTGGAGGTCATAGCTGCCTGCAGGAGAGAGAAAGGACGGGAGTGGCATTGAGCTGGGTGGCAGCACCTGGCTGAACTGCTGTGCGTTCAGGGCCAGGCACACAGGGGACACAGAGCACTCCAGCCCAGCCCGCAGACTGCTCAGAGCCACATGCAAGGCAGCTGCCTGCAGGAGAGAGAAAGGACGGGAGTGGCATTGAGCTGGGTGGCAGCACCTGGCTGAACTGCTGTGCGTTCAGGGCCAGGCACACAGGGGACACAGGGCCACTCCAGCCCAGCCCGCACACTGCTCAGAGCCACGTGCAAGGCAGCGACGGGACTGTGGGCACCAATGGCAGGCACTGCACTATGTCACAGGGTGACCCTGCAGACGCCTGACCTCCAGCAATGAGGAGGTCCTGGGCCCGTGCACCATGGAGCTGGAGGCGTCACTGGCCGGCTTCTGGGGTCGCAAGGGTGGAAGCGAGGAGAGGTCACGTCTGCTGGGTCTAGTGGGTGGGACTTGGGCTTTGAGGCAAGAGGACATAGCCAATGAGCTCAGAGGACTGCTGACTTCTCAGCCTGCCCCCCGGCACCACCCGCCGAGGCCCGCTGCCTGTGTCAGAGAGGGTCTATGATAGACGGGGACAGCCAGTAGAGGGCACATGGAGGGCTGTTCCAGGTCCTTCCGCGCCCTAGCCCTCTAGTCTGGCCTGGTCTGGCTGGCACATCTCTGGGACACAGTCAAGGCAGCTGCCTCCTGAGCTGCTACCTGCCAGGCAGCCGTGGGGGACACGGGCCACATCTGGGTGGCTGTGCTGTGAACGGTGCTCCAGTAGGGAGGGACAACCCTGGCAGGGCATCGTGGGCCTGGATGGCACGGCCTGGCCAATGGTCAGCCTCCTCAGCCCATAGTTGGCAAAGCCAGGCTGGTGGCCTGTTGGCCTCTGACCAGCGCCCAGCCCTGACCTGACACGTACTTGGCACTCAGTGCCTGAGAGAACAACACACACGAGACAAACCCACAGGAGGGTGCTGAGGACCCCAGAAGGCACACCCGAGGGGAGCTCACTCTGGGTGAGGGAGCACACTTTCTGGAGGACCGCACGGCCAGGGAAGTTGGGCCTGGAGAGCGAGGAGGAGCAGGTGCCCCGATGGAAGGAGCGGGGTGGGCAGAAGGCGAGAGGCTGTGGGCTCAGATACCTGAGGGAGCAGGGGGCTGGGAGCGGGGAGGGCCCTATGCCAAGTGTGAATTCAGATCACTCTGGAGTCCCTGCCAGGAAACACCAGCTGGAGAAACAGGGCAGGGACGGCAGGTAACAGCTGCAGCTTGGGCAACCCCGGCCCTGCCCTCTCACCCTGTGCTGATAAGGCCTGCCAGGGAACCAACCAGCCTGGCCAGGAGAACGTGGCTGCCCGAAAGGGAACGCGGGGGGAGGGAGCCAGGCCTCAGTTTCTGTGTGATTACAAACCTCCTGCTGTCCCCAGAGCTCGGGAGGCAGCTATGGCGGTCGCAGCCAACAGTGAGGAAGGTTCTGAAGGCCACTACAGTGCCCAGACTCAGCTCTGCGCAGCCTCCTGCAGTGTCCCCTACGCCTTCCAGCAGGCAGGCGTGTGCGCACTGAGCGCTGACAATGGCTTCTGCGATCGAAAACTGCATTTCTCACTTTAAATTTAAGTGGTGTGCTGGTTAAAGCAGCTGGATCCCACACGGCCAACTGCAGTTCAAGTCCCAGACCCAGCAGCTTGAAAAACACACCAGGCATGTGTATACGCATGCCCAAAATCCAGAGGAGAAAGGAGAAGAGATCACCCCTGGGGGCTGACTTCTCTCTCTCTCTCTCTGTCTCTCTGTTTCTGGCTCTGGCTCTGGCAACCACACATACCCTATAGCAAAACTAAAAATATGAAGTAATTCAAATCTAAGTGGCCACACTGCTGGCTGCTGGACTAAACCTTGCAGCTCCGAACAAGGCCCAGCCAAGAAGCGTCCCAGCCTGCCTGCTCCCTGGGGGCCTCAGGGGAAAGACCACAGCCAGAGGACTCAGACCCAGGTCCACCCTTGGGGCACTGTCAGATGGCCGGATAGGCGGGAGGGCAATGACAGCGATGACAACGGTAACACCCATGGGCCAGGCACCTAGCCTATGATGCACGTGCAGTCAGGCCACCTCACGGGACAGATCATCCTAGCCTGGAGATGAGACGACCGAAGCTAAAGGGGTTCCACACTCACCTGGCGCGCAGCCGGCGAGGGTCTGAGGGCCTCTCCCCTCAGCGCCCAGGCCCGTCCTACCACTACCACCCTCCACCGTCCAGACTTGACAGGAGCCCTGACACCCCACCCGAGCCTGCCACCTGCAGTGGCGCTCATGACATGGCAGTGGAGCAAGTGACCAGTGGGAGCAAAGCCTGCCCCCAGCCTGCTCCCTAGCAGCTTCTTAGGCTGCCAAAGTGAGAGGGCAGTGGGCAAGCAACCGCCCAGTGCCAGGGAGGCCCCACCTGGACACCCCACACAGCCTCCACTAAGCCCCCTCCACCCTCCTAGGGAGACAGGCCATAAAGAGACTGGCCTGGGGACCAGCAGTTGACGTAATGAATATGTCACTGGACTCCCATGTAGCCAATCGCGGTTCGAGTCCTGGACCCGGTAACTTAAACTCACGCCAGGCACGTGTACGTGCGTGCCCAAGATCCCGAGAGGAGAATGGAGGAGAAGGGATTGTGGTGTGCCCATCCCCCCTGGGGGGTGATTTCTCACTTTCTGTCTCTCTGTCTCTGTCTTTCTGGCGAGCGCACGCACCCTATAGCAAAATCCTCTCCAAAGAAGAAAAAGAAAACAACAAAAAAGAGACTGGCCTGCCCCCAAGGAGACAGACTGGGGAGACCCTTGGGCCCACCATGACCCGGTGAGGAGCCATCAGCAAAGGTCCTGCAGGCCTGCCTTTGCAAGTGGCTGCCCAGCACCCAAGGCTGGCCACGCACAAGGCCAGTGAGCAGAGACCCCAGTGGGGGCTCCACATCTGCTGCCCCCTTCCCACTCTCCCTCCAGGCGTGGCAGGTGACACTGTGAAGCCTAGGGCAGTTCAGAAAAGTCAAGGAGCCCACTGCCAAAAGTGGCCAATTGAGAACCGCCCACGACCTGGCCCAGGGAGAGGTGGCCTCCTGTGCTCTCTGTCCCCACACTTTGAAGCAAGCCAAGAAGGCCCCCCACCCCGAGCCTGGGGGAGGAGGAAAGGGAGGCTCTGCTTCTAATGCCGGTTCTCTGCCTTCCTGGGCATGTACCTTCGGATGGACACCAGGCCTCTCTGAGTGTCAGCTTCCCCTATCTGCAAGACAGAAGCAGCCCCCCACCGTCCAGGGCTGTTGTGAAGGCTCAACCCAGTGGCACGTGGGCTGTCTGCAACAGGGGTAGTCATAATAATCTCCTCCCATCAAGAGTTACTTGAGGGACCAACAGATGGCACGGTGGTTACGTCGCCAGACTCCTACATGGCAGACCATGGTTTGAGTCCCAGACCCAGCTGAAACTCATCCCATGTGTGTATATGTGTATACCCCAAATCCCAAAAGGAGAATGGAAGAGAAGACTGTGGGGTGGCCATACCTCCTGGGGGTGATTTCTCATTCTCTCTGTCTCTCTGATGAGCACACATGCCTTATAGCAAAAATCCCTTAAAAAAAAAAAAAAGGGGACTTGAGCTTGAGGTGTCACGGGGACCAATACTGGGGAGAGGAAAGGAAGGGGGCCCTTTTCAGAAGCCATCAAGACACCCCCGGGGCCAGCCGGTGGTGGGGTGGTTAAGACAGCTGGATCCCACATGGCCAACTGAGCACAGAGTTCTGAACCCGAGGGCTGGAGAACCGCCTGTGTGCCGGGCGGAAAGCCCCAGGGGGGATGAGAGACTGCAGCAGCCGTCTCCCCTGGGGGTGCTTTCTCACTTCCTGTCTCCGGCGCACGCGTCCCCCACGGGTTAGCTTTGTCCCACCCTAGGTCCCCACCCCCCAGCCAGGCCCACTCTGATCTCGTGGGAGGATGCACACCCCACAGCTGGAGCCGCATCTGACA
>NW_006159696.1:1459812-1461246 GCF_000334495.1 Tupaia belangeri chinensis
TATAAGCACCAATACCTTATAGCAAAAATCCCTTAAAAAAAAAAAAAAGGGGACTTGAGCTTGAGGTGTCACGGGGACCAATACTGGGGAGAGGAAAGGAAGGGGGCCCTTTTCAGAAGCCATCAAGACACCCCCGGGGCCAGCCGGTGGTGGGGTGGTTAAGACAGCTGGATCCCACATGGCCAACTGAGCACAGAGTTCTGAACCCGAGGGCTGGAGAACCGCCTGTGGGCCTGTGTGCCGGAAAGCCCAGGAGGGATGAGAGACTGCAGCAGCCGTCTCCCCTGGGGGTGCTTTCTCACTTCCTGTCTCCGGCGCACGCGTCCCCCACGGGTTAGCTTTGTCCCACCCTAGGTCCCCACCCCCCAGCCAGGCCCACTCTGATCTCGTGGGAGGATGCACACCCCACAGCTGGAGCTGCATCTGACACCTGGCTCAGCAGCCACCTGCCTCGTAATCGTGGCCACGACCTGGGAAGACCTCTCCACGTAAGATGAGTCACAGGCATGCAGAAGAGTCCGGGACCCCGGTGACCTCCCAGTGGTACTGTCACGTCCTCTACTGCCATGGGTGCTGTGACGCTGGAGGGCTGTGGCCAGAGTCCTGAGGCCAATGTCGGGCAGCCCTCCTGCCTCGGGTCCTCCAGGCAGCACCTGGAGGACCAGCCGGCCTCACGCGCAGCCATGAGCCAACTGCATTAGACACACTCCCCCGGGCTGCAGGGACTTTCAGACCAGCCAGGCCAGAGGCAGTCAGGTGGACGTGGCCAGTCTGTACTGCCCCAGCAGAGAAGCCCAGGGGGCACCGAGGCCCCCACTGGTGGGCTCCACCCCAGGCTGGCTGTAGCAGTCCCCTCCGATCATGTGGCAGCGTCCTGATGACAACTTCTGTGTCCCCAAGACCCAAATAGGAAAAGCAAAACCCTGGTCAAAAACCACGTTCAAATGTGGACCTGGCCCTTCAGAGGTGGGGCTCCGGCCTGCCCAGTCCCTCGGGACACTGGCGGCCTCCAGCAGGTGGTTGGATCCATCCCGGGCCCAAGGAGGCCAGACTGCTCAGGGCCAGAGTTGGGCGGCACAGCAGGGAGTGCTCCTGACAGCGAGTGTTTGGAGGTGACAAAGCTACACATCACAGACAGGAGGCAGGTGACCCAAGGGCGTGATGCCCTAGGTCGCAGCTGTGCCAGGGAAGGTCCTGGGGTAAGAGCGGGCAATGGCCCCAAGCTGCTGTGCTAGCAGAGAGGTCCAGGCCCAAAGGCCTGAGGACTGCCCCCTGGGGTGGAGAAACCTCACTGCCCAGTCGCCCGGCCCGCAGGCAGCCCAGGTGACCGGTGTGCCCACGGCCAAGCCTCATGGGCACCCATGCCCCAGCCTGGCACTCGCCCCACCCTGGCCACGACAAGCCCGAGGCGCAGGCTCTGCAGCGCCGGCCTGC
>NW_006159696.1:1461278-1461852 GCF_000334495.1 Tupaia belangeri chinensis
CCCAGCCGGCACGGGCTGCCCCTGCTGCGGCCAGAGGCCCGAACGCGCCACACCACGCAGCCTGCCCCAGCGCGGGGCCCCCTTCCCCGCCCCTGGCCACAAAGCCCACCGGGCTCTTGGGGAGAAGCACCCCGACACGGCCGGAAAGCAGGCTACAGACCTTCCCAGCTGCAAAGGCAGGAACCCAAGGAGATGGGCCGTGGGCTGGGGGTGCGCGGCGGGCAGGAGGACGCAAGGGCAGGGGGCGCTGGGGGCGGGTGACCGCGGTGGGAGGGAGGGCGGCGGCTGGGGACGGAGGGGTGAGAATGGGAGAGCGGAGGAGAAGCCACAGGAGCAGGGGTGGAGGCCGAAGGGGGCGGGCTCCTGGCAGGGTGATGAACACCGGGGGGCCTCATGGAAGAGGGGACAGGATAGACAAGGAGGGACAACAGGGGTAGGGGTGCGGCCCAGGGGCGCGGGGCCGAGCGCCCGCAGACGTGGGGAGTGGGCTCCGGGGCGCAGGGGGCGGCGCCCCCCTTCCCCGCCCCGGGCACGCGCGCAGCCCGCTCTCACCCTCTGCCCGCCCGGCCGGCGG
>NW_006159696.1:1462097-1465826 GCF_000334495.1 Tupaia belangeri chinensis
CCCACCCGGCCCTGCTGCCCGCCGGCCCAGCGACACCCCAGGGGCCTCCTCGCGACCCACCTGGCCTGCCCCCCCCACCCCGGGCCACTTCCTCACCTCCAGGCTCCCTCGACCACGGGGCGCCCCCTCACCACCCCTTACGGAGGCCGCCCCCCTCCTCATGCCCAGGACCCGGATCCTCTGTCTTCCTGACCCTTCCTCTCCGAATTCTCTGGCCATCCCTATTCCATGAGTCCACCCCTCGAATCCCAGGCCTGGTCCCCACTAGCGCCAGTCCTCCTAGTCCAGCCCCCGTGGGTCCAGTCCCGGAGCCTGAACCCCGCAGTGGCATCCTCTCAGCTTCATGCTCCCAGACCCCAGGCCACCCGGCCCACCTGCAGCCTCCCAGCCTCCTCCCCTGAGGCTGCCTCCCCAGCCGGTCTCCTCAAGCCTACATTCTGGGTCTTCATCCTCACCCGCATCCCACTCCACCCTGCTCCCGACCACCTAGAGGCCTCCATCTCCCAGCCTGGCCCCTGGGACCCCAACCTCCGCTGTGCACAGCAACCTTGCCGGGAGCCGACCCCACCCAAGCCCGCACCCTCGGCTGCTCTCTGTAGCCCCTGCCGTCCTCCCTGGCCCTCTGCCTCCTCATAATGCCCCTGTGATCATCTGGCCCTCCCCTACCCAGCAGGACGCCAGTCCTCTCAATGTCCCCAGTCTCCAACAGCCCCAGAATGTGGGGGTGCCTAGGTGGGCCCACCAGGACCACTTCTGCCTGCAAGGAGTCTCTGCATCAGCCCCCAAAGCCTCACGTTGAGAGGAACCTGCAGTGCTTCTGGGGCCCTGTCTCACAGAACCGGGGCCCGGTGTCTGCTGCCCCTGTTGGTCCCCACACCCCTCCGGACTTCTGATCTGCTTGCCCAGGCCTTTGCTGGTGGTCAGCAAGCCTCCCGTCCAGTCCAGTGGCCCCTGAGCCAGCGCCACTTCTGCTCTTTCCCCTAGGGGGCCTCAGCCTGCCCGTGAGACTCAGGTTGCCCTCAGTACCCCTTTACAGGGGATCCTAGAGCACTCTCTCAGGTTGACCGACAGCTGCCCTGGAAAGGGACACCCCAGGCCACCGGGAATCTGGGTAGAGACTCCAGGATCTGGTCCCCCACGTGCATGGCCTGGCAGGGGCATCCTGCCCAAAGCAACAAGTGGGATTTGTTTGTGGAGACCACATCCCGCTCTGCCCATGGGAGTTAGCACCCCTGTTCCCCATCTGCAAACCGTCTCACTCATGTTCCCTTTCCAGTGAAGCCAGTTGAGCCCAGAGTGAACTCCTGGGCTTACACGGAGGCTTGTGCCTCCCGGGAGCCCTCCAGAACCTCACTGTGTGTTTCAGGGATGCCCGCAGACGCAGCCAGGCTGGATGGCACCATCTGCTTGGCCCCTTGCCAGCTGGTCCCCTTCCACTCGTGGCCTGGCAAGGTGTCTCCCCCAGCTGTGGCAGCTGCCCAGAGAGAGCCCGGGGTGGGGAGCAGACGTGGACTCCTCCACGTCGGCCCTAGCTCTGCTGTCCCACAGCCAAGCAAAGCCGTGCATCTCTGGGCTCGGTTTCCTCATCTGCAGAGCAGCAGTAGTTACCCCAATTCCCAGGGCCTTGTGAGAGTGCTGTGTTGCGTGTGCGCACGGCTCTCAGGTGTGTGATGGAATACTTGTCAAGCTCCTCTGTGTTGGATTGGTTTCTGGAGCTATGAGCCAGCCCTGCCCCGAGGAGGAAGGAATAGGGGTGTGGGGGTGCTCTGGCCCCGGGACCACAGGGCCAAGTGCCTTTTTCTTGGGGGGAGGAGGGGATAGCTCTTTATTTTTATTTGCCAGAGGGCATGTGTGCTCACTGGAGAGACAGAAGAAAAAGCCAGAAAGCAATCTGGATGGAATGGTCACACCGCAGTCCCCTCGCCTTCTTCTCACCCTCCTTTGTTGATGTTGGGCACACACACAGACATGCCTAGGGAGGCGTGGGTCTTCAAGCCTCTGGGTCTGGGACTCAAACCATGCAGTCAGCCACGTGGCATCTAGCCACCTTGTCCACCGTGCCACCAGCTGGTCCCCACGTGCAAGCACAGAGACTCTGAGCCCTGACAGAAGAGCACGTACAGGGTACGTCGGGAGTTCGGTGGTGCACGCCTGGTGTTGCAGACACGGCGTGCAGAGGCGGGCTGCCCCTGTGGGGTGCTGTTTCCCAGAAGGTCTGGGCTTCATGGCTCGGTGTGGGTCCCGAGATCGCAGGGTGGATATGGTCTTCGGGGAAGAGTCGAGGGAGAGAAGGGCTTAGGACCCTGCTGCGAGTGACTGGGTGACAGGACTGAGAAGGAGCAGGCAGGAGGGACAGCAGGAAGTGGACACTGTGGTGACACAGGGCACTTGGAGCACGCACCCTCAGGAGGAGACAGGTCACTGCAGGGCTTGAGTGGGCTGCAGGAAGCCGTGTGCCGACAACTCTCAGCCTGTGACAGTAGGGAGGAGGAGAACGACTGGGAAAGCAGTGTCGGGTCAAGAGCAGGGTTTTTGTTGGTTTTTAATCTTTTTAGTTCTATTTGTTTGCCTTCTATGCTGCACCATCAAGTCGGTGTTGCTGATTTCAGACAACAGAAAGCATCACTGGGCTGGGCTGGAAGACCATGGGGCGCCCCAAAGCAAATGTCGGAGCGCAGCCTCGTTCTTCAGGCCGGAGCCAGGAAGCTGCAGCCCCCAGCAGCGGGAGGTGGGTGGTGCCTTGTCACCACGGAAGGAGGGGTTCGGCCCTTTGTCCTTGGAGTGTCTCAGCTCAAGAGTCCAAGTCCCGGGGAGGCTTCTATTTTCTCCACGTGGGCCGTACATGTACCCTCCACCGTGGTCTCACACCCCGCACTTCTGCTCTCATGGCCCCTTACGATGGTGGCATTCTGTTTGAAGATATTTCCGATGTGAAAACATTGACCAGGAGGGCACGAAGTCTGACCGAGAGTCACGGCTGCAGGGTGAGCGTGAGTCTTTCAAGGCGGACCTCATCTTAGATGCAAACGTTCAGCTTTATCCTGTAGACTTGGGCGACAAGTTCTGATTGGTCATAGCTAGGACCCTGTGTGAAGATGACACGCTGGGTGACGGTGAGTACAGCCCCACGGAGGACAGGCCTTCCAGGGCCAAACACCTGAGTATATCATGTAGGGAAGGTGTCCAGGGTCAAGGGAGACGGAACTTCTACTGAAGCAGAGCACCCCTCTCTGCCTGTGTGTCCTACGGGGCCTCCTGAGGCTGCAGGGGTGCCAGTGACCTGCACAGATTTGAGGTGGGTTCGAGTTCACCTGCTGATGAAGGAACTGGCCTCCCAGCCTTGCTGCGGAGTCGCCCAGTCGCGGACGTTCAAGCCCAAACGCGGTTGCTGCTGTCTACCTGGTCGGGGGTGCTGGCTCTGTCCACTGTGGACGGACTGGTCTGGACTGTGGGAAACCGCCTTGCTTATGAAAGACCCAGTGGGAGAGCTTAAAATAAAGCTGAAGTTTTGTTTTGTGTGTATGACTTTTAATTAAACTTTACTTAAAAAAACGTCCCAGGGAGTGGCGCTCACGTGGCTGAGCTCCGGCCAGGCCCTCTCCTCCCCGACCAACATGCCTGAGGAACCGCTGACCAAATGCCTCCCGAGGAGCAGCCACTGCCACCAACCCGCACACGGAGGTACCTGTCCGCAAGAGAAGAAACGGCGGCGGGGTGGCGGCGGCACGG
>NW_006159696.1:1465920-1467972 GCF_000334495.1 Tupaia belangeri chinensis
AACGCGGGCTGGGTGGCCGCAGCAGGTACCCACGGCGTGTCAAAACAGAGGGTGCTGTGGCAGCTGTGGAGTAGGACCCTTAGAGAGGAGGGCACAGGAGTGGGCGGGGCCTCACCTCGGCCCCCGTGGGCTGAGATCCAGGATGGAGGGGCAGGTGGCTTCTGTGTGTGATGGTGAACAGGAAGGATGGGGCACTGCGTACAGTCCCTCTGTTCGTAGGGACAAATGCTGGCAGCCCAATCTCCGTCTCACATCTCTGGATCAAAAACATCCATGAATCCACTCTTACTGACCCTGCTTGACAGTCCCAGGCCAGAGGGACAGCGCCCTTCAGCCAGCCAGTGTCCCCTCTATCCCAGGAAGGGAGGGTGCCATTGCCAGACCCAGGAAATGATGCTGAGCTCACCAGGGCACAGTGAGCACTGGGACAGCTCTGGGAATCTGCAAGGTGTCGGTGTGTCGTCGGTGCCTCAGGAAGAGAGTGAGAGTGCTAATCGAGCGGAACCCTATCTAGTTTTCAGACAAAAAAAAATCCAATGCAAGAGGCCCTCTAGCCATAGGATGCGTGAGTGTAAAGGCCGTGACCCCCAGGACCAGGCCATAACAGATGACCACTGGACACGGCAGGAGAGAGGGAGCGAGGGTTGGCTGGTTTATCCACGGCCACCTGTCCATGACAGTGACTGGAGGCACTTAGGCAGAAAGCCCGCTGGGATTTCGAGGGCCGTGTGCTCCTAAAGAGCCCTGAACCTGCCCGGAGTCGTCTCACCAAAGCCGCACCAGCAGGAAGCAGGCTGCCAAAGCCCTGGCCCTAGGAGGGATGTGCCTCGATGCCACCTCCGATGCGGCCATGGGAGACGGCAGATGGAGGGGACTGCAGGGCCAGGAGAAGCCGACACCCAGGGAAGAGCCCTGGGGACGGACTGTGCCCAGGGGATTCACTTCTTTCCCCGGAATTCACGGTTCCTGCCCCCAGGGGCTGATGGGTCCCATTGCTCCATCTTCGGGCCGGGCCCCACTGTAGCCATCCTGTTTCTGAAGCTGGACGCTGGTGTGATGAGGTAGAGAACTCGTTCAAGAGACTGAGGGTGCGGCACCATAAGGAACCACATCCAGGCCAGCCCGGCACCTAGTGGGGAAGGGAGTCAGATCCACATGGCCACCTGCAGTTCAAGTCCCAGCCCTGGTGGCTTGGAAAATAAGCCAGGTGCAGGTGCGTGAGTGCCCCAGATCCCAACAGCATGGGGAAGAGGAGGGCCCGCAGCATGACCACACCTCACTCAGGGTTTCTCTTGCGCTTGCTCGCTCGCTTTCTCTCGTGAGCCCGCATGTCCTCTGGCAATTAAAAAACAATAATGAAGAACCACATCCAGACCTAGGTGCAAGTGTCCCTCCCCAGATCCCCGGCTCGGGTCAGATGCAGCCCCTGGACGAGACTTGGGGTTGGCTCCCCACAAAATCTTCACACAGACGTTCGGCTGACCAAAGGGACAGAGCAGGGCTGAAACCGCAAGTTGCTCTTTAATGGCCTTTATCTCCTGTGTTCAAAGAGTCCCTTAGCGCCTGGAGACATGGGAACCACCACTCCCCCAAAAAGTCTATATTTCCTCACATCTTGGAAGCGGTTTGCCCACGGAACTGCCCAGCAGTTTGGAGATTGAGTGGGAGAGATGAAACCTTCCGCTGGGGAAGGCCCCCTTCTCCCCTTCACTGTGCCCACCGGCAATGAAGGTAGTGGTGACCCGTCTTGCACCACGCGGGAAGCAACGCCCGGACACAGGGAGCCAGCAAGCTGGGAGGCAGCCTGGGCCCCGCAGCTGCCCGCCTGCGCACACAGGGGAAGGAACTGTCTGCCTTGCCCAGCCGGGCCTAGGGGAAGCCTCTCTCCCAGCGTGCAACCCACACTCCAAAGACTACCCTCCCTGCTCTACGCCCTGTGCCTGAGCGGGTCATTGCCAGGTCACCGCACCATGTTACAGTGGCCACGAGATGGCCCAGGACAAGCACTTTGGGCCAACAATAAGAAAACATTCTCCAGGAGTCCCGAGAAAG
>NW_006159696.1:1468003-1474038 GCF_000334495.1 Tupaia belangeri chinensis
CTCTTTCCCAAGCAGATGTGGGGGCTGAAGCTGCTTCCACCTTCTTATACGAAGCCCAGTACCGGAGCCAGCCCCGAGGACGGCCCAGCAAGGAGGGGCAGAGAATGTCATTCGAGCCCTGGGTCCAGCCAAGACCAAGGCTGGTCTCACCCCTTGACATCTCAGCTAAGGAGACAGTGTAGTTCCTTTTGGTTAAAATTAGTGTGGGTTGGGGCCAGAAGGCGGCATGGTGGTTAAGGCAGCTGGACTCCACATGACCAACTGTGTGGCTTGGGTCCCAACCAAAATCCTGAGAGGGGGAGGGAAGAGATGGGATTGCAGTGTGGCCATACCCCCTGGGGTGATTTCAAACCCTCCCCCTCTCTCTGTCTCTCTCCAGTGAGCACAGATTTTGCCCTATGGCAAAAATCTTCACACATACACACAAATTGATGTGGGTCAAATTTCTGTTGCTTACTACCAAAAGCGTCCTCCGTGGTCATCCGTCCATCCTGGGAGTGTGTGGAGGCCTCGTGGACAGGGCTGCCTGAGGTCAGTCTTGAAAGGTGAGCTAGAGACCACTTGACACTTGGGGAAACAGGTTTGTTGCAAGGATGCCTGGATTAGAAACATGTCGGAAAGTCTTCGGGAACGGGCCAGGCCGCTCCAGAAATCCCCCTTGCTCCATCTCTGCGTGCCATCTCTGCCCTTCCGGAGTCCCATGGCCCACTTCCCTGCTGCCTTCACTCCGCCCAGTTCTTCCCACCAACTAGTGCCCTCGGAATTTCTGCTGCTTTGAAACATTGGATTGCCACTGCCCCAGCTCCTCCTGATGGCATCTCTCATTTTTTCTTTGTTCAAGGTTTTTGCCGTAGGGTGCGTGTGCTCACCAGAGAGAGGCAGAGACAGTGAGGGGGAAAGTGATGGCCATGCCACAGTCCCTCCAGCTTTTTCCCCCTGGGGCTTTGGGCATGCATGCACATGTACCCGGCATGATTTTCAAGCTGCTAGGTCTGGTACTTGAACTGCAGTCAGCCGTGTGGTTACCGTCCAGCGCAGTAACCACTACACCACCTGCTGGCCCCCGGTGGCATCTCTTAGTGCATCTGCCACGCTTCCCCCCTTGCTGGCTCATTCCTGGCAAGTTTCTCAACTTGCAATTCAAAACCACAAATGCCAGGGGAAAAAGCAAGTCCCAGCCAGCTGATCGATTCTGCACCAGGGCCAGGTCCCTCTTCTATCCAGCTGCCACGTGGCCCAGCATGTGGCCACCTGCTGTCCCCTCTGCTAGGGCTGTGGGCACAGCAGGCACCGTGATGGCTTCTCTTGTGTGCTACCTAGGGTGATGACATCAGCCATGCTCTTTCAGCCAGGAGGCGGTCAGCCCATGTGACCTGGCTGCAGCACCAAGGGGCATTTGCTCTGGCTCTTGGGAGTCAAGAGTCCAGGGTAGCCTGTCTTGACCAGAGCCACAGGCTTAAATAACGTCACTCCCCGTCTCTCCCAGCCAGGCTCTCCCTACCTAGTGGCTCTTGGCAACTCCTGGATTATATCCTCCAAAGTCCACGGAGCAGTCTGAGTTGAGAACAGTATCAAGTTTAGTGAATTAGCTATTATTGCTGTGGATCCCAAACGTGGTTCACAAATTCTGGGTAAGCGGAGGCAGGCCACGGCCCAGCTGCTGAGCGGCACCGAGAACTAAAGCATGGGATGCTCTGGAGGGCCGGTCTGCGTGACGCCTCGCCACAGAGTTAGGAAATGAGACTGTCCGATGTCACAGGCTGAGAATGGGGAGACGCAGATTCCGTCACCAGGAGAAGTGGGAATGTGTGCTGGCCGGCAAAAGCAACAGTTCCCCGCAGGCCACACCCTCGGCTGCCCGCACCACACGGGCTTCCTCCTGGCAGCACAGCTGGACTGGCCTGCTCAGGATACTGCAGTCCCGCTGCGCACCACCACGCCCTGCTCGGACCCACGCCCCAGAGACGGCCCAGGGCTCAGTGCCCAAGCAGTGGCTGCACACAGCTCAGGGCCCAGCACCTCCAGGTAATGTGCAGGCCTTCTGGAGAGCCCAGAAAGTACTGGAACAAGCGCAGCTCTCAGGACCTGGATAGCCGGTCCCATGAGTGACCTCTTCGGAGCTCCACCACTGGGGTAGTAAGTTCCAGCAGGCCTCCGGGTCTGGACTAGTCCGCTCGAGGCCGAGTTTGAAACGAAAGCATCCGACTGGCCTAATTCGCATGCTGCACCCAGCCTGCGACGTGGGGGAGCAGAGTGCCTGGCGGAAGAAGCAGCAGGGTTCTGTGCGGTGCGAAGCCAGGCTGCTGGGCCGCCTGGGAAACCCTCGCTGCCCGCACCTCTATTCCTCCACAAAGGAAGGGCCCTTGCTAAGAGCCGGGCACCAGGCCACGTGTGACGTCGGTGAGGTATGAGGGCCCACGTGCTGGGCTTTGCGGGAGGAGAGGAGCAAAGTGAAGCACTCACCGTGTTCCCGTCCTTCGCCTGCCCTTGAACTTGCTGTTAGTCCATCCCACGCCCGTGGGCCTCCGGAAGAGCACCCGCCTCCGTCCCACATCAGCAAAATCAGTGGAGAAAAATGGAGGACGTCTCACGGCCACGAGCCCAGACATCCTCCCCCAGCCTCCCCTCTCTCCAAACGCCCCCCACCACCCAGACCTCAGCACTTCGTCACTCCCGCACGGGGAAGGCCGGTCCAGAGCAGGCCGAAGCCGGTCCGTCCGTAAGGAGAAGGTGGAGATTATCCACCTGGTCCCCAACTGCGAGGTGTGGTCAGGGGAGAAGGGGGGTGGCCCTGTCTGCTCACCGCTCTGGTCTCACCACGGGAATCAAAAAGAAAGTGACGCTGTTTCCCTCAGCTTTGGCTGCCTACAGACTCTCCATGGCATTCGTCCACAGCGTCTGCTTCTCCCTCCCACTGCGGGCTGACCGGGGCCAGCTGCCCTCGGCTGGACTCCTCGCCTCCGGGCTCCGGGTTGGGTCTGCACCTGCTCCCCAGACCTTTCACCAGTCGGGACCCAGCAGCTGCCCGGCCACGCTCCTCTCACCGAGAGGGCCAGAGCCCGAGAGAGCAAGGCCCACCACACACATGCTGGCAGCCTCTGCTCATGCCATCGCTGCTAATGTGCCGCTGGTCCAGCAAGTCACACGGACCCAGTACTAAGAGGGGAGGACACCCCAGTCCTCCCACAGGGGTCTTATGCATCTCCCTCCTCCTCTCCAGGCCTTGCTGGCTCACCGAGGGCCTGCTGTCCAGCTGAGTCTCGGCCACCTTGGAATCTGCTCTGCCTGTCACCACCCACTGGAGTTGGACGGCTAACCCTTAGGTCTGAACTGGGCTTCTCAGCATCCCCAGAACCTGACGTCTCCCAGACTGGAGCTGAGACGGCAGATGCCAAGCTTGGCTCGGCCCTCCTCGCCCGGTGGTCCCAGGCAGCCCCTGGGCTCTGCCTCCCTCACCTCCTGCTTTCAAGTAGAGATTTCTGCAGTGCAGCAGGAGGTGAGGGCTCCCACTGCATCCTGGGCCCTCTCTGGGCCTCCCCATGTCACTCTGTTCCCACACTCCCTTCACGTGGGAGCTCTCAGCACCCAAGACTGACGTCCATCGGCTCAAGAACCCCCGCCAAGAAGAGCGCCTCTTCCCCAGTATGGCTGTGACTCTCCCGAGGCTGATCCTGCCGGAACCATCACGGTGGCCAGGAGATGCCATGTGTGAACAGCAGGCCTGGGGCACGGAAGGCCCACAGAGGCAGGCAGGGTGTGGGGAAAGGAAGGGGCGGGCTGCACAGGGAAGGGAGCTGAGAAAAGGCGGGAGGCTGGTGGAGGGGAGGGAAATGGCTTCCAGGTGGGGCAGACGCTGGGGGAGCAGGACCGGAGAGCGGGACGCGCTCCCTCGCACTCCCTCTGGGAGGCAGCAGTGAGCAGGGCACAGGCTCCATCCAGGCGCTCTGGACAGTTGTCCCCAGCATGGAGTACACTGGAGCCAGCATGGTTCAGTGGGGGACGGAGGGGGTTGCTGCTCCAGCAAGGAGAGGTACTCCCTCCAAGCTCTTCACACAAAGGGGCTGCAGGAAACAGCCCGAGGCCACCCTAACAGCAGGAAAGAGGCTGCTGCGAAGCTCAGGGGGGTAGTGGGCTTCTCCCTCTCCAAGAGGACCCTGCAGTGCCAGGGAGGAATGTGGGCACGCGTGAGGAACGCCGTCTAATACACGTGTCTCAGGGTGGCCCCTCTTTCCTAAAGGATGAGCCATGGGACTTCCTTAGGCAGGGGCCAATTTTTAAGGTTAATTGAAAGTGGCCTTTCTCGTGAATCATCGCCGCACTGAATTATTAATCACCTGCAGACATTTGCAGGCCTTTAGACTCTCAGACTTCCTGCCATCCTCCAGGGAAATGCTTCTGCCAATGGAAATGTGACTTCCTATGGCCACAGAAGAGAAACGCCAGGCCTACCGCTGTTTGCAGATCTCGGGCTCCCAGGACCCAGTAAGGGGTGATATGAGAACACGGGAAGCAGGGCCAGGGCTGTGGCCAGACGCCGGCCACTCTGCGCTACAGGCGTGGCTGCAGGCCAGCCCAGACCCAGCGCCCCAGTGGGCAGAGGGGAGGCAACCACAGTGCTCGTGGCTGCTGACCTGCCTCAAATCACCTCCACAGCAGACGGCCTCGTGGGGCCTGGCGTGGGCCCTTCAGCCGGTCAGCGGGGAGGAGGGACTGAGGGCCTAGCTATAGCCCTCCCTGGGAGGGCCACAAAACTTCTTTGAGCAGTTTCCACGGTCTCTACTGCAGGCTGACTGAAGCAGGGCTCAGTGCCACCCCCCACGTTCACTGCACTGCGGTGCCCAGAGCGCAGGGCACAGGCGGGCGACCCCCTCCTGGGCTGACTGAAGCAGGGCTCAGTGCCACCCCCACGTTCGCTGCACTGTGGTGCCTAGAGTGCAGGGCACAGGCAGGCGACCCCCTCCTAGTGGGGCAGAGACCCCGGACGTGGGCTGGCTGATTGTGCGAGGGGCCTGCAGACAGAGCAGGCAAGGGGCGTGCGAGCTGGGCAGCTGTTCCCAGGACAGACAGGAGCTGCCCGACATGAGCCCAGGGAGTGTGGGACGGAGGGCAGTGCTGGCAGAGCCGGGGCACAAGCCCTTCATCCGCCATGCGGCACAGCCTGGGCCCCGAGGCAGACACCGGATGCTGGGTTGGAAGGATAAGACGCGGCACTGCCCCTGCCTTTGTGGGGCCCTGGGCTGCAGGGGAGTGTGGGGTGGGGTAGCAGGCACAGACGGAGCCCCACATTCAACATGGCAGCCTCAACATGGCGTGGAAGGTGGGGGACGATGAGGAATTCCATGGCGAGGGTGATGCTGGACGTTAGGCTAGAGGGAGGCGCACAGGAGTTGGGGGAGAGGGGTGTCCCGGCAGGGAGGGGTGGGGTGGGGGAGAAAGAGCTGCTGACCAGGGGGAGCTTGAGGCATTGGCAGAACTTCAAGAGCCAGGCTGGGACAGGGTGGCTGGGGAGGAGCATGAAGCGGTCAGATGGGCCTTGCCAGCTGCCTGGGTCCAGCCCTGGGGCACAGAGCTTCGGGCAGAGTGGGGTGGGAAACACAGATCACCCCTCCAGGGCACAGCATGGCCACTGGACAGCACGAGAATGCCCCAAAGACACCTCCGCCCTGGTCCCTGGGCTGTGAAGAAGCAACCTCATGTGGCAGAAGGAATGCAGGTGGGACTGAGTTCACGATGCTGGTGGGGGTGCCCTCAATTACCTGGATGGGCCCGTGTAACCGCAGGGTCCTTAAACCAGAGAGGCAAGAACAGCTCATGTCAAATGACCAGGAGTCAAAGCAGAAAATGGTGTCCTGGGGGGCGGGGGTGCTAGCCCCTCTAGGAGCGGGAAAAGGCAAGGAGATGGACTCCCCTCTGCCTCCCCTCCACCCCCTTCCTGCTCTGTCTCCCCTCCACCGCCTTCCTGCCCTTTGCCCCCTTCTGTCCCCCCTGCCTTCCCCTGCCTCCCTTCTTCCTCCCCTCTGCCCCCCCACCTGCCC
>NW_006159696.1:1478436-1483776 GCF_000334495.1 Tupaia belangeri chinensis
AAAGGCAAGGAAATGGCCTCCCCTCTGCCTCCCCTCCACCCCCTTCCTGCCCTTTGCCCCCCTCTGTCCCCCCTGCCTTCCTGCCTCCCTTCTTCCTCCCCTCTGCCCCCCCACCTGCCCTTTGCCCCCCTCTGCCCCTCTCTGCCTCCCCTCTGCCCCCTCTTCCTGCTCTTTGACCCTTTCTATCCCTCTCTGGCTCCCCCTGCCTCCCCTCTGCCTCCAGGAGGAACCCGTCCTGCAGATAGGTTGTGGATGTCTGACTCCCAGCACTGTGAGAATAAATTTGTGCCCTAAACCGCTAACTCTGTGGCCGTCTGTTACAGCGGTGTTTCACTGTGTTCTGTTGTGCTGGTAACTGAATATCACGGGCTGGGTAATTCACGAAGAATAAGGTTCATTCAGCTCACTGCTTTTTGGGCTCTAGAACAAAGGGGTTTCATCTGGTTAGGATCTTCTTGCTGGTGGGGGCTCCCCCAAGACAGTGCAGGTACCACGCAGCTAGAGGCTGAGGTATTCCTCTTCTTTTCATAAAGCCACCATTCAGCCAGCGGTTCCCCGCCCTGCCGACTTTATGTAATTCTAACTTAATTCCAGCAAAAATGGGTTGAGTTTCCACTCTCTTAATACCTTCACGATAGTGACCAATTCCACACCTGAATTTTGGGGAGACACATTCCACCCTAGCAAGCAGTAAAAGGAAACTTACACACACACACTCCTGAGAGGAAAGGTGGGAGCTTGAAAGACGTGTGTGTGTGTGTGTGTGTGTGTGTGTGTGTGTGTGTGTTTTCCAGGTCCCTTCCTGACACCCCAGGGAAGCACAAGTCAGAGTCTCCAGACACCGCAGGCCCCCTACGGCTCCCTGGAGGGCAGGGCTGCTGGGGGAGAGAGGCAGGTGGAGGGATGTCCTGGCTCTCCCAGGGCTGGAGTTAAAATGGCTCTTGGGAAACAGGCTCAGGGGGGAGGGGAGAGAGTCCCGGACCCAGTCCCTGAAGGAGAGTGGCTGCTGCCTCCGGACAGGGGCCCTGAGAGCCCCAGACCTGGCCCCCAAGAACGGAAGGGGCCCATGCCGGCTCGGGGACCCAAAGCTCGGGCAGGACCAGCCTGCGGCCTCAGAGCTGGCCCTCCCACTTGCCCTTGCAGTCCTGGGTAGGCCCAGGGTCCCGGTCTCTGGTCAACCGTGAGAGCTGTCAAACAAGGCCCACCCCGCCTGCGCCTCTCCCCTCCCGCCTTCCCTCTGAACCCACTTCCAGAAGCCTCGAAGTCTCGGACTTCCCCCCAGAGCCTCCTGCGGGCCGCTGTGCCTCCTCCCACTCGTGTCGCCGGGTGGAGCAGACGGAGAACGCGGAGGAGAGGATCCTCGCTCGGGCCTCTCCGTGAAGGCTGCGCTCGTGCTTCGAGGGGCGCGGGCCCTGCGTTCTGAGAGCCATCGCCGTAATGGCGGGAGCTGTGGGGACCGAGGGGCCCCAGGATGACCCTACAGTGGCCGGCAGGGATGACCCTCCAGTGGCCGGCAGGGCTGCGCCCTTACACGGCTCGCCGTCTGAGCACCCCTTAGTCCATCCACCCTAGCCGGTGCCGTCGTTAACCCGTCCAAGGGAAGGAGCCCGGCTGCTGGAGAGAAAGGTCCCGAACCACGGCTGGCCACCCCAGGAGGTGCGCGCTCCAGCGTCGCGCTCTCTACGCCGGCGTGTCCTGTACTGGGACCGATGTTTCCTGTCCCTGCCCGGGGCGCTCGGGCAGGCGGCCCATCCACCCTAGCCGGTGCCGTCGTTAACCCGTCCAAGGGAAGGAGCCCGGCTGCTGGAGAGAAAGGTCCCGAACCACGGCTGGCCACCCCAGGAGGTGCGCGCTCCAGCGTCGCGCTCTCTACGCCGGCGTGTCCTGTACTGGGACCGATGTTTCCTGTCCCTGCCCGGGGCGCGCGGGCAGGCGGCCCGGGGGCCCGGGTCGGGCGGATCCCGGCCTCGGGTTCGGGAAGGCTCCTGGCACCGGGGTCGCACCGAGCTGGGCCTGGAGGGGGCGCACTGCAGCCGTGGAGGTCCTGCGAGGGCCGCCGGGGCGCGTTCCAAGCGCGGGCGCGGCGCGTCTAGGTCGCCGGGTGCCAGCGGGGCGCCCCTGTGGGACGCGGGTCGAGCAGACCGGCTGTGCTGAGCCCCTCCTGGGCGTCTGCCACCGCCAAGCCAGGGAGGAGCCCGGCCTCGGGGTGCTGGGCCCGGCCCCCGCCGTCCACTGCACGGCTGACCGCGTCGTTGCCCCGCAGCCCCGAGACCGACGGCCGCGCCCTGGAAGCCCGCCTGGAGGCCCCAGCGGGAAACGCGGGACGAGACACCCCATGGCGGGTAAGTGCCCCGAGGGCCGATCGGAGCAGCCCAAGGCGGGGAAATGCCCTCGCCCCCCCCCCAGCCGCAGCGCGGTGCCCTCGCTGGGGGTCCCTGCCTGCCAGCCTGGCCTGGGCCGCTCCTGGTGGGGTGCGCGGATGGAGTGCAGGACGCGCCCCGCTGCTCTGGACCGGTGCGGAATAGGAATGCGGATCCCGCCTTTTCACCACCCCAACCTCGTCAGGACCCAAACCCTGAGCCCGGGAAGCCCCACCGCACCTAACCCGAGAAGGAGACACCTCCTTTGCCCAGTCCCGGAGTCCAGCGACTGGGACCAAGAGTCCCAGCACAAAGCCTCTCAGATCCCCGCAAATGTGGGGGTGCGGTGCCGGCAGGAAGGTCTGTGCTGTTTCTCATGCCCGCGGGCCTTCCCCACCTCTGCCGAACTCCACCAAGTAAGGGCTCACCCGGTGGAGGCCCGCCAAGCTAGGCAGAGGTGTTAGGGGAGGGTGCGGACCCGAGAGGGGGCCTCCCAGCGCAGCCCAGGGTCCCACGGGAGAGCTCTGGAAGGAAATGGACACCATTGGTCCCTTCAGGGCATTCCTCAAATGCACGGCGTCACCCCTAAGCTCACCCCTACAGCGGCCAGGGAAGGTGGAGGGCCTGGTGAGGGCAGGTACAAGGACAAGGTTTCAGCCATTCCCCAAGTCCGGGGCCAGGGGCATTCCAAGGGGAATCTGAGGACCCCAGGGGAAGTGGGCTTCTGAGGAGACCTGGCTGCAGGGAGCCAGCATCTCCCCTCCCCAGCAGACAGGGATCCGCCCAGGGAGTGCTGCTGGTCCCATATGCCATGGGGCCAGGGGTGGAGGGGGAGCTGGCCAGCTGGCAGTCTAGGCAGTCCTGGTGGTCTCTGTCCCCAGAGCAGCTGGCCCCAGTGATTGGGGGCGTGGCAGGGGGGCTGCTGCTGCTGCTGCTGATCGGGGTGAGCTGCTATCTGTGGAAGAGGCTGTGTGCCACTGTCACCTATGAGGAGCTGCCAGGGACATCAGCCATGACCCCCACGGCCACCTGTGGTGGGCAGCCGCATGCCAGGACTCCACCGAGGAGGTGAGGCAGGGTGCCTGGCCTTGCTCTGCCACCTCCCTGGGTAGATCCCCTTGGGTGTGGTGGGAAAGGAAGCCCTGTCTGTGGGGCGCCCCTCTGGGCCCTCGTGGTCTCCACACTGGGAGCTGTCACAGAGAACCCCCCAAACCTCCCACAAGTCATTAGGCAGGCATTTTGAAGCCCATGTGCCAGCTGAGGAAACAGAGGCTCAGAGAGGTCAGGGGGAGGTCTGGGTAACACAGCGACAGCGAGCAGGGAGGATCCGAGGCTGCGTTCTTTCTCCAGCACCCACTGCCTTGGGCAGACGGGCCTGACTCTCGCTGCGAGTGTGTGCGTGTGCGTGTGCGTGCGTGCCTAGGGTGGACCCAGAACACGGTGCTCTGCCAGCTCTGGCTCCGTGCGGCTTCCTGCTGCCTGCCCCTGCTCCCACGCCCCTCCTGCTGAGCACGCGGCCCCCCCCCCCCACCCGCCACAAATGTATCGTCTGTCTGCCTCTGGACAGCCCACCCGATGTGCCGTTCGTGGTTCCCCCTTCCCTGCAAGGCCGAGTCCAGGTGCCCCTGCGCAGAGCAGAGTGGGCCCAGGCCCCGCGGGACAGCTGTCCGGCCCTGGAGCTCCCACCTTCCACCTCCAGCAGCAAACGTGGTGAGTGCTCCTGCAGGCTCAGGGCTCAGAGCCTGCTCGGGTCAGGTGGACCCATCTCTTCCCCGCCCGCCTCTGAAACAGGGATGCCAGAAGTGCCCAGTGACCACTCTCTGGGGGTTTTTATTCACCAAGTGCTCTCTGCACCCCAGGCCCGTGAAATGCAGCCTCATGCTCGCTTGGCACTGGTCTCACCATAGCCCTGCCAAAGAGGAACCATCACCCATTTCACGCACTCACCAGCCAAGGCCCGGGACGGTGCAGTGTCTTACAAGGTCACTGCCACAGCCAGGGACAGATGTGGCATGGGGACTCACGCGTGCTCGGGCGCAGAGCGAGCGCTGAGTCCTGCTCCAGGCTGGAAGAGCAGCCTGGCAGCAGCTGGAACAGTCCTCTGGCACCCAGACCTTCCTAGGAACCCCCACTCATCAGCGTAGCCCTTCTAATTTGAAGAAGAGGGATAAGGTGACTTTATCACAGAACCATTCTCTAGGCAGCTGGAAAGGGGCTGGGCCAGGTGCTAGGTGCTGCGTCCCTGAAGGCAGACCCTGGCCCCGGGATCACAGGACACATGTCCACTGACTCCTCTGGACCCTGCTAGGGACCCCTACCTGGGCTTCAGTGCCCCATGCTGAGGATGCCAGGGAGCTGCACTAGAGGGGAGGGACATGCTAACAGGGGCTCAGCAGAGCAAACTGGCCAGGATGGGGAGGGTGGCCAGAGCTGGCCATTGTCCCCACACCCCTGCCGCCTCGGGCCACCAGCCTCCCCAGCCTGTCTGTTGCAGGAGAGGCAGGTGTCGTAGGGACCATCAACCCGGAGCTGTACACGGTGCCAGAGGACACGAGTGAGACGGACTTCCCCGACGGCTGTCTGGGGCGGCTGTGGTTCTGGGTGGAGTACCAGCAGGAGGCCGAGCGGCTGCTCGTGGGCCTGGTCAAGGCGCGTCGGCTCCGCGCCCCCACGGACACCTGCAGCACTGTGGTGAGGCTGCACCTGCTGCCCGACGAGCGGCGCGTCCTCCACACCAAGACCAAGTGCAGAGCCTCCAGCCCCCAGTTCGAGGAGCACTTCATCTTCCAGGTACAGCCTCTGAAGCGGGTGACCAGTGCCCGCGCCCTGCCCCCGGCATCTTGGGAAGGAGCAGACTGTGCAGGTGTGCAGGGACCACCACCCCCAGGACCCTTGGTGCCGCCCACTCTGCTTTACCCAGCCTGCCCTGGCAGTGGAGAGGGCAGGGGTCAGGGCTGGCGGGGTGGGGGGTGGGGGGAGG
>NW_006159696.1:1483830-1486427 GCF_000334495.1 Tupaia belangeri chinensis
GTCTGAGGCCAGCGCAGGCCCGAGAGCTGTTCTGGGGCAGGTTTGGGGCCTTCACTGCCCTTGGGCTTCGGCTAAGACCTGGAGGCAGAGAGGCTGGCAGGGCACCAAGCCAGGCTCCCAACAGGGGACTGGGGGCCTCAGCAGGTGACCAGGGGTCCTTGACGGAAGCTGGCAACCGAGAGCCGTGGAAGGGCCTTGGACAAACATGTTCTTGAGAGCTGGGTGGCACTAGGCCCCGGGTGAGGAGGGGCCAGGCTGCTGCCAGGAAGGTCTGATTGCTGAGGCCAGAGTTCCTGCCTCTTGTGAGGTGGCGGGAATGCAGATGGCCTGGCCTGGGCCTGCTGCAGCCCGGCCGTGAGAAGTCCAGGAGCCTCTCTTCTCCACTGTCAGACCGCGGCGAGCAGCTTTGCCAACCCACACGGTCACCGTCATGTCAGGTCTTCCTGCCCCCCCAGCTCACTCCCCTCGATCCTGTTCCCTCCATGCCTGAAGGGGAGGAGAGGAGAAGAGAACCACGCTCATTGGCTGTCTGCCATGGGCCAGGCGGTGCGGTTGGGGTTAACAACCCGGAGAGGAAAACTCGTCATTCATTTTACAGGGAGGGGCGCGGTCTCTGAGTGCCACCCGGGGCACTCGGAGCCGCTCCGCGCCCCACACGCCCCGGCTGCACGCACCTGTGATTGCCCGGAGTTCTCCTTAAGCACCGTCTGATTCCTGGGCTGGGGTGGGCCCAGCTCCTGCATGTCTAGGCAGGCCCTGGGGTGGTGACACTGCTGACCCAGGGACACTCCATGGCAAGGCTCCACACACGTTCCCGCTTCCTGGGGGACCTGGCCCTCCCTGTGCCTGAGTTTGGGTTCTGTGGGTGGGGGGAGGGGAAGAAGGCTGGATTCTGTCCTGCCCAGTATTAAATGCCATGCCACCGCCCCCTCCCCCCATGCCTGCCCTTGGCCGGTCCTCACCTCTCCCCCCAGGTGTCCAGCAGGAGCGTCACCCAGAGGGTGCTGAGATTCTCAGTGTACCACGTGGACAGGCAGAGGAGGCACCAGTTCCTGGGCCAGGTGCTCTTCCCCCTGAAGAGCGAGACCCTGGCGGGCGACTGCCGGCATGTCATCTGGAGAGACCTGGAGGCCGAGAGCCTGGAGGTAAGTCAGGGTCACCCGTCACATCCTGCAGGTGTCAGCACTGTGGGGACAGCTAGCAGGTACAGGGAAGCTCAGCCCCCAGCGTGTTGCCTGGGACCCACAAGAGAGGCTTGGAGGTGGCCCCGGCCCCAAGCCGCACAGGCTGCTGGGGGCTAGAGCTGCCGCTGGGCAAGGAGGGACACCAAAGGCCCTGTGGCACTGGCCTTTGTAACCCCCCCAGAGCCACCTGAAAAACCCACCTTGGGATTTCATCCAGGCCATGAAGGCTAACCAGGAAGGGGCTGGCCATCATTCTCACCATTGTCACCCCCAGGAGCACCCGGGTGGCTCCAGCAGCTGGGGAACCCCCTGAGCTCTGCCCGTGTCACTGTTCAGGTCCCTCTACCACTCCAGACCCCAGCTCACCACCAGAGGAGACCCTGTGGTGTGTCGTGTGTGCCCCATGCCTGAAGGCTAGGGAATGGAGGGAGGCCTTGAGAACCCTGTGGCCCCTCCGGCCCCGGCCAGAGTGCTAAGGGAGGCACCTTCTTCTCGGCCTCCCCAGCCGCCCTCGGAGTTCGGGGACCTGCAGTTCTGCCTCAGCTACAACAGCTACCTGAGCCGCCTGACGGTGGTCGTGCTCCGTGCCCGGGGCCTCCAGCTCCGAAACGACAGGGGCGTTGTCAGTGAGTCCCCTTCCTGCTCCTCTGGGCAGGTCCCACAGTGCGCTCGGGGCCGGGCCCGGGTCTCACCTCCCAGCCGTCCGGGCTCTGCTCACATGGCCCATCATGGACGCTCACCACCCTGTGGGATGGCCCTCCCTCCGCACACAGCTCTGGCGTGAAAGGCCTCTTCCTGTGCTGAGCCCGAGGCTGGCCCCGGCCTCTGTCAGAGTTCTGAGCTGACCGAGCCAGGCCCGGCCCTCCCATTTCCCAGGGCAACGGCTCCTTCAGTGTCCTTCCCTCCCCATCAGCTGAATGGGGCTAGGTCCTCCGGGGGAGGCCAGCACCTCCCTGCCTCCAGAGGAGGGCTCCCCCTTTCTGGACACTGCAGCTCAGCTGGGTGCACCTGCTACCTCCTGCCTTCAGAACACAGGAGGCAGCGACAGCCTTGGCCCACCCTGCGCGGTCCCCAGCCAGGCAGTGGCTGTCAGTCACCTGCTGGTCTTTGCATTCGGGTCACCGGGAACCAATGGGACTCAGAACTTCCGCCTGGAACCCCAAATCCACTGAGTCCCACCTCCCAAATCTTAGCCCTCTGAACAAGGAGGCATTTAAGGGCCTCGCTGGCAGCCTGCCCAGTAGGGAGGGCTGGGTGCAAGGTGCCAGGTTCTGGGGAACACCCTTGTTAGGGCGTGTCCCAAGCCAGGAGGCAGGAAAGGGCAGGGAGTGAGCTCGAGGCAGTCCACTAATCAGCCGTTTCCTCTCAGCTCACTCTCTTGACACGGTGGCTGCCAGCCATCGGGGCCTGGCG
>NW_006159696.1:1486483-1493988 GCF_000334495.1 Tupaia belangeri chinensis
TCCTCTCAGCTTGCTCTCTGGCCACGGTGGCTGCGAGCCATGGGGACCTGGCGCCTGGGTGGGGTGCGCGCCCTCAGAGCCAGACCTGGCACGGGTTGGGGCTGGCTCTCTGCCTGCCTCTCCAAGCCCACGGTGCATCCTGTCCCCAGGTGTGCTCGTCAAAGTGTCTCTGATGAATCACAACAAGTTTGTCAAGTGCAAAAGGACTTCGGCTGTGCTGGGCTCTGCCAACCCCGTGTACAACGAGACCTTCAGCTTCAAAGCCACCGCCACGGAGCTGGACACCGCCAGCCTCAGCTTGATGGTGCTGCAGAGTGCAGAAGGCGACAGTAAGGCTGCTCCCATCCCCCGGGCTGTTGGGGTGACAGGCAAAGAAGGGGTGTCCTGACCTCTGAAGGAGTTGCACAGTCTCTGGCTCTGGCCAGGAAACCAGGCTCAGGGAGGCTGCGATGCTCGCCAGCATGAGTCCCGCCGCTCCCTGTCCGCGGTGCCCTAGACAGAGTTAGGGAGGCCTCTGCCCACCGGGCTGGTCGCCGCACATGCCTGAAGGTAGCCCAGGGCGTGGGCCCTGTGCCCTGTGTTTTTCATGCCTTCCCGACGAGCCCGCAGGGCTCCACTCGGTTCTCCTGCACTGCCCCAACCCAGAGGCCACTGCCATTGCCAGGACAGCAGAGCTGCTGGCCACGGACATGGGTCGGAGTCGGTCCACCCCACAGAGGCGCTGGTGGGCCAGGGTACTGCTGGAGGGTCGCGCGAGGGGCAGCCTTCCTTCTGCTGGGGCTCTTTCCTCCCTTGGCTTTGCCATGAGGCCAGCTCGCTATGGCCCTCCAGAAGGGTGAGGGCAGAGTAGGTGGCCCTGAGAGCCAGGCCCTCCACTCAGGCTCCCCTCCCCTGACACCTGCCGAGGACACAGTGGCCCTTCCAGCTCCTGAGCCAAGTCAAGGTCCTTTGGGAGCTGTCAGCTCATACTCAGGAGGAGAGAGGGAAGGGGAAGGAGAGAGGGTGGTATCACTGAGAAGGTGCCGGTGCGGGGGACCTGGCTTCCGCGCTTAAGAGTCTCCTGGTGCTCCCCTCCCTGCAGAGAGCCTCCAGCTGGGCCGGGTGGTGGTGGGCCCCTACATGTACGCCCGCGGCAAGGAGCTGGAGCACTGGGACGCCATGCTGAGCAAGCCCAAGGAGCTGGTGAAGCGCTGGCATTCGCTCAGCTGTCCCACCGAGCCCTGACCGGCCCCAGGACGTGCCCGCCGTGCTCACAGGTGTGCCTGACAGCCACAAACATCACCTGGCTGCCAAGCTGGCCAAGCAGAGGGACGTGAGTGCTGATGTGCAGGGCAGAAGGGGACAAGGAAGGCCTGGCCCGTCAATGCCTGTGGCCAGGGGACATTCCCAGCATGCCTCACTTCCTGACCTGTGGGGCTGCCTGGGCTTGGAATCCTGGCTCCTGCTCATCAAAGCCCTGACCTGGACCAGAATCTCGGGTGCTCAGAAGGAATGCACTGTTCAGTGACAGCATGGCTGTCTGTGCCGGATGGAAGTGCAGGGGGAACGGGCATGGCCATCCTGGAACGCTGATGTGCTGACACTAACCCACGCTCTGCCTTCTGCCTGGCGGGGAAGACGCTGCTCTGCAGGATAACAGAACAACGGAGGAGGCAGTGAGCAGCCCGCTCAGGTACCACACAGTGGACGGGCTGGCAAGGCAAGGTCGTGCCGCAAGGTTCTCCCTGGGTCTATGGCAGACCCCACCCACATCAGGCCAAGTCTCGCCTATAGCCCGCCCCAGAGTGCAGAACCTCATACCCCATCTTGCAGGCATCCTGCTGTTGGTGTCAGTGGGCCCGTGGTTAACACAGATCAGTTCCTGGGGGTCTTGCACTTGGGGTTGGAAGCAGTGAAAGCACTTCCCAGGCCGTGAGCTTCTCCTGTAAACCTCTGGACTCCAGTGTGACCACTGTGCTGTGGTAGGTGTCAGCGAAACACTCTAAGGTGGCATTTCCCACAGCTGCCAGTTCACCTCCCGGTTGGGACACCCCAGCTGAAGAGAAGCCATGTTTGTCACTAGGACTATAACAGGTATTTGTGTTTGCATCCCGGTGGAGGAGCTCTCAGGGAAGGCTCTGTCCCCACATGACTAAGACAAAACTCTGAGCCAGCAACTCTCTTTTTCAAACACAGTGAAGCATCTCAGTAAGAGAAGGTGGTGACTACTATGCTGAGATTATGCCTCTTCAGTTTCACCTCTGAGCTCTGTCAATGCACAAATGCAAGGTTAGCTTGGCAGTTGTCTATAGGGGCAGAATATCTTGTGTTTGCTTTTCCTCACCTATTTCACTTCACAGTTTCAAGTTATCCACAAAGCTGCAGCGCCTAGTGGCTTCATAGCATGTACATAGCATGCACATAGTAGGAGTCCTCTGCATAATCACAGAGCAGGCTACTGAAACGGAGCTGGCAGCCCGATAGGTGTCAACCACCTCCACATTCTAGGTGAGATCCATCACCAGCAGCGGCCTTTCTAGGGCCACTTAGAAAAGTCAGTTAATGTCTTCTTTAAAAAACAGAGTGAACTGCTGTAGCCAACTCATTTCTGAAAAGTCGAAATGGCAAGAGATTAGCAAGTTTTCTGCTCTGATAGGGAAAAAGAAGGGTTGCTCCCCTGCCTACAGATGTGGTCAGTGCAAGAAATACCCTCAAGCTTCCCATGGACCAGAGAGCGGGCCTGGATTGTCTCAGATCTTGTCCACAAGATGTCTCTGGAAGAAAGGAGCACCCTTTGCATTTCCATAAAATATGTTGGAACCATTGGGTCAATTTCCTAAAAATAAAATGTTTAGAATTGGATTGGGTTTCATTGACTTTGAAAATCATTTGGGGCATCGACATGATCACAATATTGAATCTTCCAGTTCATGAACATAGTATATCTTGTTCTTTCTTTAGGTCTTTTATAAGTTTCTTAAAACTGTTTTGTGTTTTTCAGCAAAGTGTTTTTGCACATCTTTCATTAGATTTACTCTTAGGTGTATTATATTTGTTTGTTGCTAGCATATACAAACTTTATTGCTACAAAAGGGTCTTGACTTCATATCTGTTGCATGACCTTGCTAAATTCATTTATATTGTAACAGATTACAGATTCTTGTATATAACCATATCCTTTCAATGACAGTTTCATTTTTTTTCTTTTCTCAGATATTTTGCCTTATCTCTTACTAAATTGCAGGAATTGAGAAATTCCACAAGCATTTTTTATTCTCTCCTGCATTTCTGTAATTCTCTCTTAGGTGAGTTCTTTCTACCTAAAGAGCTCCCTTTAATATTTTTTTTAGCAGAGAAGTTCTGAAAGTGGAATTTCTCAATTTTTGAAGAAACATCTACTTCAAACCCTTTGTTTTTGTTTGTTTGTTTTTAAGAGAGATTTTTGCTATAGGGTGGATGTGCTCATCAGAGAGACAGGAAGAGACAGAAGGGAAATCATCCCCAAGGGGGAGTGGCCATGCTGCAGCCTTATCCGCCATTCTCCTCTCAGGATTTTGGGCTTGTGCACACACCTGGCATGGGTTTCAAGCTGCCAGGTCCGGCACTTGAACTGCAATTGACTACATGAGAGTCCAGCTCCTTAACCACTACACTATCTGGTGGCCCCCTTTGATATATTTGTAATACTCTGTCTCTGTTCTTCAGCCTAGAGTGTTTATACTGCTCTATGGTACAATTCAATAAATCTTTCCTTTGCTAAGTCTAATTGTAGCTAGCCCATATGCTGTTATTTGTTTCAATTTCGTATTTCTCAGTTCTAAATTTCTATTTCATTCCTTTGTAAAGTTTGTAGTCCTTTAATGAAAGTTTCTATTTTATCAATCGACTCTGTGTCTGATAACACCACACCTGGGTCCCTAGTGTGTCAGTATGTTCTTCCCTCTTGTCCTTATTTCTGTGCTCGATAATTAATTGTTGAATGCTGACCATTAGATAATTAGAGATGGGGCCAGCCAGTAGCATGGTGGTTAAGGCATCTGATCCCACAGTTCAAATCCTGAACCTGGTGGCTTATGAAAGATGCCGGGCCCATGTGTGTGCATGCCCAGGGTCCCAAGAGTCGAATGGAGTAGAACTGTAGCATGGCTATCCCCCCTGAGGGGTGCTTTCTTACCTCTCCCTCCCCATCTCTCTCTTGTGAGCATGTGCATCCACTAATGAACTTTAAAAAGATAGCGGCTCCAGAGACATTATTTATCTGTTTAGAAGGCATATACTGTCTTTCTCCAGAGCATTTACTACGTCTCTGGCAGGCAGAAGGAATGGGAAGAGGTCACCTTAATCCAATTAGAACTGAACTCATCAGAGTCTGGACTGTAGTTTTATAGGACTTTGTCTGCAGCCCTGGCTTGCCCTGTTTCTAGAGTGTAGTCTTCCAAGGATCCCAGCCGAGAGCCTGCTGTGATCACTAGGCAATTCTTCCTTGGAGGATACTAAGCTCCATTTTTGTAAACATTCATTTATTTATTTACCTATTTATTTGTTGTAATTTTCAGCCTGCCAGGTCTGGAACTTGAGCCATAGTCGGCCATGTGGGAGTCCAGCACCTCAACCACCACGCCACCTGCTGGCCTTAGCTGAACTCCCATTTTTATCTCACCAGTATCATGATGTTGCCAGAAACTACCTTCCATTGGCCTTCTGCTTAGCTTAACAATTCATCAAATGTTTTCAGGGGGAAAAACACAAAGTATCAGAATTACTCTTCTGTGTCTCCCTTCTCTCTGACATCTTCCACCCTCCAGGCCCGGCTGCCTTGGCAACCTCACTCTCCAGTTTCTTGTCACTCAAGCTCCAGAGACCCTCTGCCTTTTCTGCCTCTGAGCTGTGGCCCTGGACCCAAAGTCTCAGCCTCTTAAGGACAATAAGCGAATTTCCTGAAGGGAAGCTGGGCTCAGAGTGCAGCTCGCCTGCTGTGTTTTCCTTCTGAGCTCACAGCCTCCAGATGCTCCTCAGCTTGGCCACATTTCAACAACTTCTAAAAGAGCTTTTCTGTTTTGTATTTGTCCTTTCCAGTTGTTCTTGGCATGAACATTGGTCTCCCTCAAAAGAAAAAGAATTATTTTCTCAGAATTCTTTTCCCAGCCTTCCTAAGATCTGTGTAATCTATTTCCCTGTATTAAAATATCACTCTTTGCAAAGAATTCTCAACAAAGACTGATTTTCTACAGGAAAGTAGATCACACAGTTCTTGAGAGGACTAATGAAGCCAAAGAGGGAACAGGTGCTTGTATCAGTCAGCTACTTTGCTAGTGGTGCATAACAATCACGACTTCAGTGGCATGCTAAAATGAGCGTTCATGACTTATACTTCTGGTCAGCAGGGGTGTGGGCTGCTCTAGGGTGGGCAACTCACTTTCAAGCTGTGGCTCTGGCTTGGCTTCTCGCCCAGGCCTGCTCCACATTTGTTTATTCTCACCACAGGCTGAAGGGGCAGCAGCTACCCAGGGAAAGCTCTCTCCATGGTGAAGGCAGAAACAGAGGGCAACCCTCAATGTGCAAATGTGTTTCCACCTTCTGCTTGTGTTGTGTCACCTCATATCCCACTGTCCTGCTGTGTCGGGGCTATTACACGGACCTCGCCCATGAGCACTTCTGCACACGTGCATCCGTGTGCACGCACATTCATTACGGGAGGAGGGTGGCCTCGGAAGTGTTGACAGGTCATAGGGTTTGCACATCTTCCAATAATGGGTGAAACCAAGCCTTTCTCCAAAGTAGGCGGACTGGCGTGTAGTCTCGCAGGCAGCTGGGAGGGAATGAGGGCCCCTACTGCCCAGCCCGCAGCCACACCTGGTGGGTCGGCCGTTCTTTTTAGTACCTTCATCTAACTTGCATTCCCTTGATGATTGAGATAAATTTTAACTTTAATTTTTTTTATTGCCAGAGGGTGCATGCACTTGCCAGAGAGAGAGAAAAATAGAGGGAATAAGCACCCTCTGATGGGGCATGGTCACTCCAATCCCTTATCCTCATCTCCATCCTGTTGAGATCTGGGATGTGTTCACACATGGGCCCAGCATGTCCTATTCAAGCTGTCTGGGCTCAGATTCAAACCGCAGTCAGCCTGCTGTGCATGACCAGCCTCTTCACCGCTTGGTCACAGGGCAAGCCCCAGACAGCTCTGCATATGCTAACTGGTCCGACCCATGGGCTCCTTCCTCGTGAGGTGCCCTTTTGTGGCTCTTGCCTTTTTGTTTTGTTTTGTTTTTTTTGTTTGTTTGGTTTTTTTTTTTTTGCTCCCTATTGGGATATTTGTGGTTTTACTTGTAGAAGTTCATTTCATGTATACGGATTACACATGTTTTTCCTATTCTGTGTTTTTTAATATCTAATATATTTTCTGGATGATAATCTACTGCCGTTTTGTGGCTTTTTAAATTTTTTTAAGAGAGAGATTTTTGCTATAGGGCAAATGCACTCGCCAGAGAGCCAGATAGAGACAGACAGAAAGTGAGAAATCACACACACACACCACACACCCCCCGGGGATGGCCACACTGCAATCCTTTCAGGATCTTGGGCACGTGCTCACAAATGCCTGGTGTGAGGTTTAAGCCCCCGGGTCCGATACTCAACGCAGTCTACATGGGAGCCCAGCAACATAACCCTTGCGCCCTCTGCTGGTCCCTGCGGCTTTCTTTTTAATGTTAATATTGTTCAGTGAGACCGTCTTTTCTATTAGAGCTTTCCAGTCCCTGCTAGTCCTGCCATCCCTGATCACGCAGTCTCCTACACCATTTTCTGGGACCGTTAATATTTTGCCTCTCACAGCCTGAATCCACTTGACATCAGCATTTATTTAAGTTACCCCATAAAGATACCCAATTACCCCAGCACCACCCACTGGTCTAAGGTAGCCCCCAGGCCCTCCACCGGTCCAGTTCCTGTGGGCTGGGCCTTGCCGGACCTTCTGCCTCTGCTGGGCTCCCTTTGCTGCTGCTGAGTGACGACTCAGGAAGGTCGCACCTGCCTGAGCAGCGCCTGGCTAACTGTCTGAGCACTTCGCATTTTCACAGGAATTCACAATCAGCTTGCTAAGGCCCTCCCACTCTCCCTAAAAGCAGGCCCACTGTGATTTTGATTGGGATGGAACTGAGGTTATAAATCATTTCAGGGGAGCACTGCTGTCTTTAAAATACTGAGTCCTCTAATCAGCCAACCCTGTGTCTGAACGACGATGTTTGGATGTTTGTGGTGTGACGTGGAAGGGCTTTGTATCTTGTTCATTAAAGGAGTCTCTAGACATCTCATTTTTTAATGCTATTGTAATTGTATTTTTTTATCTTCTCAGTCACGGTAATATATGGAAATAAAGTTAATCTTCTTACTCCGACCTTAAACTCAGAACCTCTTATCATTAATCTCTATAGCCTTTTGAGCTTTTAGTATACCTGATCTTAGTTTTCTGTCCTAGTTCAGGTTTTTGCATAGGGCACTTGCACTTGCCAGAGGGAGACAGAGGG
>NW_006159696.1:1494019-1503961 GCF_000334495.1 Tupaia belangeri chinensis
ATGCCCCCGGTGACATGGCCATGCCCCATCGCTTCTCCATTCTCCTCTCAGGATTTTGGACGCACACACACATGCACTCAGCTGGGTTGGAGACTTGGGGTTGACCTTGTGGGACCCAGTCACCGCAACCTTGGCGCCACCTGCTGGTCGCATTGTGAGACACGTTTTAAAACTTGAAGCGAAAGTGCCGTTATCCATTTATTTCAAAAGACACATCATTTCATCATTTCAGTACTTCTTCCTAGAACGCGGACAATGTCTTCATCTGGCCTCAGGAAGGGCGCAGCTCCGCGCTGCTCGCTGTCAGCCGCAAGTCCAGTAGGGAGAAATCCTGTCGCAGTGGGCAGCTATTCTCGTCCAACACAAAAAGGCTCTGGATCTTCAGCACGCAAGGCTCCCCGCTGACCGCCAGCAAGGAGTGTAGCAAGTCCGCTGCCACCAAGCCATAGGTGACCTCCGAGGACGGCACTGGGAAGGTCAGAAGAGACGCACGCTCAGGGCCTCCTCCAGCCCCACAGACGCCCACGAAGGGGTCCTCGTTCCCACACGTCGAGTCACCACACTCGTGTTCTCTCTGCAGGCCCTGGCAGAGGCCGCAGCCGCAGGCACCCAGGGCGGCACAGCCCCGGCAGGGAGGGCAGCTGCCGGCCTGTCCGCCCCGCAGCGGCTCCAGCGTGGTAGCTGTCGGCTTCCTAAAGCCATTCAGTAAGCAGCTGGGACTAAGGTTTTCCTCAGTTACGACTGAGACAAAAAGGGCACCCTGTAGCAAAAAGCCCTCCCCCCAATTTATTATATGGCATGTTCTTATGAGAGAGAGAAGGTGAGAAATCACCCCCGGGGGGCGGCTACACCACATCCCCCTCCTCCACTCCTGGAATGTGGGGCTCTCATCCAGCCTATTTTTCAAGCCACCCAGTCTGGGACTCGAACTGCATGGTAGGCCATGCGGAATTCAGCTGCCTTAACCTCTGTACCCACTGCTTGCCCCAGAAAAGTACTCTTCCACCTGCCCAAAGCCACGCTTTAATCACAGCTGCAGACACATACATTTGATTTTTTATATCAAAGAACCTGAATCAGTTACTTAATTGATATCAACTCTCATTCAAAAACGAGGCTGAGACTGCAGGGAGCTCAGGCGTCTTACTTTGCAGCTGCCCTGTATCCTTCCCTGCACTTCTTCGGGAGTCTGAGGCTGATGAGGACAGGTCTGGTCACCTGACAAAGGGACCAGCTTCCCCTGATCCCAGTGTCAGCCCGCCCCACAGCGCCTTGCACGCTCACTCACTTGACTGTAGTAAACCGGGTCCGCGTGTGGCTGCTTAGCGGCCAGAACCAGGCCCAGGAGCCACGGTGCTTCCCCGCAGGGCGTGTTCCACACGATGACGCATGCAGAGCACAACCCCCATCTGCATGTCCCGGCTGTCCCCAGTCGAGTGTGCTTCTGCCTGCACAGGGACAGGAGAGCCCGCAGCTCTCAGCACCTGCTCTCGGCCCAGGAGGCCCCGACCTAGGAGGGAGGCTCCCAGGAGCGCCCTGGACGGCGTGGGCGTGTTACCTATGGCGCTGCGCAGGCGGTCTGCGGGGATGTGGAGAAGCAGCTTCTCTACCAGCTCCGGCCCCACGCTGATGCCGACGTCATGCCTCCCGTCGTGCACAGTCATGACAGCGGGCCTACGGAAGCGAGAACATCGGCCTGTCCGCCCCGCAGCGGCTCCAGCGTGGTAGCTGTCGGCTTCCTAAAGCCATTCAGTAAGCAGCTGGGACTAAGGTTTTCCTCAGTTACGACTGAGACAAAAAGGGCACCCTGTAGCAAAAAGCCCTCCCCCCAATTTATTATATGGCATGTTCTTATGAGAGAGAAGGTGAGAAATCACCCCCGGGGGGCGGCTACACCACATCCCCCTCCTCCACTCCTGGAATGTGGGGCTCTCATCCAGCCTATTTTTCAAGCCACCCAGTCTGGGACTCGAACTGCATGGTAGGCCATGCGGAATTCAGCTGCCTTAACCTCTGTACCCACTGCTTGCCCCAGAAAAGTACTCTTCCACCTGCCCAAAGCCACGCTTTAATCACAGCTGCAGACACATACATTTGATTTTTTATATCAAAGAACCTGAATCAGTTACTTAATTGATATCAACTCTCATTCAAAAACGAGGCTGAGACTGCAGGGAGCTCAGGCGTCTTACTTTGCAGCTGCCCTGTATCCTTCCCTGCACTTCTTCGGGAGTCTGAGGCTGATGAGGACAGGTCTGGTCACCTGACAAAGGGACCAGCTTCCCCTGATCCCAGTGTCAGCCCGCCCCACAGCGCCTCGCACGCTCACTCACTTGACTGTAGTAAACCGGGTCCGCGTGTGGCTGCTTAGCGGCCAGAACCAGGCCCAGGAGCCACGGTGCTTCCCCGCAGGGCGTGTTCCACACGATGACGCATGCAGAGCACAACCCCCATCTGCATGTCCCGGCTGTCCCCAGTCGAGTGTGCTTCTGCCTGCACAGGGACAGGAGAGCCCGCAGCTCTCAGCACCTGCTCTCGGCCCAGGAGGCCCCGACCTAGGAGGGAGGCTCCCAGGAGCGCCCTGGACGGCGTGGGCGTGTTACCTATGGCGCTGCGCAGGCGGTCTGCGGGGATGTGGAGAAGCAGCTTCTCTACCAGCTCCGGCCCCACGCTGATGCCGACGTCATGCCTCCCGTCGTGCACAGTCATGACAGCGGGCCTACGGAAGCGAGAACAGCACACGACTTTGACTTTCAACGAGACGTCGAAGGAGAGCAATGCGTGAATGAGTCCAAGGCAGGAATCACCGGGCCCATGTGGTGCTCGTTTCGGCCCTAGCACAGCCCTGCATTTTCTGAAAACAAAGGCTTTAAACAGTTTTCAAATGGTACGTGGATCAATTTTACTTCTCCCATCTTTATTTTAAAATTTCAGATCTAATATAAGAAAAGATACTTTGTTTTACACTATCATGTACATTCTTTTTAGAAATAAAAATAAAGGCGAAGATCACAGTTTCAAGTTACTTTTTCCCGTGGATTTTTTTCTACCCAAAATAAACCGGTTTCCGTTTCAGTAAAAAGGGGTCTGAGTCAGCTTCTGCCCACCCTACACTGAGACCAGGGCAGCGGGAAGGGACGCGCCGTAAGGGTCGGGAAGGGGCGGCACGGCAGACTCGGGAACTCAGTGTGAGCAACGCTACTCTGCCCGTGGACTTGGAAAGAGAGGGACAGAGCCAGGGACTTCAAAACGTTAGTGGGAAATGGCAGTAAAGTACAAGCTTACTTTGGTACCAAAACCCCTGAAATTTAGCGCAATATTTTTCATAATAGGCATTTTTATGGATTGTTTTTCCAGTTTTGCTCTAGGGCCTATGCATTCACTGGAGAGAGAAAGAGGGAGAGAAAGCGAGAAATCGCCCCCAAGGACGATGGCCATGCTGCAATCCCTTCTCCTCTAGTCTGCTCTCGGGATTTGGGGCACACACACACGCACCCGGCGTGAGTTTTAAGCCACCAGGTCTGGGACTACCATGGTCGACTACGTGGGAGTGCAGTGACGTAACCATTACACCGTCTGCCGGTCCCTGAACGTCGTTCTTACTTCATTTTGTAAAAATTACTTTTATTGGGGCATGGAAAACTCATGATGCGTTTTGCATAGAAAAACAGAAAAATGTGTCCTGCCTCTTCCAACGACTCAGTGAAAAAAGCAGTGCACGGCACGGCTAAGATGCCAACGGGGGTGCCTGTGCCTCTGTCTCTTCAGTGAGATGCCTGTCTCTCTATCTCTTCAGTGAGCACACACGCCCTATAGCAAACATCTCTCTTAAAAACGCTGATATTCGGAGACTGACTCCGTGGCCCTGGGCCACTTCCTCTGTTCCCTCTCCACCTTCCCCTCTCCACCCCTCCGTCCTTTCCTTCGCGAACACAGATGAGCCGTTACGTGATGTGGACCTCCTCAGCGCTGGGTGAACGCTGCGGATGAGACAGGTGTAGTTTCTTCATTCAGGAAACCAGTGTTTAATGGGATAGGAAGAAAAGCTTTTTGGCAATGATGCCAAGATGATTCGATGAGGAGAGAACCCTCTCTTTTTTACTTAAAGGAATTATTTTATTTAACCTTATTTATTTATTTAATTTGACCACAGCGGGACAGAGTAAGAGAAAGAGGGAGATAAAGTGAGAAAGCAAGTCATCAGGTCCAGGACTCGAACCATGATTGGCCATGTGGGAGTCCAGTGCCCCTAACCAGCATGCCACCTGCTGGCCCTAAGAGAAAATCATCTTTTCTTTCTGTCTTTCTTTTTTTGGAGAGGTTTTTGCTATAGGGCACGTGCACTCGCCAGGAAGACAGAGAAGGGTTAAATCGCCACAGACCGGCTCAGTGATGACCCCCTTCTTAGGCATCGCGGGCAGCAAGAAGGAAGCCAGGGAGAGTGCCGCGAGAAAGCAGAGAAAGGGCGACTGCCCGCGTGTGGAGCAGAGCGGGTCAGACTGCAGGGGCTGCGCAGACGGGTCAGCAGGGGCTCCCGTGCCTGGGCGGCTCCACCCTGCACGCCCACGGAGACCTGGACAGGCCTGCAGTAGGATCGCTTAGGACAGCCAGGATGTGGCCATCAGCGATGGCCGCCCATGGTGGGCTCTCCGTCATGTCGGGGTGAACGCTGCCACGGGGCAACCCTGCAGACAGGGCAGGCAGGAAAGGTGCGGTCAGGCAGGCCGCACACGACCCCATCCCAATCCCGGCAGAGTCCAGACAGGCAGACCCACGGGGCTGAGGCAGACCCGCGTGCCAGTTAGGGCGGAAGCCGGAGGGACGGCTGGAGCCGTGTGATAACCATCCTGGGCCACTCCTCACACCTGCATGGTGGGGGAGCACGTGGACACTGCTGGCCCGATTGGGGTTCACCTGACGGTCTGCACATTCTGTTTCAGTGAAAACGTTTTTCCCTAAAGACAGCTAACCTGCAACTAACCACCTACGGGGTGCAGCAGGAGCACGCGGACACTGCCGCAGGGGCCCCAGGGCTGGGCACGGCCTCTCAGAAGTGGCATGAAGGCCAGGGCACCAAGCAGCAGCCTGCACCCTGGGGAGGAGCAAGAACCCTCGAGAAGTTCCTCGGGGAACACCGGGCTGTCTGCTGCGGTGGCCGGGCCAGAGGAGAGCAGCAGGCACCCGGAGTGACAGGCCCCGCCGTCGTGAGCAGGTGACGCCGCCCAGCGTGTGCTGCCGGGGCAGGGCGGCGCGGGGCCCACCATGGTGCAGGGGAGGCTAGCAGGGACATGCCAGAGCACGAGTGCGGGCCCTCAGTCTCCCAGCACTAAGCACCGGCGGCGAATGTGCACGCCAGTGTCTGACTGGCCGCGTCCTGGAACATGAGCCGTGGGAACTCGGTCTCACTGTTACAGCTGCCGGCTCAGGGTTGCCGATCGGGGAAGAGAGTGTGACAGTTCCTCTCAGTACTGTCTTTTCAAGGAGAGCCAGTACTCTAGGTCCTACACTGGAGACAATTTACAGCTATTAAATAAACAAAGAAAAACAACTTGGCCACAGCAAGTCTATTCACATCCCTGCAAGACCAGGAAGGCGCCTCTCCCCCTCGCACAGGCCAGGCCGGCCTCCCACACCCCGGCTGCCGACCGTTACCAGGTGACACCGCCCTGGACAGTCACCCTTTACCCTGGAGAGTCAAAGGTCCTCCTCGCCACAAGATTATACCCAGGCACTGCTTCCGTCCAACAAATGGCTCCACCGGATGGAAACATTAGGACCGATAGAAGCTAGTCACGGCTGCGTACCTTCCAGGGCCAGAACCATGCAGGAGTCCAGCTCCGTTGGTTACATCGTGGTATACCATGTTTTACTTCACTTCACTTCCTTCCCATAAAAGCAATTTTCCAAGTAATAGCCAAGTTCCCTTCCTATTTCTTTTTTTTTTCTTTTTTTGGAGAGGTTTTTGCTATAGGGGGCGTACGCTCACCAGACAGAGAGAGAGAGACAGAGAGAAAGCAAGAAATCATCCCCCAGGGGGGATGGCCATGCCACAATCCCTTCTCCTCCATTCTCCTCTCGGGATCTTGGGCACACACGCACACGCACCCGGCGTGAGTTTTAAGCCACCAGGTCCGGGACTCGAACTGCGGTCAACTACGTGGGAGGCCAGCAACATAGCCATTACGCTAACTGCTAGTCCTCCTTCCTATTTCTAACAGGCATAAGCATCTCCAAGGAAATGGGATTTGGGGACTGTCTCTGCGAACTGCCCTGCAGTGTGTCCTGCCGACGTGCCACACCCTGCACTCGTGCACACACCCCACCGTATTTAGAAAGATGAGGAAGAGAGTGAGGCTCTGGATGCTGTTTTATAAATGTAGAAGGTACAAAAGGATCATGCAAGACTGCGAACACACATTATTGAAAGACCATGCTCTTCCCTGCGCTCAGTAGCAATGTATCGTAGAAGATGTATTTGCTATCTCTAACTTTTAAGGTAAAGGAGGGACAGCTGACCTATGAAAGGTTAAGCATTCTACCCGTTTCCACAGCAACTCGAAGGTAAGATCATATCATTACTTTGCTTTTAATTTGTCATATGGTGCATGCGCTTACTGGAGAGACAGACAGTGAGTGAGAAAGTACCACCCAAGGGATGGACATGCTGCAATCCCCTCTCCCCCATTCTCTCCTCAGGATTTGGGGCATCACACACATGTGCCTGGCATGTTTTCTAAGCTGCCAGGTCTGGGACTTGAACCACACAGTTGACCATGTGGGATTCAGCTGCCTTACCTATCACACCACTGACTGGCCCCAGATAATGCCTTTTTTGTTGTTATAGGGTACATGTGTTTGCCAGAGACAGAGAGGGAGAGAGAGAGAGGGAAAGTAAGAAATCTCCCCCTGGGCGGATGGCCACGCTGCAATCCTCTCTCCTCACGGGATTTTGGACAGGTGCACACACGTGCCTGGCCTATTTTCCAGGCCGCCAGCCCAGGACTCAAGCTGTGCAGCCAGCTATGTGGATCCAGGGTCTTGATCTCCATGCTTTGGAATACTTTTCATCTTCAAATTTGTGAAGGCGACGAACTAATGATTTATGAGCCATTTGAGTCTGATTCAAAACATAAACCAAGGAAAATTTTTCTTCAGTATAGCTGACAATAAATACAAGATACATAAAATATCTTTTGAAAACAAATAAAAGCTTGCAAAGACTGCTTTCAAAAATTCCGTTTAAGAATGTGGGACATTTTCTGCTTTCATAAACAGAGATCTGCTGCCCTGGGGAAAATTTAATTCTCTTGGATTAGCTCTAGTTAGCTCTGTCAGAACATGAAGGTTGGGCTGGCCCCATGGCCTGGAGGTTAAGGTAGCCAGATTCCACATGCTGACGACATGGTTCAAGTCCTAGACCCGGCAACGTGAAAAACACACGAGGTACATATGCATGTGTGCCCCAAGTCCCAGCAGGAGGGAGAGATAGAGGAGAAGGGACTGTGGTATGGCCGCGACCCACGGTGGTGCCATCTCCTCTCTCGCTCTCTCGCTCTCTCGCTCTCTCCCTATATAAACCTTCCCACCAGGTGCTGGCCTGGCCCCTACCTATAGTGCGTCTTGGTGGCGGTGAACGGCAGGCAGCGCAGACACTGCGTGTAGATCTTGTTCTCGTCTAGCTCCAGCTCCAGGCCGCATTTTGCACAGCCTGTGTATACGAGACTGGGAAGGGAGGAGAAGACGGTCTTCAGAGAACTGCGGGCGTTGAGAACCAGCTTCTGAGCTGCGGTGATAGGAAACGCCAGCTCTAAAACCCGGGCTTCAATCAGAACCACTCCTTAAAAAAAATACACAAAAAGGAAGACGTTACGGGACCAAGGGGTGACGGTGACTTACAACCTGGCTGACGCGGCTGTGTGGGTAAAGTGCTGCCCTGGGGCCTCGCCCTTGGCCTCCTCCTCACTCCCTCCTGGACGGTCCCGCTCACTCACAGCTTCGTTTACTGAGAGTCGAGGGGCCACCTGCCTGGCCGACTCGGCTGGACAGATGAACCCATCCTGCCTGCGCACCGGAATCCCTCCAGGAAGCCGAGTCCCTCCTGCAGGGCACTCCCTCCTGGGGCAGAGCGGCGGGGGCACCCCACGCCCTCTCCAGGCGCAGCAGCACTGTCTGAACCCACCAGGGCACTGTCTGAGCCCTGTTGTTCAGGGTTTTCTTTCTTCTCTCTCTTTTTGTCTCTCTTTCTCAACAAAAAGGAAACCCAGGACCCTCCCTGCGAGTCAGCCGCGGAGTGCCTGGGTGCCCCGTCCGCCCTGTGTGCTTGCTCCTGAAAGCAGAGATCAAATCCGAAGGCTTACGGGGGCCTGTAACCGCATGTGGGCAGGGAGGGGCACCTGCCTAGACACGGCCAGGCCGAGAGAAGTGAGGGAGGACGCCTGGCCCTCCTGGCCTGTGGCAGGAGTGGCTCTGTGTCCGAGTGCGAGCAGGAGGCAGGGCCCGAGCTGAGGGGCGCCAGGTGGAGGGCCTGCTTGAGGCTCCTGGTGAGTCCCACACCTGGGCTGTGGTGAGGACGGGAGGGAAACTGGAAAATAAGAGTTTAGAAAGAAAACAGCACTGCTGATACGTTTTTGGACAGAGTAAAGAATAAAAGAATAACGTAGCTCCTATTTAGGTTCTGTGATCAGTTAAAAGGGACAGGGCAGGGAGAGAGGGCACTTTACCCAGCTGCTTCTGCCCCCACCCGTCCCACGGGGCTCTGTCCCCACCCATCCCACGGGGCTCTGCCCCCACCCGTCCCACGGGGCTCTCTGCCAATCTCCCGCCCCCTGGGGCTCTGCCCCCACCCATCCAACGGGGCTCTGCCACCCTCCCCTCCCACAGGGCTCTGCCCTTCCCCTCCTTTGCTTACAGGCTCTCCCATTTAACCGTTCCTGAGTGCTGTCCTATTTTATAATGAACCAGGAAGTAGAAGTAAGCTGGCGGTTTCTTAAAAAGCTAAACACACACCTGCCATATCATTCGGGCGCTATTTCTACTCCTGGGAGAAATGTTTACTCAGGAGAAAACACAGGCTGTGTGCGTGGGGAGCTCTGCGCGTGGATGTTGGTGCATTTTATTTGTCATAGCCGAGAGCTCAGCACATGGAGAAATACTCACGGCGCGTCCACACGAAAGGTGAGAGGGCGAGACTGCGCGCTCCTCACAGAGCTAAGTGCAAAATGTCAGCCGGACAGCACACGGGCACGGCTCCGTCCACAGAAAACCACGGGAACGAGGTGAGGGTTGCCTGGACGGGCTGGGGACGGGCGGACTGCAACGAGCAGAGGGGGCGCTACTCTGACTGTGGTGGCAGGTCCGTGTCAAAACTCACTTTATTACTCGAGGGCACGTGCAACTGTCTGAGAAGGACAGAGACAGACGGAGAGAAAGTGCCCCCTGTGGGGTGTCACACGCTGCAATCTCCTTCCTCCGTTCCTACCCCGTCAGCATCTGGGCATACACACGTGCCTGGGATGGCCTTCACGGCAGCAGGCCCGGTTCGAGCCAGTCTGCCACATGGGATCTGGCTTTCTAAGCACAGGACTTAACCCCTGCATTATGGGGTCAGCCCAAAACTCACTTGAAATAAGTGCAATTTATTGTATAAATATTACACTGCAAAAAACCCTGCTAATTTTTTTTTAACCTAACAGTTTGAACCACATTTGAGAAGTAGTAACTCTGAAATAGCACCCAACTATTAAATTTCTCTGGATGGGGACCAGCAGTTAGTATAATGGCTATGTCACTGTACTCCCATGTAGTCGACTGTGGTTCTAGTCCCGGACCCGGTGGCTTAAACTCACGCCAGGCGCGTGTGCGTGTGTGCCCAAGATCCCGAGAGGAGAATGGAGGAGAAGGGATTGTGGTGTGGCCATCCCCCTGGGGGTGATTTCTCGCTTT
>NW_006159696.1:1504012-1544866 GCF_000334495.1 Tupaia belangeri chinensis
AAAAATATTTCTCTGTCTGTACCAAATGGGGGAGCCCATAGCATGCGGAAAAAACATCCCAGGAGTACACCTGAGAATCTCAGCATGAGATCTCTTTTTTTAAAAAGAAAGAATTATTCATTTAAGTTTGTTTATTTATTTATTTATTTGGGGTTTTTTTTTTTGTTGTTTTTTTGGGGGGGTTTTTTTGGAGAGGTCTTGCTATAGGGTGCGTGCGCTTGCCAGACAGACAGAGAGAGACAAAGAGATAGAAAGCAAGAAATCACCCCCCAGCGGGGATAGCCACGCCGCAATCTCTTCTCCTCCATTCTCCTCTCGGGATCTTGTGCACGCACACGCACACGCCCGGCGTGTGTCTCAAGCCACCAGGTCCAGGACGCAAACCGCAGTCGACTACATGGGAGTACAACGACATAGCCATTACGCTAACTGCTGGTCCCCTTGTTTGTTTGTTTTAAGAGAGATTTTTACTATAGGGCACATGCACTTGCCAGAGAGACAGAAAGCTAGAAATCACCCCGCCAGGGAGATTGCCACACTACAATCCCCTCTCCTCCATTCTCCTCTTGGGATTTTGGGCATGCACGCTCACACACCCAGCATGAGTTTCAACCCACCAGGTTCAGGATTCAAACCGCAGTCAACTACATGGGAGTCCAACAACATAACCATTACGCCATCTACTGGTTCCTATTGTTTAATTTGCTATAGGGCATGTGCACTTACCAGAGAGAGACAGAGAGAGAGGGAAAGTGAGAAAGTAAGCTCCTAGGTCTGGGACTCCAACCACGGTCGGCCATGTGGGAGTCCAGTGCCTTAACCACCACGCCACCTGCCAGCACCAGTAGCACAGTGTCTCTTAGGAGTTCCGGTTTACTTCATTTTGGACTAGATTCTTTTCATTAGAAGAATTTTAAAACCTTATTCCATGTAGTCTATGTGTACCATTTTATAAAATCTAGAGTTCGTTTTTATTTTGTTTTGTTTGAATGATTTTGGCTATAGAGCACATGTGCTTGTCAGAGAGACTGAAAGCAAGAAATCACCCTGGGGGATGGTCATGCCACAATCCCCTCTCCTCCACTGTCCTCTCGGGATTTGGAACCACATGCACACATGCCTGGTGTGAGTTTCAAGCTGCCAGATCTGGGACTCAAATCACAGCTGACCACACAGGAGTCCAGCACCTTAGCCACTACGCCACCTGCTGGCTCTGCTTCTTATAAAATCTAAACCCATGTAAGAATTCAGAAAATTGGGACCAGCAGTTGGTGTAATGGCTATGTCGCTGGACTCCCATGTAGTCGACTGCAGTTTGAGTCCCGGATCTGGTGGCTTAAACTCATGCTGGGTGTGTGTGCGTGCGTGCCCAAGATCCCGAGAGGAGAATGGAGGAGAAGGGATTGTGGCGTGGCCTCCCCTCCAGGGGGATTTCTCCCTTTCTGTCTCTCTGTCTCTATCTGTCTGTGTGGTGAGCGCATGCACCCTATAGAAAAAACCTCTCCAGAAAAAACACAAACAATAAAACAAAAACAAAAACAATTCAGAAAATTATTTGTGTAAGTGGAAGAATACAGTTAAAATTTGGTGTCAGGATGTAAAGTTTCTGAATTATGCTTAATAACTTAGCTTAGACAAGCACCAAAAATGGTAATCATATACAAATTCTGAGAAAAGTTCCTGACCAACTATTTTCTTTATTAAAAATTTCAAATTATGGGAACCAGCAGTTAGCGTAATGGCTATGTCGCTGGACTCCCATGTAGTCGACCGCGGTTCGTGTCCCGGACCCGGTGGCTTAAAACTCACGCCGGGCGCGTGTGCGTGCGTGCCCAAGATCCCGAGAGGAGAATGGAGGAGAAGGGATTGTGGCTTGCCCATCCCCCCTGGGGGAGTGATTTCTCGCTTTCTGTCTCTTTGTCTCTGTCTGTCTGGTGAGCGTACACGCCATCTAGCAAAAATCCCCCCCCCAAAAAAATTTCAAATTACGTAACAAAATAAACCTATGGATACATTCCATTTTCTTCAACCCTAAATGCATCCGCTCTAATGGCTTACTAACTTTCTATTCATTTCCAAAACTGGTATCGCCCTTTAACCACTGAAAAGCATTTACTGATTTCTGGCATTTAGCTACCAGAAATACAGTGTTAAATGCTATTTAATTCACTACTCCTCAAGGTAGGAGTTAGCATTATCTAATCTAATCATTATCTGTCATCATCTTCCCAGCATTATCTTTGTAGATAGACGTCCACTGCAATCTGCTGAAACATGCTCCCTGCTAACGCCGTATAATTATCTAGCATTTTCCCTACTGAACTCACTCTCCATCCCAAAGTCCACGGCCTTTGAACCTAAAACCTATTCTTGCCACTTCCTCCACGATCAGTCACTTCGGGTGTACTCTATCAGAAGAAAGCGAGTGAGTACGTGTGTAAAAGCCGTCACTGCGGGCACTCTCCACGGAGCATGCTTCCGAGGGTGAACTTCACACACGCACGTCAGTTCAAGAAGTCCGGTTTACGCTTTACAGAGCACTGAGCCACGCGCACAGCTTCTCCATCGGTGCCGAGTCTTTAACCGCCATGTCTAGATGAGCACTCAGCGTCTGCTGCTGGTAACTGTACACACACGCACAAGTTTTTACTCCCACTCCCCAGGATCTCGGGCTCCCAGTGCGCCATTTTCAGGCCAAGCAGGACTGTGCCCCGCGGCCTAGTATGCCCTGGAGACTGCAGTCCAGCACACGACACTGCCCACGGCTGAGCCCCACAAGCAGTATTTTCACTTGATTCCTAACAAACAAATTAACCTCAAAGGATTGGAGATAAAAACCTAAGAAGCGGGCCAGCAGGTTGTGTGTGGTTTAAAGGTGCTGGATTCCCACATGGCCGACCACGGTTCAAGTCCTGGACCTGGCAACTTGCTTTCTCACTTTCCCTTTCTCTCTCTTTCTCCGTCTCTCTGTGGCCAAATTACAAAAAATAATAATAGTAACAGCAAACGGAATTAAATTTAAATAATTTTAAAGCTAAGAAGCTGCTGATATTGGTTCAGCTCTTTGCAAAGATTTGTATTTCATTTCTGTATTGAATTATATCTATTTCTCACAAATGGTAGCTTCTTATATTAAAACCAGCAATATTTCATAAAAATCTTACCTGAACACTTATCCTTCAGGTGGGTTGCTAAGTCTGAAATCTTCACAGGGGAGGATACACTTTTCTGAAAATGTTCTTTGAAGGAAACTGCCCTAGTATCATCATCGAACAGGCACTCGCAGGACGACCACGGCGTGGTATGCAGCTCTAAGCTCTCTAGTATGCAGTTGCGCTGAACGAAAAGATACTTAAATTCCCAAATGTAATCTTAAACAAAAACAAAAACAAGTCATGAAAAAGAAAAAGTCTAGGTTAACAAGTAGATTGAGTAGTTGATTTGATTAAATCAGTTAGATGTAAATTTTGTCACTGAAGAACCACGCCAGACAAGTTAGATGAGTGTGCCCGTCCGAACAAGGACTGCTCTGTGTCCTCACAGATGAGCGAGGTTATGCAGGAATTCCCTCCGCAGGGATCTGGCCTGACTGATACGCAGTTCTATAAATGCACATGTCTGTCTCATTATCTTTTTCATATAGTTGATTAAAGTACTGGTATAGTTTTAATAAGTAAATATTTTTAGGCTGCAGAACTGACACATCTTTCTATAATTAAATCACAAAACACAGGCGAAGTCATTGCATGGTGGTTAAAATGTCTGGATCCCATGTGACTGACTGCACAGTTTGAGTCCTAGTCCTGGTACCTTGAGAAATACACTGAGCCTGTGTGTGTGCATTCCCCAAATCCTGCGAGGAGCATGAAGGAGAAGGGACTGCACTCGCTGTGCTTGCTCTGTCTCTCCAGCAAGTGCACACACCCTGTAGGAAAATGATAAAACAACAAAAACCCATAAACACTGAATCTGAAGAAAATCAAAAGTTGTGTATTTAGTACTGTGTCACTTTTTTCAACCTTTGAGATACTGTAAATTGTTCATTTGTTTTCATTTATAAATAAATCATATCTATTTCAGTAAAAAAAAAGAATGTGGGTCTTTACAGAGCACTGAGCCACGCGCACAGCTTCTCCATCGGTGCCGAGTCTTTAACCGCCATGTCTAGATGAGCACTCAGCGTCTGCTGCTGGTAACTGTACACACACGCACAAGTTTTTACTCCCACTCCCCAGGATCTCGGGCTCCCAGTGCGCCATTTTCAGGCCAAGCAGGACTGTGCCCCGCGGCCTAGTATGCCCTGGAGACTGCAGTCCAGCACACGACACTGCCCACGGCTGAGCCCCACAAGCAGTATTTTCACTTGATTCCTAACAAACAAATTAACCTCAAAGGATTGGAGATAAAAACCTAAGAAGCGGGCCAGCAGGTTGTGTGTGGTTTAAAGGTGCTGGATTCCCACATGGCCGACCACGGTTCAAGTCCTGGACCTGGCAACTTGCTTTCTCACTTTCCCTTTCTCTCTCTTTCTCCGTCTCTCTGTGGCCAAATTACAAAAAATAATAATAGTAACAGCAAACGGAATTAAATTTAAATAATTTTAAAGCTAAGAAGCTGCTGATATTGGTTCAGCTCTTTGCAAAGATTTGTATTTCATTTCTGTATTGAATTATATCTATTTCTCACAAATGGTAGCTTCTTATATTAAAACCAGCAATATTTCATAAAAATCTTACCTGAACACTTATCCTTCAGGTGGGTTGCTAAGTCTGAAATCTTCACAGGGGAGGATACACTTTTCTGAAAATGTTCTTTGAAGGAAACTGCCCTAGTATCATCATCGAACAGGCACTCGCAGGACGACCACGGCGTGGTATGCAGCTCTAAGCTCTCTAGTATGCAGTTGCGCTGAACGAAAAGATACTTAAATTCCCAAATGTAATCTTAAACAAAAACAAAAACAAGTCATGAAAAAGAAAAAGTCTAGGTTAACAAGTAGATTGAGTAGTTGATTTGATTAAATCAGTTAGATGTAAATTTTGTCACTGAAGAACCACGCCAGACAAGTTAGATGAGTGTGCCCGTCCGAACAAGGACTGCTCTGTGTCCTCACAGATGAGCGAGGTTATGCAGGAATTCCCTCCGCAGGGATCTGGCCTGACTGATACGCAGTTCTATAAATGCACATGTCTGTCTCATTATCTTTTTCATATAGTTGATTAAAGTACTGGTATAGTTTTAATAAGTAAATATTTTTAGGCTGCAGAACTGACTCATCTTTCTATAATTAAATCACAAAACACAGGCGAAGTCATTGCATGGTGGTTAAAATGTCTGGATCCCATGTGACTGACTGCACAGTTTGAGTCCTAGTCCTGGTACCTTGAGAAATACACTGAGCCTGTGTGTGTGCATTCCCCAAATCCTGCGAGGAGCATGAAGGAGAAGGGACTGTCTTGTGGCCTCCCCCTGGGGAGTGCACTCGCTGTGCTTGCTCTGTCTCTCCAGCAAGTGCACACACCCTGTAGGAAAATGATAAAACAACAAAAACCCATAAACACTGAATCTGAAGAAAATCAAAAGTTGTGTATTTAGTACTGTGTCACTTTTTTCAACCTTTGAGATACTGTAAATTGTTCATTTGTTTTCATTTATAAATAAATCATATCTATTTCAGTAAAAAAAAGAATGTGGGTACCAAGAGACAATATATGCATTACGGCAACAGGATAAGGATCACAATTTTTTTATTTTTCTTTTTTTAGGTTTTTGCGATAGCTCACTGGAGAGAGACAGAGAGGGGGGAAGTGGAAAATCACCCCCCAGAGGGGATGGCCACGCCGCAAGCCTTTCTCCTTCACACACACGCACACACAACCCCCCCTTGATTTTCAAGCGGCCGGAAACACGGTAGACCACGTGGAAATTCAGAGCCTTCACCACCATACCACCTGTCGGTCCTGATAAAAGTAATTCTAATAAAATCTTTTCTAAAGATTTCCTGGTCTCCGAGACCAGCAGTTAGCACAATGGCTATGTTGCTGGATTCCCATGTAGTCGACTGTGGTTCGCGTCCCGGACCCGGTGACTTAAATTCATGCCGGGTGCATATGCATGTGTGCCCAAGATCCCGAGAGGAGAATGGAAGAGAAGGGATTGTGGCGTGACCATCCCCCCCCCGGGGGGTGATTTCTTGCTTTCTGTCTCTCTGTCTCTCTCTGTCTGTCTGGCGAGCGCACGCGCCATATAGCAAAAACCTCTCCAAAAAAAGAAGAAAAAATAAAAAATAAAAAGATTTCCTGGTCTCCTAAATAGTCTTGATTTAATATAACCAACTGCTTTATAGTGTAGCAAATTCTCATTTCGTTATCTGCAGGCAAAGATTTCTTTTGAAGGACATCAAAACAGACATAGGTCTACTCTAATCAATATCCCAACGTCTCAGCCATCTTTCACCTAACGTTTTTCTAGAATAACAGCGAAAAGCACTTAAACACAGTGGTACCTATTTTTATTTCTTCTGGAAATAACTCTGACTCTTAGAACCATAGGAACATAGAGCTTTTTGCCAAATAATTATATTCTGTATTATATTGTAATTATATTCTGTAATTCAACTTTAAAACTATAATAAAACGAAGGCAGATTTTAGTACTAACTCTTTTGACAATAGTGTTCTTTGTAGTTTTCCACATATATCAGACAAAAATCTAATTCACTCTTCTCACCCATCTCCTTTTTTCCTTTCATCAGACATTTTAAACAAGTCAGTAAATCTGTAGAGTATCATTCGATAAAACTAAAATACATACACATTCTAAATTTCTGCTTAAAACTAAACACTATTTTAAAAATAGCTTTCTTGTGACCAGCAGATGGCATTATGATTACATCGCTGGACTCCCACATGGTCGATCATGGGTCTAGTCCCAGACCCAATGGTTTCGAACTCACGCCAGGTGCGTGTGTGCGTGTGCCCAAAATCCTAAGAGGACACTGGAGAAGGGACTGTGGCCATCCCCTCTGGGGTGATTCCTTGCTTTCTGCCTCTCTCTCTCTCTCTCTCTCTCTGCTAAGTCCATGCACCCTATAGCAAAAATCTCTCTTAAAAAGCATTCTTGTCTTATTACAAAAAAAAAAAAAAATAGAAATCACAGCCAAACTAAGTAAATGAATAAACAGCAGTCATAAACTCAACACCCTAAAATAAACACAGCTAAAATTTCCGTGGGTGACCAGTTGTTTGGGATTTGATTTTTACCTAATATGTCAAGTATACATATTTTTACATGTCATTAAGAATTATTCTACCTTGGGACCACTAGGTAGCACAGTGGTTAAAGCACTGGACTCCCATATGACTGACAGTGGTTCGAGTCCCAGACCTAGTGGCTTAAAACTCATGCGGGGCACGTGTGTGTGCATGCCCAAGATCCCAATAGGAGAATGGAGAAGAATGGATTACAGCGAGGCCACCCTGGGGGGTGATTTCTCACTTTCTGTCTCTCTGCCTTTCTCTGTCTCTCTGGTGAGTACATGTGCCCTAAACAAAATCTCTCAAAAAAAAAAAAAAATAAAGAATTATTCTACCTTATTTAAAAATAGTATAATAGTATACCATATCATTGCAGAGATAAAAATCTTCAAAATTATTAAAGCAATACTCTATTTTGTATCACTTTGGTTATTTTTTATTTTTCACTATTATAAGCAAAACCATGATAAACACATCTCTATCTTTACATATAACCATGAAAAGTTCCTATATGTCTAATCACTAGGCCAAAGGCTCCCCAAACTCTTCCATATGCTATGTTAGCAGTCCTCACTAGGGTTCTTTATATTTCCAATAGTTTTCTTCACCACCCCCGGGGGGGATGGCCACACCGCAATCCCTTCTCCTCCATTCTCCTCTCAGGATATTGGGCACGCACGCACACGCGCCCGGCGTGAGTTTAAGCCGCCGGGTCCAGGACTTGAACCGTGGCCAACTACATGGGAGTGCAGCGACAGCCATTACGCTATCTGCTGGTCCCACATTTCCAGTAGTTTTTGAGAGTGGCTCTTTTTCCACGTCTTCTCCATCATCTTTCTTTCTTTCCTGGAGACTTGCCGGTTTGTACCATTTGCCATTTATCTTTACAGATTTTGTCTTCTGCCTGTCACATTATTCTCTGGAACAATGCCATTCTTCTGATTTTTCACTCACCTTTTAACTTTGTACCTGATGGGTTTCGTGTTCGCTGGATTTCATTACTACAGTCAACCTTCGAATCTTTGGATTCCAAGTAAATTTGTTTACATTTGCTTCTATAATTCATTGTTTCCCTTTTTCTATGTTTGGGCCTCTACCACATCTGGAATTTACTGTGGCACACATACAATATATACATTTAATTCAATTTTTCTCTCAAAGTGTTGGTTAAATGTTCTAAACACTAATTACTCTTTCTTTTCGAAGGGAAAAATTTTAGTTTGATTCCACCTGCCCACAGGCGCGTGCGGGGCCAGAGACATTTAATTCAATTTTTCTCTCAAAGTGTTGGCTAAATGTTCTAAACACTAATTACTCTTTCTTTTTGAAGAGAAAAATTTTAGTTTGATTCCACCTGCCCCACAGGCACGTGCAGGGCCAGAGGCAGAGGTGGAGAAGGGAGGGAAGAGCACCTCCGGACGGCCTGTGGCCATGCTGCAACTCCCTCTTGTCCACTTCTCCACCCTCTGGAATCTGGGCCACAGGCTTATCCACGCCCGGTGATTCTCAAGCCACCAGGCTGGGACTTGAACTGCACAGTCAGGCATGTGGGATCTGCTGCCTTAACCACCAGGCCATGGAGCTGGGTCCTTGATTTTCTAAATTATAAAATAAAATATATTTACTGCAAAATATTTGGAAAGGAAAGGGAGCTGAGAGGTGCACTGAGACTGGCATCTAACGTAAGCTGGTGGGTACTCCCGCTCGCCCCACCTCAGCACCCTCTCGCACACCTGTCTGTCCCTCCCCTCCTCTGTGTCTCTAAGGGAACTCAGGTGCTCGCGGGCACATAAAAGCCAACCCAAGGCACAAAGGGAGACGCAGCCGTGCACCGTACTGCGGTCAGAGGTCACGACTGCTCACGTTCTCATGCACTGATTTTCAGACTTCCAAGTGTACATACATACTTACAGACGTGCGTTTGTTAAAACGGGGTCCCCTCAGACGTGAGGTTTTGTAGCCTACTTTTCACACACAGGGCAATCACACATTTTTCCAAGTGATCAGCACAGACACGGCTGGCACTGACTCCCTCCGTGTCCACCCAGACCACAAGTAACCCCATAGTTTCCAGCCCACCGAAAGCACCTGCGCCGTGAGACCCCAGCTTCCTGGCCACAGTGGACTGAACCCAGTCAGTCTGGGCAGATTTCCTTGCTGGGAATTGGACACTGGGACTGGTCTTTTCAAAGAAAAAATAACACCAGAAGCTGAGGAGGAACACCGTCTGCATCCCCGAGGTCAGACGGGCAGACGAAGCGTGCAGCAGCCAGCAGAGTAGCTGCACAGACCACCTGGGACCCCGCAGCCACTCAGCTCCCAGTACGCAGCCGAGACCAGTCGGCACTTGCCTTGGGCTACAGAGGCTCAGACAGGTATCCTCGGTGGTTTCAGCTCCCATAGGGCAGTGCTGGTCTAACTACAAGCCCTCGGTGCCCAGGCCGAAGTTTCTGATACCACCCCATGGGCTGCAAAACCTTCATGTGTATGCATTCTTCATTTCTCTGTCACTTGAAACAAAGTCATTTCCTCTTCAGACTTACTCCTTAAAAACAGTTGGTTGGATGGTTGCCTGAACTGTATTATTTTTTAAGTTTTGCTATAGGCTGTGTGCATTTGCTGGGGAGAGAGAGACACACACACAGAGAGCCAGAGGCAGAGGGAAAAAGTGAGAAACCACCCCCCAGGGGGAAGGGCCACACCACAATCCCATCTCTCCCATTCTCCTCTCGGGATTTTGGGTACACATGCACACACCTGGCATGTTGTTTTAAGCAGCCAGGTCCAGAACTCTAACCAGAGTCAGCCATGTGGGATCTGGTCACCTTAACCACCAAACTACCTGGCTGGCCCACGTGTTTTATTTGTAAATCCGTTCACTGATAAAGGACCAAGTGGGCAGGCACAGTGCAGGGAGGTGGGGATCCGGGGGCTTGTGTTCAGAGAACCTACGGTCTGAAGGGACCAGCAGGTACTGAGCAAGCCAGGAAGCCGGGAGGGAACGCACAGGGTGACCTGATGGGCCAGGATGGTGTACATCCAAACATGAGGCCTCTCGGAGGCTACGAGTCGGAGCCTAGATAGGAGCGGGTGGCGTATGGGGGCGTTGGAGAGAAGCTCTCTAGAGAGAAGTAACAGGCACCCTGACGATGCTGAGGCAGGAAGAAGGCTAGGGGGAAGGAGCCCTGCACTGGCCAGGTCAGCAAAACTGAGGGAGGGACGCCCGCGCCTAGCACGTGGGGAAGCCAGGTCCCACATGGCCAGCTGTGAGCCCAAATCCAAACAAGGTGAAGAACTGGAGAAGAAATTGCAGCGGGACCATGCCTGGCAAGTATGTGACCCTCTGGCAATTAAAAAAATTTTTAATTAAAAAGAAGAGAGAGAAAGTGGTATGAGACACGCCGTGTTGTACCTCTGTGCTGCACCGTGACTGAGGGTGTGACCCAGGCCGAACCCCGTGCAGACATTCAATGACGCCGCGTGGAGGGTCCCCGTGCTCCAGACGGCCTGCACTCCGGTGATTTTAATAAAGTCCAGGTGCGCTTCATTACGACCTGGGCTAGGAGATGGTTTCAGAAGCCTACGGCGTTTAGGCATCCAGGGGCCAGCAGATGGCACAGCAGTCACGTCACTGGACATCCATGTGGCCAACTGCGGTTCAAGTCCCAGACCTGGTGGCTTAAAACTCATGCCAGGCACGGGTGCACACATACCTGAGATCCCAGGAGGAGAGTAGAGGAGAAGGGGGTGCAGCCATGCCCCCAGGGGCTGATTTCCCACTTTCCCTCTTACTGTCTCTGTCTCTCTCTCAGGCAAGTGTACATGCCCTATGGTAAAACCTCTGAAAACAAACAAAAAAAATGACTGATATTTAGTTCTGAGTAGTTTATTTTATGTCTACCCAGTTACTCCTAAGAAATGTAATGTCCCTGGTTCACCCTCGAAAGGACTCAAATTGTAACCGATGCTTGCTCTCTGAGATATCCCACGTTCCTACTTCAACAGAATGTGGGGGCCGGGTGGTGGCTCAGTGAGCTGGACCATGTGAGAAAGAGCTGGGTTCAGTCCTGGGCCCTCCCTCAGCACCCCAGGTGCACCCTGAGACCGGGGGGATCAGTGTGGGAGCCTTGTTGAGGGGCCTGTCTCTCTGTCTGTCTCATGGAAGAAATAGCTCTTTTTTTTTTTTTCCTGGAAGAAACACATCAAAAATAATTTTTAGGCGAACCAGCAGTTAGCGTAATGGCTATGTTGCTGGACTCCCACGTAGTCGACAGCGGTTCGCGTCCCAGACCCGGTGGCTTAAAACTCATGCCAGGCGCGTGTGCGTGCGTGCCCAAGATCCCGAGAGGAGAATGGAGGAGAAGGGATTGCGGTGTGACCATCCCCTCTGTGGTGGGTGATTTCTTGCTTTCTGTCTCTATGTCTCTGTCTGTCTGGCGAGCGCACGCGTCCTATAGTGAAAACGTCTCAAAAAAAAATTTTAGTGTAAATTTGGTGTTGCTCATTATTCTTCCTAAAAAGTATCAGCCCCGTTATCTCCACTACTCAGTAATGACTGATCACATCATTTAAATGTGAATACAGAGAGGCTCTCAAGAGACAAATGGATACACAGAATGCAACAGCGTCTGGAAGTGGAATTACTCATACAGTGAGCCTTCAAAACTAGTATTTCCCGGGAACCAGCAGTTAGCGTAATGGCTATGTTGCTGGACTCCCACGTAGTCGACAGCGGTTCGCGTCCCAGACCCGGTGGCTTAAAACTCATGCCAGGCGCGTGTGCGTGCGTGCCCAAGATCCCGAGAGGAGAATGGAGGAGAAGCGATTGCGGCGTGACCATCTCCCCTGGGGGGTGATTTCTCGCTTTCTGTCTCTATGTCTCTCTCTCTGTCTGTCTGTCGAGCGCGCATGCCCTATAGCAAAAATCTCTCAAAAAAAAAAAAAAACCTGGTATTTCCCGGTGTAGTAGGGAAGGCGGCTGGATCTCGTGTGGCTGACCATCCAGTTTGAGGCCTGGATCCGCAGCTTAATAACGCCAGGTATGTGTGTTTGTGCTCAAAATCTCAAAGTGGGGAGAGGTAGGGGAGGAGAGATTGTGTCTTGAGCATTGCCCATGAGAGATTCTCTCTCTCTCCCATGTGAGAGCACACACACACATTCTGGCAAATGTAAAACAAAAAAATTGATCATTTTTTTCCCTGGGGGACCAGCAGTTGGCGTAATGGCTGTATCGCTGAACTCCCATATAGTTGACTACGGTTTGAGTCCCATACGCAGTGGCTTAAACTCACGCTGGGGGTGTGCGTGCGTGCCCAAGATCCCGAGAGGAGAATGGAGGAGAAGGGACTGCAGTGTGGCCATCGCCTCTGGGGGGCGATTTCTCGCTTTCTATCTCTCTGTCTCTGTCTTTCTGGTGAGCGCACGTGCCCGATAAGAAAAACCTCTCCAAAAAAAAAGAAAAAGATCCTGAGGTACTTAGGCAGACTTACATGTAAATATATATTTATAAACAGATGTCTGCTGGAGACCAGCAGATGGCGTAATTGTTACCTTGATGAACACCCAAGAAGTCACCCACAGTTTGAGTCCCAGATCCAGTGGCTTAAAAATTTACACCAGGAGTGTGTGCGTGCGTGCCCAAGATCCCTAGAGGAGAATGGAGAAGGGACTGTGGGGTGGCCATCCCCTCTGAGGGGTGATTTCTCACTCTCTGTCTCTGTTATTCTTTCTAGTGAGCACATGTGCCCTATAGCAAAAATCTCTCTTAAAAAAAATTAAAAAGATGTATACTGAATGACTGAACAAAGAACTACATCTTATTTGCTGCATTCACATGTACTTAACATTAATCTAAAAGGACAGAGTTATCTGCAGACAACTTTAACTTCTCTTCTGGTGACCAAGAAGCTATTCTCTGTAGAAGCACGCTGGCGGGAGCAGGGCCGCCAGCCTCGCACGGGTCCTCTGCACCTTTGCCCTACACACCGCACGCCCTGGACACGCGGGGGCCGAGAGCTCGCTGAGCCTGTCGTCGATACGTGTTTGTCCAATTTCTCAACCAAACAAACATCTGTCATGCTTTGATCCTAACATAAAAGTCGAAAGTCAGACTTCCCTCAAATCCTAGTTATAAGCTATTAATGATTAAGAGGGATGATACGACTGATCCTACCTACAGATAACCATTGGGAGGTATAAGTTTGGAACGAGACTAACTCCTTCAGGTTAAACAAACTACTGGGTCATACACTGCAACCTCTAAATGTGTTTAATGGGGTAAAAATAACTCGTGAGTCATTAATTAAACTACTGGGTTGTCAGAAAAGTCATGGTGTATTTTTCTACATTTTTCTATGTAAAAATGCATCATGACTTTTCCGACAACCCAGTATCTCTGCTTGTTCCAACTAAAGGGTTTCACAGTAGCAAAAGGAAAATATTATATAGTTTTATCAAAACATCAGTTCGATGTAATTCAATACACCATAAACCATATATATATATATATAATTTTTTTTTAGAGAGCTTTTTGCTATAGGGCATGTGTGCTCACCAGAGAGACAGAGAGACAGAAAGCGAGAAATCGCATCCTGGGGGATGGCCATGCCACAATCCCTTCTCCAGTCTCCTCTCAGGGTTTTGGGCACACACACACATGCCTGGCGTGAGTCTGAAGCCTCTCAATCTGGGACTTGAACTGCGGTCACCCATGTGGGTGTCCAGTGTCTCTCACGTCATGCCATCTGCTGGTCCCAACACCACAAGTTATTAACCTAGGCTTTAAATAAAAATGTAAACATGCATATTTTAAAAATGAATATTCTGTGAGTAGCTAATAGTCCATACTTTAAGAATAACTAGGATAAAAACCTAAGACAGGGCAATTTATTTAACAGTAACTATGACCTGAGAGTTGGCATGACCTCCCAACATCTGCCTGATAGCCAGAGAGAAGTTTATTTATCACAGTACTTTGGCAGGGAAAAGAAAAAGAAAAAGAAAAGAAAATTGTAGAAGCTACTCCAGAACTAAAATTTTTTAAAGAATTTTTTTTAATGTTTAAAAATCTATTATTATTATTATTACTTAATTCGCTATAGGGCACACACACTCATGAGAGAGACAGGGAGACAAAGAGAGAAAGCAAGCAAGCCACCAGGTCCGGGACTTGAACGGTGGTCGGCCATGTGGGAGTCTAGCGCCTTAGCACACCATCTGCTGGCTCCCAGAATTAAATTTTCAAAAACATTATTTGAAGGAAATAAGATCTTCACTAAAAAGGCAAAGTACGATAACTGGGAATAAATTTAAACCTTCATTTTGCCACCATTAGTTATAGAGAAGTTTTTAGATAAAGCCATCGCTCCAAGAAGTATAAAATGGTAACAGAAGAAATCCCAGAATATGCGATCATGATCACTGTGATTTCAAATGTCGTCTGATCTCAGGACTCTCTTCATCTCAGGCTCGTAAGCATCAATCATTTACCCAAATGTAAATACGTTAAATGCTTCTCTGCTCTATTTACCTTTTCTCCTTTGAAGTTGAGGGCACCAGGCAGCTCCAGGGCCCCACAGTGCCAGCACATAACGTTGGCCTTGGGCCTGCTCCACGGTTACCAGGACCTTCCTCTGCGTCTGTCCCCTGTAAGTGTAGGACGCCTCTGGGAAGGACAAGGGGTCTCTTAGCCGACATCACGGTCCCATGTGACACCGTTCTTCAACATCTGATGATAAACACGTGGTAACCACGCGGCACCTAACATGGTCTTGTAGCCTCATTTTTTTATAAGACAAAATTAGGAGGCATTGGAAATGTCTACCTGTCAGGACAGTGACCTCGACGACTCTCAGACGGGCATGGACTAACACATCAGGCTGAAGTCGCTCCAGCTCTGCAAACTCCACGCTGCCGGCCCTCGGAGGCCGCCTGGGAGGGAGATCTCTGAGATAGGAATGTTTTGAAGACACATAAGCCAGTAGGTCTTGAAGGACAGCATCGCTGACGATGTGGGAACCTACCCAGGAAAAACACAACAAAGATGGCAACGCTGTATCCTCTGAACACGAGGTGTTGTCTGAAGTGCATTTGTGTTGTAGGCCACCACTGGAGGACATTTCTACAAAACACGTACTCACTCTTGGGTCAGTTTAGATGCCAGAATGAAGCATGACCCTTTTAGCCAATACGAGCAGATCAGCCGGCTCCAAACACCGGCTGCCCTTGCTCCTCTGCTTTGTGAATACATGTTCATGTCTTTACCAATTAGCCAGACCCCAAGTTTCTGTTATGGCCGAGCGTCTCCGTGGTCCTGGAGCCCGACCCACCCTGTGGGCCCCAAGCACCCCAACCTCTCCCATTCTGCCTCTGCCAGTCCAGCTGACCGGCTCCAGGAGCAGCCTCATTCCCTCTCCTCCAGACACACCTGCTCTTCCATGTCGGAGCGGGTTCACGCCACTGTCCCAGGCTGGGTGCCGTCTCCCTCCTCTCCCCTCATCTAAGACCCGGCAGAGCGTGGCCACGCCAGGCACTCCCACCCTGCCCCTCACCTGGTCACTGCCCCACTCCGAAGCTTTACACCTCTAAGTCCTTGGTCTTTCCAGCCGTGCCACACTGAGACTTCTCTAGATGACTGACTGGGCTGCTTATTTCATTCTTCAGTCATGATGTCATTAAATGCTGTTCTCTTTCTGGGACCAGCAGATGGCATAATGGTTATGTTGCTGGACTCCAATGCAGTCAACTCTTGTTCAAATCTTGGGCCGGTGGCTTAAAGCTCACACGGAGCGAGTGTGCACGCATGCCCAAAACCACAAAGGGGAAATGGAGAAGACGGGACTGCAGTGTGGCCCTCCCCGGGGGTCATTTCTCACTTCAATGCTCGCTTTCTCTTTCTGGCATGGAAACGCACCCTATGGCAAAAAATACCTCTAAAAAACAAAAACAAAAATGCCTTCATCTTTCCTGTCTCAATATTTTTTCTCAGTTTTTAAGGAAGTATACTTTATATATAATGAAATAAGTAAGTTGATTAGTTTTTGCTGATTAAATTTTAATTTCCCTAAAGGAAAATTGAATACATGATTGATTTTTTTGTTTTTTTTTTAATTTTTAAGAATTATCTTACTTAACTCTCTTTGTTTATTTATCTTACTTTGACCAGTGAGGGACAGAGCAAGAGAGAGAGAAGGAAAGTGAGAAAGCAAGCTGCCAGGTCTAGGACTCGAACTACGGTTGGCCATGTGGGAGTCCTGCATCCTTGACCACCACACCATCTGCTGGCCCCGATACATGATTGATTTTTGACTCTGACATTTCAATTTTTTTTTTTAAGTTTTTCTATAGGGCACAAGTACTCACTGGGTGTGGGGCGGGGGAGAGAGAGCTCACCCCCTGCAAAGGGCCCAGGCCACCTGCAATCCTGTCTCCTCCGTCCTCCTCTTGGGGTTTCTGGCAGGCACACACATGCGCCTAGTGTGTTTTCAGGACTCAAACCACTCGGTTGGTCATATGGGATCCAGCAACCTAAACCACCACATCACAGGCCAGCCTCAAACACCCACGTTTAAGAAAGCGAGGTCTCTAAGCAGGTGCATAATCCACCCTTCGGCCTGCCTGTGCGCCCCTCTATGTACTAACACCCCATTACTGGTCGGGCCCACGCTGTGCGCCAGGCCCCACCCCAGGTGCTGGGGAGAAAAGACGAGGCGCAGTGGGTGGCTAGAGGGCACCAGCACACACGGGGTAGGGGGACAAGGACAGGCGGCCTCCTGAGAGCACACGGGGAAGGGACGGCCGGGGGGGTGGCAGGGCCTTTCTTGAGGAGACACTGGACCCGGGTTTGGGGTAAGTGTCCAAGTTTCTGTGCAGCAAACGGGCTGGCCACATCTCCAAGTGCAGAGAAGGTGACTGCAGGCCTTTCCAGACCACAGACGCTGCTGGCAGTCTGAGGGCGTATGTCCTCGAGACAGAACTGGATCTGTCCTAACAGCTTTCCAGAGGAATCATCCTCATCCCCAACCCACCCTGTGCAAAACCAGTTCAGTGGTTCTCAGTAGCTCACAAAGCTGTGCAGCTATTACCATTTCATCCTCTTTTTAGAGGTTCTTGCCTTAGGGCATGTTGCTTGCTGGGGAGGGAGACAGAGGCAGAATGAAAGGGAAAGTGAGAAATCATCCTGGGGGGGGGAGCTGGCCATGCCACAGTCCCTTCTCCTCCATGCTCCTGGGATCTTAGACACACACACCTGGTGTGAGTCTCAAGCAACTGTAGTTGGCCATGAGGGAGTCCAGCGACATAACTGTTATGTCATTTTCTGGCCCCACTACGATTTCATTTTAAAATGGTAAAAATTACCATTACCTAATTATAGAAATTTTTCATTACAGAACATTTTTAAATGTATAAAATGAAATACTTAGGATTACAAAGAAGATCAGTTATATAAAGATAATTTTTTTTTTTTTGGAGAGGTTTTCACTATAGGGCGCATGCGCTCACCAGAAAGACAGAGAGAGAGACAGAGACAGAAAGTGAGAAATCATCCCCCAGGGGGGATGGCCATGCCGCAATCCCTTCTCCTCCATTCTCCTCTCAGGATCTTGGGCATGCACGCACATGCGTCCGGCGTGAGTTTAAGCCACTGGGTGCAGGACTTGAACGATGGTCGACTACGTGGGAGTTCAGCGACATAGCCATTACGCTAACTGCTGTCCCCCCCTCCCCCACCCCCGTGAGTTTTAAGCCGCCAAATCTAGGACTTGAATAGCAGTCGACCACGTGGGAGTCCAACAATGTCACCATTTCGCTGGCTGCTGGTCCCAGTCAAAATACTTTTAAAAGCTCAGATAATTGGGGCCAGGAGTTAGCGTAATGGCTATGTCACTGGACTCCCATGTAGTCAATCGCGATTCAAGTTCCGGACCCGGTGGCTTAAACTCACGCCGGGCGCATGTGCGTGCGTGCCCAAGATCCCGAGAGGAGAATGGAGGAGAAGGGATTGCGGCGTGACCATCCCCCCTGGGGGGGAGATTTCTTGCTTTCTGTCTCTATGTCTCTGTCTCTCTGTCTGACGAGCGCCCGCGCCCTATAGCGAAAACCTCTCAGAAAAAAAAAAAAAGAGAGATTTAGATTCTTAATCCATGTGGTGTTTATTATGGGAAGGGGATCTAATTTTGTCTTTATCCAAATGGCTACCCAGTTGTCTCAAAACCATTTATTAAAAAGTTAGCCTTTGGGGACCAGCAGGTGGCATGGTGGTTAAGGTATTGGACACTCCCACAAGGCTGACCAGGGTTCAAGTCCCGGATCTAGTGGCTAGCTCTCCCACTTTCCCTGTCTCTTTTTCTCTCTCTGTCTCTCTGGTCAAATTAAAATAAATGAATGAATAAATAAATAAATAATTCTAAAAAAATGTTAGATGTCGAGGGAACCAGCAGTTAGCGTAATGGCTATGTCGCTGGACTCCCATGTAGTCGACCGCAGTTTGCTTCCCAAACCCGGTGGCTTAAAACTCACTCCAGGCGCGTGTGCGTGCGTGCCCAAGATCTCGAGAGGAGAATGGAGGAGAAGGGATTGCGGCGTGGCCATCCCCTCTGGGGGTGATTTCTCGCTTTCTGTCTCTCTGTCTCTCTCTGTCTGACAAGCGCACGTGCCCTATAGCGAAACCCTCTCAAAAAAAAAAGTTAGATGTCGATAATTTCAGATGCCACCTCCATCATACATGCACGCACATGTACACATGGAAATCTTATGTACCACAAAGGAGGTATCTGAAATCTGAAATTCCCAGCTTCCTGTTCTGTGTCACTGGTCTGTCCGTCCCCTCCGACCCCAGTACCTCGCTGTGCTGATCAGAGGTTCCGTGGTGTTTTATGCCTCACGACCCTTGAAGTCCGTCTCCCATAAGAACTTGCCTATCAGCCTTCGCACACCATCCGCTACTCTGTGGCTGTCTTTACTGAAAGTGCGTTGAATTTACAGACTGGGTTAGAGAGCTGACACTACACCGGCACCCACGCATCCAAGGACAGGGCACGTCTCTCGATGGATTCAAGTCTGTCTCTGTGGAGTGCTTCGAATCTTTCCTCACTCGGGTTTTGCCCATTTCCCAAGGCACTCACTTTGGAAGGGCTCCACTGTTATTATCGTAAATGAGTTTTCCCGACCGCGATCCCTCTGCTTACCGCTTGTGCTTATGAAGTCCTCTGGGTGTCTCAGCGTTAGTTCTGTACTCTATTACAGAGCTGAACTATTTTATTCTTCTCTAGGCCTTCCGCGTATGTGATCGGAACGTCTGTAAACAGAGCGCTCTGTCCTCTCTCATCAGATGCCTGTCAGCCCCGCTGCCTTAGCTCGTGACTCCAGCATAAGGAGCCACTGCCACAGAGGCCGTTCCGGACCTGCTGGTGATCTCGGTGAACATGGCTCTACCGTCTCTACATGGGACCAGACACTGGCCTTAGGACTAAGTGCATCCACTTGGTGACAGAGCACTAGTCACACGTAATCATGACGCTGTATTGCCACCGCATCTGCTGACACGGAGGAGGAAGTACCGAGAAGAGCAGCTGGTGACTGAACGGGCCCAGCCACAGCGGCCCGGCTGGAGGGTACCACTGCACGATACTGGTGCCCAGGTTCAGATCCCAAGTCAATCTGAACACCTGGGGTGCACACACATCCACACACAGTCCTGGCTGGCCAGGAGGCTGGGGAGGACCACAGTGTGACAAGATCCTGTCAGGGTACCTGTCTCTCTGTCCTCTCTCTCATGAAAAAATAAAAGAAACTTCAAAACCGATAAACAGTACTAGGCCAGTGTCGATTTCTGGCACCTCCTGAAGTGTACGAGGGCTAGGTGTCACCCACCTTCGGCGAACGCGGGGTGAGGGGCCCGCAAACTCATGTACTCCTTTTGCAGCCCCCTGTGAGTCCATACTTTCATAGAAAATATTTCAAAATTAATACTTTTGGGTAAATAACAAAATAAAGGAATATTATTTGTGTGCTAACAATTCTGAAATGTATATTCGAACCTTAAACCCGCCCTCTGAGTCCTGGCCTTGGCTCCCACTCCGACCTGCACCTCCACGCAGATGCCCAAAGACGTCGAAGCCTTCCAGGCCCCGACAGAGCCCTGAACCTTGCACACGAACCTGCTCCCGCTCGTCTTTCCCGGGTGCTTAGACAGAAAGCCCTGCAGCGGCAGATGCCGCCCCCTACACCCCACATCCACCCCGCAGGAAACCCTGCTAACTCACTTTTCAGATACACTTCGATCCACACTGCCCTTCACCTCCTCTCCACCTCAACTACCCTAACGACTGCCCACCTCTGCCGCCACTGTGGCCGGCGCTCCCCGCAGCGGCACCCCTACTCAGCCCTGCCAGCTCCTCCCACCATCACCTACACGTTTCTCTAATGCCAGAGCGAGCATGCATGAGACAGGCGGACGGACAGACGGAAAGCGCCCTCAGCAGAGCTTAGTCACCTGCAGCTCCTTCTCCGATTCTCTGTCCTGTCGGGACCTGGGCACGCGCTTGCCAGGAGAGCTTTTCAAGAAGCTGAGGCAGGACCTGTGAGATGTGGGACCCGGCCCCTCTGCAGCGTGTCTGCTGTGCACGGGCCAGGTCTACACGCATTCTACTTTCATGTCTGCTCGCTCTCTCCCACAACCCCCCATGTCTGTCTCCACATGAGAATGCGAGCTCCTTCGAGGCAGGGCCATCCCGCCCCGCGCAGTGACGCGCCGACACTCAGCGAGCACAGCCTGGACCCTGCCGCGCTCTGTGCCTGCTCTTTTCTGAGAAAGCGGCCGTTTTCCGCTACCACCACCTGAAGGCAGTGAAACGTGCCCTGTCCAAACAGCACTGCCCTCGCTGCAGCTAACCTCTCCTGCTTACTCCTTCTTGGACACTCCACAGGCTGGCGTCCCATGCTCCAAGGTCGGCAGCTGTCATAACCCCCTGTGGCTCTAGGGGACTCCTGGTGTGAACGGAGGCCTCCCTGGCTGCTTCCTGTTCCACTGGTCCAGTCTCCTACCGAAGCCTGCTGGGGGTCACGGCGCCCACTGGTGCCCCGTGCTGTTCAGACACAGCCTGCAGCTTCGAGCCTCACACTGACCCTCTGGCTTCATCTTCACGAGACCCTCTGACGTATATGTGTTCTTATCTCCATTTCATGGATGAAACAGAGATGTCATAAGATTAATAACTTGCCTAAAGACAAAGACTTTGAAAGTTCTAGGGCCAGGATTCTTTCTTTCTTTTTTTGAGAGGTTTTTGCCATAGAGCGCACGCACTTGCTGGAGAGAAAGAAGAGACGGTGAGAGGGAAAGTGAGAGATCACTCTCCTCCCCCAAGGGGGAATGCCCACACCACAGTCCCTTCTCCTCCATTCTCCTGGGGATTTTGGGCGAGCACACACACACCCAGTGTGAGTTTCAAGCCGCTGGGTCGGGGCCTCAAACCACGGTTGGCCACGTGGGAGTCCAGTCACGAAACCTCTCTGCCATTTGCTGGCCCCCAGGGCCAGGATTCTAGTTCTGGTCTATTTGCCTACGAGGACCATAACTTCCAGTCTATCCTGTTTCCTCTGTTCTGTTTGATCACTTCCTGGAGAAAAAGGTACCTGCCAGTTTCTTCACTCAACACTTATTTTATGAGAGAACGAACATCAGAGGAAGGCCGGTCTCCCTGAGCAGCAGCAGAGCGGGGCTTCACCCGCTTCACTCCCGTATCTACGGGTACGGGAGCCGCGGTTTCCTGTGTGCCGACGGCTCTTAACTGGAGGCTCGGAAATCCCAGAGGAACTTCGTAGAATTATAGGGAAGGTCTGTGTGCCTCTGTAAGTCCAGTCTTCTGGGGAGATGGCCCACACTTCCTCGAAGGCCACGGCTCTCTGAAAGGCTGAGAAGCACCATTATACTGACTGCCTGAGAAAGCTGAGATGAGATACGAGCCTCGGTATGCCTCCTCCTTCTTTGCGTACTAGATTAGTGGTTATCACAAATTACATATTTATCATTTAAAAACAGCTTTTGCTGGGGCCAGGAGATGGCATAGTGGTTATGCCGCTGGACTCCCACTTGGCCAACTGCGGTGTGAGTCCTGGACCAGTGGCTTGAAAATCACACCGGGCTCGTGTGTGCATGAACCCGAGATCCAAGGGAGAGAATGGAGAAAGGACTGTGGCATGGTCATCCCCTCTGGGGAGTGATTTCTCACTTTCTCTCTCATTGTCTCTGTCTCTCTCTGGTGAGCACACATACTTCATGGCAAAAACCTCTAAAAAGATTTATTTTGGGCTATAAAGCATGTGTGCTCATCAAAGAGAGACAGAGACAGCGAGAAAAAGAGAGAGGGAGAGGGAAGGGAAGAAGGCACCCCTACAGGGATGGCCACACAACAAATCCTTTCTTTTCCGTTTTCCTCTCGGGATTTTGGCCATGTATGCGCACACACCCTGCCGTGGTTTTTGTTTTCGTTTTTGTTTTTTTTTTGGAGAGGTTTTCGCTATAGGGCACATGCGCTCGCCAGACAGACAGAGAGAGACAGAGAGACAGAAAGCGAGAAATGGGGGGATGGCCACACCACAATCCCTTCTCCTCCATTCTTTTCTCGGTAACTTGTGCACGCACGCACACATGCCCGGCGTGAGTTTTAAGTCACCGGGTCCGGGATGCTAACCGCAGTCAACTACATGGGAGTCCAGCGACATAGCCATTACGCTAACTGCTGGTCCCACCCTGCCATGTTTTTCAAGTCTCCTGGTCTAAGACTCGAGCTGCACAGTTGGCAATGTAAGATCCAGCCACCTTAACCACCACGCCATTGGCTGGGCTACAAATGATATTTAAAGCACACAGCTAAAGAGCCAGATGAAGAGACGCTGGGCAAGGCATGGCAGAAATGGCACGGAGCACCCAGGCCCACCCAGGAGCCTCCCCATCCCAGTACCTTCATGTGACCAGCTCCTGGGAGCTCCCCCAATATTTCTTTCTTAAAGTTATTTTTATTTATTTCATTTTACTTACTACTATGTTTATTATTTAATTTGCTATAGGGAATGTGTGCTCACTAGAGAGCGACAGGGAGGGGGAGAGAGAAAATGAGAAAGCAAGTCCAGGACTGGAACTGCGCTCGGCCCTGTGGAAGTCCAGCGCCTAAACCACCACGCTGCCTGCTGGCCCTGCCAACACTTCTTAAAACAAATGTGATTACAATGTCCAAGCTCATCTCCTAAAATCGACTTTGTTCTTCCTCAAGAACATCAAGGCGTGCTCTCCAGCCGTTTAGGAAACCCTGTCAACAGGCAGAGGCTTTCAAAGCATTTTAACTCTGCCCTTCCTAGTCTGCTTACACGCTTTAAATGCTCAGACACTTTCACACTCAGAACGGGACTCACATCCTCCAGGTCGGATGGACGAAGGGTTGCCAAGATTCAGCAGCTGACTGGTAAGTGTTGACTGCAGTGTCGTCTCCCCAACCCACTGGTCCTCACGCACGGTGACATCTGGAGAGGGAAGAGAGTCTCGGTCATGCCGTCACACCGTGCTCAGAGTGCCAGTCCCCGCAAACCAGTCCACAGCCTTCCGCGTGCCAGGCAACCACAGCTCTGCCTGAAGGCGCCAAATGGTGAAACAGCAAATCCAGGTGTGAACCCAGGTACGTGGACAGACAGGTAGAACACGCAAACCGCTCCGCACGTTCAAACAACACCCACGGCGAGGCTCCCGTCCAGAGAGAGGCTGAGCGGCGCTCGTTCACATAGGCAAATGCTGGATGCCGTTTCCGACACACTCTAATCTGTCAGGAGCAGGGAGCGGTGCAGTGGCCCACAGCAGCAGTCCCTACAAGGGCAGCGGCATTCAGGACACCCCACTCCCTCTGCTGGATCTGACACGAAGAACACACCCCGCAGCACTGACCACTTTCCCTGAGCCGCAGGTCGGCATCTTCTACAGATGCTGGAAGTGAGGACGCTGGGCGCAGGGACACTTCCCCAAGGGGACGAGAGTGAAGGGGCGAAGAGGGACAGAGAAGAAACCTTTGGTGGAGCTAAGCACGCCTCCAGGTAGGAGCAGTTCCAGGCAGAGCGAGAACTGTGAGTTGTAGAGGGAGGCCTCCCAGGCAGGGTACATGTGCACGGTGCCAGAGGTGGAAAGAGGTGTTAACGGCAGCAAAGTCCTTTGGAGATAAAACGGGGCACATAAATTCCTAGTGACTGCTCCCAAGCTATACTCCAGACCCTCTGCTCAGTGACGCCTCCTTTAATAAAAGCCACAGCTGCCTCCTGGACACTCCCGCCCAGGCGTCCCACTGCAGCACTGCCCACACCTGCTCCCCACCTCCCCCGTGCCTCGGTGGGGGCCCACTGGCCTGATGCCGCCGCCGTTCCCTAGTGCAGACCTCTCCCGCCAGAGACTAACTGACACAAGAAATTTTTTCCTTTCTTTCCAGATTTCCAAACATGATTAATACAATGTTAATTTAAAAAACCACAATAGAAATCTGTATTTGTCACCTCGCTGAGAATGTAAGGTGACAGTGTCACCGAGGGTCGGGTGCAGTAGCAGAAATGCTATCCTTTCCCATGGAACCACCACAGAAAAGGGCTAAGGGTAAGACGCGCACAGACCAGACCCTGAGGAACGAAAGGGGCCCAGTGGCGCGTCCGGACTCTCGTGGGGAAAGCCGAAGGGGCGGCAGGGGAGGCTTCCAGGGAGAAGGCGAATGGGGCTAGGGAGCGCCTGAGACGGCGTGCAGGACAGGGCAGGGAGAGGACGCGGCGGCCTGCGGGGTCGATCTTGCACCCCAGGAGGCACGTGGTAAAGACATGGTCCTCGAGGACATGAAGAACGAGGAGAACAGAAACCCACAGGCCAACCACGGTCGCAAAGCAAACGGCCTCACCTGTGAGTAGAACTATGTCACCGAGAAACACGGTCAGTGCCCAGAACGCCGCGGCCCTCCACAGGCACACCCTTCTCTTCCTGTCCGACTGATCGATCACCGTGATGGTTGCTAACGGCACTTTGGTGCCAGCATTTGGTCCCGATCTGATGTGTATTTCCTTCACGTGACACGGAGACAGCACCATGACAAGACAATTGTACTTGCGACCTGCAGAACCGCAGTCTCTGATGAGCGAGGTTTCCCTAAGCCCCTCCAGTGCAGATGCGGCCCCCGGGCTCCGTGCTCCGGCAGAGGCTCGCGGCTTAGACACCAGCCTCATCTTCTTAGCTACTTGCAGAACCTTAGATGGAGCTCCAGAATGGGCCCGGTTATCGTCAGGGGCCCGGTTTCTTTTGCCAGCACTCCTGGGTGAAGGTCCCGGCTGGGAGCACAGCACCCCTGCGCTGCACAGCTTGATGTGCAGCCCCTCTGGGGGCCACTCGGCGTCAGAGCCCAAGGGTTCTGGACACGCTGCAGTTCCTTCGGGGCTGTGGCCAGGGTGCGCCTGGATGGGGCAGTTTCTTGTTTCAGGACAAATGGGACTAAAAAGTTCAAGGGAATACACCTGGGTTTGATCACTGCCATGTCCTTCCGCAAAACCGTCAGGCGGGGTCAAGTGAGCTCCCACTGCTGTTACTTCACCAGGACTTGCCTCTGGCCCGGCCTCCTCGCTCGTGGTCCCCTCATTTATAGAAGCCTGTCCTTTCTCCTTCCTTTGAGCTAAAAAAGCAACCTGGCTGGCAGTCATCACACTGAGAAATTCCGTGTGGGCTGAAACTCGGAGGCCTGAGCCCGGCCCGCCTGCTCCTTCCCCCTCGGGCAAGTCTCCTGGGTCGGAGGACAGGAACTGCGGATGCTGGCTTTGCATTGCGTGACTTTCTGCGGGCACACGCGTGGTCGGGACTGGGTCAGAGCCCACGTGAATCTGCTCAGTGCCGCGGACCAGATCCAGCAGACCTGCACACGGCAGGCCCGACGGGAAGGAGCCTGTCTGCAAACTCTGACCACACGTACCTGCCCGAGCCTCGAGCGGCCCACCCACCGCTGTCCTGTGTCCACCGAGCAGCTTTGGGGGCGTTCCTTCGTCACCGACAGGCTCAGCTCCGTCCTCACCTCTGCCCGTCTGCTCCGTGGAGCCAGCTGCATGGCTCGGCCCCGTGGGGTGACTCTGCTGGGGGACTGTCGCCTGCGTTTCAGAAACAGAACGTGCAAAGTCGTCCTTCACGGGAGCAGGACTAGTCACACGGCGTGACAACGAGTGCTCACGAAGACCCGGCGGGCCGACAGCTTCGGGGCCCCAACGGGACTCAGCGACCCCATGCCAGAGACCTCCATCCCTCAGGCGTCCAGAATGCTCATCCCGCAGGAGCCGGGCTTCCTTCCAGGGCGTGGTGGTCGACATTAAAGAAGTTGTGTCCTGTGATACCGTCATTTCCAGGGGACCCACTGGAGCACCCCAAAAAATGTGGACTCGTGCTCCCCCACTCATGGTTTCTGATAAAAATAAGAAAACCTGAATTACCATTCTGTCAGTAGGTTTTTAAATATTGATATCAACTTAATAACATACTAAACAAAAATGTAATATAAAGTAGGAATCAGAAACAGTAATGGAGGTGATTTATGTTAGTACTCCATTTAATTATAAAATTTGTGAATATGCAAGAAATTGTAAGGAGAAATCAAAATATTCACCAAAGATGTCCACCTAAAGGCTGTCTTTAAGGAAAATAAAGCTAAGTGTACCGAGTAAACAGGTAAAGCACTCTCACTGCACTCAGCCCCCGCGTCGCCAGAGACCTGCCTCGGTCACACAAGTTACACGCCTGCCCAGCAGCACACGGGAAAGTGCCGCAGAGGAAGCGGGACGCCGCGGGGTCGCCAGGAGTGGTTCTGGGCCCGGCCACATGAAAAACACACCAGGCACAGGCACACATGCCCAGGACCCTGATGGGATGGCCAGCAGGAGGGGAAGGGGCCGCAGGCTGGGGCCCCCCCAGGGGCGCGTTCTCTCTCCCTCGCTCTCTCTCTCTCTCCCTCGCTCTCTCTCTCTCTCACACATACACACACACACCCTCTAGCAGTTAAGAAATAGTAAAGAAGGGGAAATGTGTACCCTCACTGACTTACCTACCTGCTTTACCCCACAGATCTTCACAGTGAGCTTAGGGCCTCCTTCCTTCAACTCTGAACTCAAGACCCCAAATCAAAATAGAAGGCCCAAAGCAGAGGTCAGAGAACATTAAAAATGGAGGCATTCTTCGAAATGTACAAGGGACGATTTATTCTCTCACTCCAGTCTGTCAGCCCAACCACTAAGAGGTTCTCCATTGTCTTTTACATTTTTCTTTTTTTTTTTTTTAAGTTTTTGCCATAGAGTGTGCGTGCTCTCGCCAGAGAGAGACAGAGAGAGGGAAAGTGAGAAGTCACCCCCAGGGGGGATGGCCACATTGCAATCCCTTCTCCCAGGATTTTGGGCACACACACAATGCACCTGGCACGATCTCCAAGCCACCAGGTCTGGGACGCGAAACACGGTCACCCACATGGGAGTCGAGCACCTTAACCACTGCACCACCTGCCAACTCCAGGTTCTGTATTTCAACCTTCTCTAAAACATATGTGAAATAATAACAATAACTTTGCAATATCTGGATAAAAGAGCAATTCTTTAAAATTAAAACTTTTTTTTTCATTAACCATGGCACTTGAGTCTTCAAACAGTTCATTGAAAAGGTATATTATAAAAACACATTGATTTCAATGTTTTTCCAGCTACCAGGGCTGGGACTCGAACTACACATGTGGTTCTGTCATGTGGGATCCAGTTGCCTTAACCACTATGCCACCAGCTGGACCCCAACTGTTAAAAACCTACAATTCCATAAAGAGAATGGAGGGACCAGCCAGTGCATGGTGGTTGGGGCACTGGCCTCCCACATGAATGACCACGTTTCGACTCCCAGACCTGGTAGTTCTCTTTCTCTCTCTGGTGAGCACATGTGCCAACTAAAAAAATAATATTAACAATAAGTAAAATTAAATAAAAAATTATTTTTAAAAAAGGAGAGAATGGATAAATCAGATTATTCAAGAAGGAATTACTATATGGCAGCAAAAATAAGTGCTACATCTAGGTATCTTACAAACATAATTTTACACAAAAAATCCACTTTGAAAAATATGCAACTCGAGGCGTCAACATAGCGAATTTTAAATATACCCAAAGATAAAACACCCTACGTGGGGCCATGGTCACCTGTGCAGGGTAGAATGGTGACATGAAATGTAAAAGGTCCATGAGGGCTTTAACTACCCGAACGAGCTGTTTCACTACATGTGATTACAGAGTGGTGCTTTATATCATTCAGAAAGATTTTGTAACAGGGACCAGCAGTTGGTGTAATGGCTATGTCGCTGGACTCCCATGTAGTCAACCGCAATTCAAGTCCTGTACCCAGTGACTTAAACCTCACGCTGGGCGCATGTGTGTGCGTGCCCAAGATCCCGAGAGGAGAATGGAGGAGAAGGGACTGCGGCGTGGCCATCCCCCCTGGGGGGTGATTTCTCGCTTTCTGTCTATCTCACTCTCGCTCTGTCTTTCTGGTGAGTGCACACACCCTACAGCAAAAACTCTCCAAAAAAAAGAAAGAGAGAGAGACAGACAGACAGACAGACAGAAAGATTTTGTAACATTCAAAAATCCTAAGGGAAAAAAACTGAGAGGTAAGAGTATGGATATTTTTGTGGGTTCCTTTTTAGAGAGATTTTTGCTATGGGGTGCATGTGCTAGCCTGAGAGAGAGAGACTGAGAGCAAGAAATCACCCCAGAGGGGATGGCCACACCACCATCCCGTCTCCTCCATTCTCCTCTCAAGATCTTGGGCACGCAGGCACACATACCCAGTGTGAGGCTTAAGTCACCAGGTCTGGGACTCGAACCACTGTCAACTACATAGGAGCCCAGCAATATAACTATTACACCATCTACAAGTCAAAAATTATAGGTTTTTAAAAACATATATTTTAAAAGCTTTATTATGATGGGGCCAGCAGGTGGCATGGAAATTAAACGGCTAGATCCATATGGCCAGCTGCACGGTTCAAATCCCAGACCCAGCAGCTTGAAAATCACACCAAGGACATGAATGTACATGCCCAAAATTCCATGAGGAGAATGAAGTAGATGGGATTGTGGGGTGGCCATTCCCCCACAGGGTGATTTCTCATTTTCCTCTCTGCCCCTGGCAGGCACATGCGCCCTACATCCAACTAAAGTGAAAGTTTTTACTATGAGCAGTGAGTGCACTGGGGCATCAGGAAAGTCCCAGCACATGCTGGGATAGAAAAACACATCCTGATTTCTCAGTGACCTCATATGACGAGAGCTATGATCTTCATAACCAAATCTTCACGTGTTTGGAAATTCATGCTTTTCTTTCATCATCTCCAAATCAAGCATAATATTCCAGCAGCGACGTAGCAATGGCCCCGTATCCGGCACTGCAGTATCCGGGCAGGGACGACAATGCAGCCGGCAGACCTCGCACTCTAAAACGGCCATCCCGCAACGCGTACTCTACAGCAGTGCTGATACTCGGGACACGGAATTCAGTAACTTGGGTGTCGCATCCTGGCCCGCTGCAAACCAGAGGAAGACTAAGGGCCACTGTAACTGCAACCACATGTCACCCACACTTGAGCCTCACAGGAAGCAAGGCCTGCACATGGAATAGCACTCCTTACATGTCACCATTATCTTCACCACGAGGGGGCCCCAGATAGCACAGCAAAAACCTCCAAGTTCAAAATTACTGGACTGGACCAAAACCAGGAGGAAAAGGAAGAAACAGGAACCCAGCGTGTCAGTGGGACTCCGTGGGCACGCACGAGCCAGACGCAGCCCAGTGCCATGGTAACCAGTTCTTGAACCTTTGCGTTTCTTCTGCAGTGGTTTCCTCCCTTGAGTCCCAAACCTTTCAGACAAAACCCAGTGAAAAACGTCTCCTATTTTGTTTCTTTGTCCTCACTTCACACTTACTCAGCTCACTCACGCGTGGCTTCTATTCCAACAGGTTTGCTGAAATGCTTTGCATTATGGAAGCCAGCGACCTTCAGATGATCAAAGGTCAGTTTTCAATCCTTATCAGACTGCCACTTGTATCGCTTTTTGCCACTGACACTGTTTATCAGTCATTCTTTCTTCAAACATTCTACTTTATTAATTCTGTGAGACCACCAAAAACTGATATTTACTAGTTTATTTTTCAGTCAGTCGCATAACCAACACTGAGCGCAAGGCGAGGCCTTGTGTTAGGAACCAGGGACCCGCCAGCACCTAGGCCTGCACGGTCTGAGTCTCAGGAGAGCCACTGACGACCACGGAACTGTCACGAGCTGTGACAGGTGTCGCCAGGCAGGAGAAGCGTGTGACAGGCTGTAGCCCGTTAGCAATACAGATAATCACAAACGTCTGCAACTGAATTTCAATAACGTTCAGGGGAGAACGTTCGACACAGCCCCCAGAGTCACTCCAAACGGGGCCCAGGAGAACTGCCCGAACGGCCCTCCCAAGCACAGGCTCGCTGCGGTGACCTCGAACACTCAGTGTAAGCCCCTGCCTCCGCGTCCTGGCCTGACACTCTCCCCTGAAAGTCCTCAACCTGACTTTCACTTTCTCTCCATTGAGAGACGATGAGTCCACACTGCCAAAGTACTCACCTACTCTGCCCTGCTGAGCTCCCTCTGGCCTCTCGCCTTCCGGCCAGATTAACACCCTCCACCGTCTTCCCCAGCCCTCCTTCCTCGGGCTCTCTCCTGAGTCCACAGCGCTCTGGGCCATTCATCCGACCCCATTAACCCCCACACACCCGCTGACGCTTTACCCCAACTTCAGGCCTGAATTTCGAACACCGATACGTGCAGAACCAAGGACGCTCGGCGCCTGCTCGGAGCGGGGCCACGCGGAGCCGCCTGGACAGTCCGAGCAGCCCTCCGGGGCCACACCTGCCCAGACCTGCTCCAGGAGGCACCGGCAGCTTGCCTGTAACTGCGGGGCTGGGCCCTCATCTGTCTCAACGAACACCCCTCCCAGTGTGGGACTCCGCCATTCAAATAAAAAAGCTGCCTGAAGAATGGCTCCTCTAGTTATTAGGTAGCCAGGTGCTCTGCTATGCAAAAATGTGTCATGACTTTCCCAAAGGCCCAGTTAAAAAGCAGTCAGTTTTTTGGCCCAGCCTTTAGATCGGAGACTCAAGCCACGCAGTCGGCTAGCGGGACCCAGCCTCCGCGGCCCCCGTGCCTCCTGGCAGGCCCAGCTGCACTCTCTGAAAACCTCTTATTTACACTGGAGCCTGCTGCTCCTGCTAAACGCCCCCATTCAGGAGTCGCGAGTGTGGGCGAGGAGGATGGAGAACGGGGAGTGGGGAAGAAAATATTCAGCACCACAGAATCCCGCAGAGCAGGAGGTGAGCCGGACGGCAAGGAGCTCCCCGATTCCGGGGTATGTCTGAATGTTCTCGGAGGGTTAAAGCTCATTAAGATACCAAGCGGAGTCTGCAAGTACACATCCATTACCGCAGTTAATCATTACACCGTTTCCCAATCTGCAGAAGGCCACTTCCCTCAGAAAGACCAACACGGCACGGCCTTATCTCCGCGTGGTCAGAGTCTGATGAGTGGGTCAAAGATTTAGAAAACAGGACGGACTGTATCAGCAGGTTGTCTTCGCAGGCACCGAGGCAAAAACTCGCTTACCGCCAGACACGTTTGGTTAAGAGTGAAGTCTCCATCCCAACAGCCACAGCCTCGCGGTTATAATGTCTTTTCATGTCGATTTTACCAAAAACACTAATGGTTCATAAAATCACTCAGTAGCAACAAGTGACTAAATGAACGGCGCCACCGAGATTACCATTAAGAGCATGGGTTTTGGGGGACCAGCAGTTAGCGTAATGGCTATGTCGCTGGACTCCCATGTAGTCGACCGTGGTTCGAGTCCCGGACCAGTGGCTTAAACTCACACCAGACGCATGTGCGTGCGTGCCCAAGATCCCAAGAGGAGAATGGAGGAGAAGGGATTGCAGTGTGGCCACCCCCCTGGGGGGTGATTTCTCACTTTCTGTCTCTCTGTCTCTCTGTCTGTCTGGCGAGCGCACGCGCCATATAGCAAAAACCTCTCCAAAAAAAAGAAAAAAAAAAAAAAACTGCGTGGGTTTTGGAATAAGACAGAAGTGAGTCCAAACCCCCCACTCTGCAAGGAGCTACAGCTAGAGGCGTGAAAGAGTTGAAGCAAGGTGAGGGGGACGTGGGGCCATTACTGTCCCCGTGTCTGTATGCCCTTGAAAACATCCACAGTGAAGTGCTGGATTTGTCTGTCCCAGGAGAGCTAAGTTTACCTGTCAACTGAGAATCTCACTAACCCCTATCTTACAGCGCTGCCGCGAGCTAGCACAAGGCAATTGCTCCACGAACGTGAGCTTGCCATAGCAGTAAATCCAGGAAGCCCCCACACACGCTTGGTGACACACACTCCCCACGGTGCTTCGTGTGATGTTTTCAGGTTTTTCACATAGGGCACATGTGCTCACTGGAGAGACAGAGAGGTAGTGAAAGGGAAAGTGAGAAATCACCCCCCAGGGGAGATGGCCACGCCACAATCCCTTCTCCTCCATTCGCCTCCTGGGATTTGGGGCACACACACATGTGCCTGGGCCGAGTTTCAAGTCGCCAGGACTGGGATTCGAACCACAGTCAGCCATGGAGAGCTCAGTGCCCTCACCACCACACCACAGGCTGGCCCCCACTTTTGTTTTTACATGGATATTTACACTGTGATAACCGTAAAGTCAATTACAATTTCGTATTCTGCTTGAATTCAGGTGGTTACCCTTTTATGTCAATTTATAACCTTCCTGATCATGTTTTTAGCAGTGTGTTTTATTTATTTATTTAATTTGCCACAGGGCATGAGCATTCGCCAGAGAGACAGAAAGAGAGAGAGAAAAGTGTGAAAGCTCCCCCCGGGGGAATGGCCGCGCCACACTCTCTGTTCTCCATGCTCCTCATAGGACTTAGGCACACACACACCCAGCATTTGATTCAAGCTCTTGGGTCTGGAACCTGAACTGCACAGTCAGCCATAGGGGATCCAGCTACCTCAACCACCAATGCCACTGGCTGTCCCTCTTCCAATCATTTTTAATGCTAACTTAATATTTTAATAATAAATCTATTAACTACTACTCTAATTCATTAACTTGTTTCTGATGTCATTATTCTAAATATTACTGTAATAAATTATTTAGTGCATTCAGCATCACTTTTCAGTTTCTTATGATAAACTCCCAGGTATGAAGTTACTGTGTCAAAGATAAAAACAATCTCTGCCTCTTAATAGTTATTATATAATTGGCTACAGAAGTCGTGGGCCATTTCTAATGCTACAAACAACAGCTGGGGGGAGCAGTCTTGTCACAACCTCTAGCAAATTTTTTAAAAAGAAATAAGGTTAGAAAGATAAGCAGGCATACTATAGAGGTCTGACCACTTTTTCCTATTTCCGAAATCCTTTCCAGGGCCCACAAACACTAGCAGACCGTCCTGGCCCGTTGATAACAGGGTTCTCCCTGCACCCGCCCCTGGCGCAGTACTTTGTGATGTAGATTACGTCTTCCTGTTAAAGTAGTTCTTTTCTGATCTCAGCAGTCTTTCTTTTTCAATCACTACCCTAAAAACTGGAAACCCACCTATAACCTACAAACCCCCCCTTCCACAGGTCCCGCCTTTTTGGGTCAGACCAATGGAAAAACTCTTCACTAAATTCCAAACCCTGTCTGTCACTCTCAAAATCAAATAAAAGGTACCCCTGTACCTGATCACCCTGAGAAATGCACGTTTTGCTTCCTCCCGGGCCTAGGTCACTCATATTCTGCTTAGAAATAAGCCGCATTATTATTTTTACAGAGTTGGTTATCTTCCATTGACAATCTTAAAAAGTATTTTTCCAAATAAGGGGACAAAGGTATTTCATTTTATTTGCATTTTCTTAGTTATTTGGAAAGCTGAAGAAATGGTAAATTCTAAATTACATTTGGATGAGTATCTTTTCTTTTTTCCAGATGTTTTTCCCTTAGGCAGGTGCACTCACCAGAGAGAGACAGAGACACTACAATCCCTTCTCCTCCATTTCCCTCCCGAGATCTTGGGCATGCATACACATGCCTGATGTGATTTTGAAGTCACCGGGTCTGGGACTCAAACTATGGTTGGCCATGTGGGAGTCTAGTGCTGTAACCGCTATGCCATCCGCTGGTCCCGAATATCTTTACTATTTGAAGAATATACAAGGAGATGCCTCATGTCCTAGCAGTTAAGGGACCCACATGGTCTACTGTACAGTTCAAGTCCCAGACATGAAGGCTTATGAAACGTGCCAGATGCATGTATGTCCAAAATCTCAACAGGACAGAGAAACGGTGGAGAAGGGATTGTGGCATGACCACACTCCATCAGGAGGTGATTTCTCTCTGTTTCTCTCTGGCAAACACACAGACCCTCTAGCAATTTTTTTTAAAAGAAGAAAGGATAGAAAGATAGGCAGGCATACTACAGGGAGGACAGTATTGTGCGGGCAGGAAAGCCATGACACATTTTCACATAGAAAAATATTTCATGACCTTACCGACGACCTACTGTATAGTTTCAATCACTGCAGAACACTCATCATCCCAGGGGCTGGCAGGTTGCATGGTGGCTAAGGCACTGGAATCCCACATAGCCGACCATGGTTCAAGTCCTGGACCTGAAGGCTTGCTTTCCTACTTTCCCTTTCTTCCTCTCTGTCTCTCTCTGGTCAAATTAAACAAATAGTAATGATGATAATAAATCAAATGAAATAAAATAATTTTAAAAAAGAACACTCATCATCCCAGTAAAATGAAAGAAAAATGTATAAATTGATAAGAAAACACTTTCTCCCTATTAAAGTAACAAAAAGTCATTAAAAAGGTGCAAGGGTACAGGAAATAGTTTATACTTGTAGGATTTTAGTGAAAACTCTCTAGAGAGCAAATTGCAATGCATGTCAAAAGTCTTAAAACTGTGCACCCTGTTCGTCCCACAACTACACTCCTAGGAGTTTAAACTAGGGGCAGCATCCCTGGTATCTGTGCTGAGACCCTGCTACGAGGATGCTCACAGCGGTGTTGTTCACGGCGTTAGAAAAGTGAGGGAGGGGTGCACTGATCGAGATCTGGCTAAGTAACTGATGGCACATCCACAGAAAGGCGAACCGTATGGCCATTTAAAATCACTGCCAATACACTGTCATAGAACCATGTTCTCAATATATCGATAGGTAAAACAAGGAGCCTGCAGCTAATTATACATGAAAAGATTTCACCTCACATCTAAATTTCATATTAAACACCTTTCAAAATAATATTCAGTTTGCCATTATTTACCTTGAGATTCGAAACCCTTCCTTCTCTCATGTAAGAAAGGCTTCAAATACGCATATGTTCTCCATGGTGACCGACAAAAGTGATAATCACAAAAAAAAATGTTCTTCATTCTTTCACTTCATTTAACCAATCCAATTTGTTACTTAAATCATCTGTGCTAACAAATAACACAGAAACTAATAACCCATCTACAATGTGCACTCATGCTCAACTCTTGAGAATTACTAATAGTTACTGGATGTTAATATCTAACTTACGATTTGAAATGATAGAATATTTCCACATTTTATGTGACTTACACAAGGACAAAAGATATATTATTTGTTCCTCAGGAACAAAAGTAATTGAACTTTAAAGCTACTACTCATTCTTGAATCTGAACTAATAGTTACTAAAACAAACCTGTGAGCAGACAACTGATTTCGTAAGTCTCCTTTGGTCAGCCTTGATTCCCTTTGCAATGGCCTTCGGAGTGTCAGTGAAATATCTGCAAGCCCCTCGAAGCAGCACGCGAAGTGCCCCACGGTGAGCGCCGAGCAGGCGAGCGTCCGACTCCTGTGTGCAGCTCACTGAGACCGTGCACCTCGCCCCCACTCCAGGGCATCGGCCTACTCCTAGTGAAGCCCAAATCTTCAAAAAGAAAGTGTTCAGTTAACCTAACAGGTTTTGTTTTTCTTTACAGACAGGGTGATCACACATTCTGTCCAGAACTCTTAGCTGAAGCGGGCTATCCCAGTGACCTGTTTCTCTTACTCTCAAAACTGTCTTAAGTTTAAAGATAAATGATCTATGGGGCCGGCAGGTGGCATGGTGGCTAAGGGCACCGGACTCCCACATGGCCAACCCCAGTACAAGTCCCAGACCTGGTGGCTGGCTGGCTCTCGTTCACTCTCTCTCTCTCCTTTTCTGGTCAAATTAAAATAAATAAATAAAGTTAAATAAAATAATTCTTTTTTAAAAAAGATAAACAATCTAGACACCTAGTGAAGAACCACATGCATACATGTTCTATAAATGAAGAGCATCCCTGCTAATATATGTTATCAAAAATATTATGCTAATAGGAGTAACTTAAAAGGTGAAGACAGGGACTGGCCTCATGGCCTACTGATTAAGGAAGCTGGATCCCACATGGCCAACCACAGCTCAAACCTGGGCCCTGGTATATGATATGGGTGAGCATGCATGCCCCAAATCCCAATGGAATAGAGAAATGAGAAGGGAATGCAGCATGACCATGCCCCACGAGGACTGCTTCCCCCTCCTCTTTCTCTCTCCCTCTGTCTCTCTGGCAAGCACATGCATGTGATAATCACAAAAAAAAATGTTCTTCATTCTTTCACTTCATTTAACCAATCCAATTTGTTACTTAAATCATCTGTGCTAACAAATAACACAGAAACTAATAACCCATCTACAATGTGCACTCATGCTCAACTCTTGAGAATTACTAATAGTTACTGGATGTTAATATCTAACTTACGATTTGAAATGATAGAATATTTCCACATTTTATGTGACTTACACAAGGACAAAAGATATATTATTTGTTCCTCAGGAACAAAAGTAATTGAACTTTAAAGCTACTACTCATTCTTGAATCTGAACTAATAGTTACTAAAACAAACCTGTGAGCAGACAACTGATTTCGTAAGTCTCCTTTGGTCAGCCTTGATTCCCTTTGCAATGGCCTTCGGAGTGTCAGTGAAATATCTGCAAGCCCCTCGAAGCAGCACGCGAAGTGCCCCACGGTGAGCGCCGAGCAGGCGAGCGTCCGACTCCTGTGTGCAGCTCACTGAGACCGTGCACCTCGCCCCCACTCCAGGGCATCGGCCTACTCCTAGTGAAGCCCAAATCTTCAAAAAGAAAGTGTTCAGTTAACCTAACAGGTTTTGTTTTTCTTTACAGACAGGGTGATCACACATTCTGTCCAGAACTCTTAGCTGAAGCGGGCTATCCCAGTGACCTGTTTCTCTTACTCTCAAAACTGTCTTAAGTTTAAAGATAAATGATCTATGGGGCCGGCAGGTGGCATGGTGGCTAAGGGCACCGGACTCCCACATGGCCAACCCCAGTACAAGTCCCAGACCTGGTGGCTGGCTGGCTCTCGTTCACTCTCTCTCTCTCCTTTTCTGGTCAAATTAAAATAAATAAATAAAGTTAAATAAAATAATTCTTTTTTAAAAAATATAAACAATCTAGACACCTAGTGAAGAACCACATGCATACATGTTCTATAAATGAAGAGCATCCCTGCTAATATATGTTATCAAAAATATTATGCTAATAGGAGTAACTTAAAAGGTGAAGACAGGGACTGGCCTCATGGCCTACTGATTAAGGAAGCTGGATCCCACATGGCCAACCACAGCTCAAACCTGGGCCCTGGTATATGATATGGGTGAGCATGCATGCCCCAAATCCCAATGGAATAGAGAAATGAGAAGGGAATGCAGCATGACCATGCCCCACGAGGACTGCTTCCCCCTCCTCTTTCTCTCTCCCTCTGTCTCTCTGGCAAGCACATGCATCCTCTGGCAATTAAAAAAATAAATAAATAAAGGTAAAGAGAAACATTCTTTTCATTTTCCTGTTAAAATGCTTAAATAACAAGGAAATATTAATTGAAAGAAGGTTGAATTATGCCTAAAAGTTATCATTTGCATTTGAGAATCTCAACACAGAGATAAGAATTAAATGAGGTAGGAAAGAGAATTAAACTGTATTTTGCATCTAAAAGGAAAAAATGGAGGGCCTGGCTGTTGGATCTGAGTAATGAGGCTACAGAGAACAAGATAAGTCTTTCTGGATCCAGACTACCAGAGGCGGCTCAGACAGCCAGAAGTCACCTTACCCAAGGTCACCCTTCCTAGGAAGGTCAAAGGAGAGATCCGAAATACCAGGCTCACACTCCACTTGCCCCTCATCCCTGCCAGGCAACGTCAAAGGGACTGAACTTCAGGATGAGCAGTCTGGAGCTTAGGCCTTCGGTGAGTGCCAGGAATCTGCTGACCCCTGCACCTGCTCTCAACTCCCCCACCTCCTACAAAACTGAAAAGCAAAATGAACGAAATGGAAATGAAGAAAAAGATGTGCTATTTATGCCCTGCCTTTCCTTTATAAAAATCATACTCATCTCAACAAATGGCAGGTCCATTCCTCAAGCCAAAACCCTGATGTCATCACTGAGTCTCACTTTTTCTCATACTCTACCCCCAACTGGTCGTCAGATCCTGTTAGTTCAACAATTAGAATTCATTTGGGACATTTAGAATTCACTTTCCTCCACCACCATCCACTAGATTAGGCTCGAATCACCATCCTCTTGATTATCTGTCATATCTCCTGCTGGTCCCCTCCAGCCCCAGGGAATGCTGAGTTTAACTAAGGAGCTCCCGCCAGGTCACGAAGCCTGTGGGCAGAGGAGCGGGACTGGAATGCAGGAAGTCAGGCGACAGGGCCCGTGTATGTCCTTAACCACTGTCACACTGGCCCCTGGCACTCCTATTTTCTGTCTTTGTGCAACAGTACAACTAGAATCGAAGCCAGCCCCTATCCAGGCGCACATGCCACTGGGTCAAGGTGAACAGGCTCAGGAAGTGTGGACTTAGCAGGAAAAGTATGAAAGGAACAACCCATGGACATAAAGGAACTTCCTCACCAAAGACTTCCCACTAGGAAGTTCACTGGAAAGTTCCTACTGGGGAATGAGTCATGGTTTACAAAGACATCTGTTTTTTCTTCCTTACTTAACTCATACTCAACACACTTACTCATTCTCTCTCCTTTTTTTTCTACCTGGCAATGGGGTGCTAACTTAGAAGCAATGACACCTCAGGCCCAGTCTCTGGCACAGTCAGGAGCATACCGGGCAGCACGGAAGGATGGTGCATTCCCACTGCAGTTCCAGCGTCCAGTCCAACGGGCCTGAAAACACACCAGGCATGCACGTGTGCGCCCAGGACCTGGAGAACGGGAGGGAGAGGGTCACGGGGTGGCCGCGCCCTGGGCAGGGTGCTCCTCTCTGGCTCTGTCATGATGCACAGGTGCTCGATCATGAATATGTAGCTTTTAAATTAAATATTTAAAATGGTTTGTATCATTGCTTGGCAAGTTAAATAGGAGCCACTGTAAACCAGCCCCCTGTGGTAGCTTTCTCCCTTTCATCCTCAGTATCTGCTGAAGTTGGACTGTCCCCTCTAAAACTCATGCTGGCCCTCCATTGCCATTGGGGCAGTGGTAAGAGGTGGGGTCTGTAGAGGTGAGTGGTGACGCAGGAACACGGGGGTGCGAGGTGATCGGGCCCACACTCACAGTGAGACATGGTTCTTGTCCCACGCTCAGGAAAATTAGAATCGCGGACACAGAGTAGAATAGCAAAGCGGGGAGTTTGTTCAAGGAGAGGGAAGGAAAAACAGAGCTCCCAAGAAGGGAGGGGTCCCGGAAAATGGGTTGCTAAGGAAGAACTGTGGTGAGGGGTTTTTATTTGGGTCAGGAAGGGTCCCACCTGTTCTAGGTGGGACTTGTGCATGTATTCCCTTCCTGGTGGGGAGGGGCACATGCTGGGTGGGCCCAGTTATTTTCCTAATTTTGGAGTGGGTACCAAGGTCAGGAGATTCTTTGCCTAGAGCCTTGGACCAAGAAAACCATTATCTTATCTTCTTCCTGGACGGTGGTGGGGCCTGGAAAATGCCTTTGTTTTAGGTCTAGTTCACGCTGCCTAGGTCAGTCACTGAGCCACCGCTGCCTCCCTCTCAGACTTGGCCATTTTGTGATTCCATTTTGGGTCTATACCCTAACTGTATGTTTAGGGTCCCTGTATGTCCCCTCTAAGACTCAGGCTGAACCTCGAGTGCCACTGTGACAGTGATAAGAGGTGGGGTCTTTAAGAGGTGAGGAGCCCATGAGGGCTTGGCCTCTGTAAAGGCATCAATGCTATTGCCTTGGGAGTGGGTCAGTTATCACGGAGTGGGCTCCGATAAAAGGATACGTTCAGTCCCTGCTTCCTCTCTTCCTCTTGTGCTCACTTCCATCTTCCAACACGGAATGCCCCTGCGCCAGATGCCACGGACATGCTCTTGGGCTTCCCAGCTTCCGGAACCATGCACTAAATAAACTTCTGTGGCCTGGAAATGACCCAGTCCATGATATTCTGTTATGGCAGCAGAAAGCGAAAGAA
>NW_006159696.1:1544893-1549112 GCF_000334495.1 Tupaia belangeri chinensis
TGCTTGCGCTCTGCCTTTAAACACGCTCTCATTGCTATTTTTCCAATACATCTGGAGTGCAAGGAAACATTGAATAGCATGATCTTCAGAGTGCTGCTGGTTGGCTACCGACAACCGTCTTCACCTGTGCAACCACCTCCCAAACCAAGGCACGGAACACTTCCACAGACCTGGCAGTTCCCCGTGTCCCTCTCTCACTCTCTCCACCCTCTGGCCCGTTACTCTCTGATTTCTAGCACTGCGGGATGGTCTGCCTTTCCTTGGACTCCACACAAGCATACAGTGGGCGCTCAAGTATGCCCAGTTCATTCCACTGAACACAATGCTTGAGGAGTCCTCTTGCTGCCGACTGTCGGCTTCAGCACGGCTTAGGGTCTGGGGGTGATCTGTTGAGTGAACTCTGGGAGTGATCTGCTGAGTGAACACACCACGGTTTGTTTATCTGCTTCCTGGCAGATGGATGTTTTCAGTAGTTTCTGATTTTGGGCTACTATGAAGAAGACTGCTGTGAACATTCTTGAGTTCATAACCCAACGGGCCTGAAAACACACCAGGCATGCACGTGTGCGCCCAGGACCTGGAGAACGGGAGGGAGAGGGTCACGGGGTGGCCGCGCCCTGGGCAGGGTGCTCCTCTCTGGCTCTGTCATGATGCACAGGTGCTCGATCATGAATATGTAGCTTTTAAATTAAATATTTAAAATGGTTTGTATCATTGCTTGGCAAGTTAAATAGGAGCCACTGTAAACCAGCCCCCTGTGGTAGCTTTCTCCCTTTCATCCTCAGTATCTGCTGAAGTTGGACTGTCCCCTCTAAAACTCATGCTGGCCCTCCATTGCCATTGGGGCAGTGGTAAGAGGTGGGGTCTTTAGAGGTGAGTGGTGACGCAGGAACACGGGGGTGCGAGGTAATCGGGCCCACACTCACAGTGAGACATGGTTCTTGTCCCACGCTCAGGAAAATTAGAATCGCAGACACAGAGTAGAATAGCAAAGCGGGGAGTTTGTTCAAGGAGAGGGAAGGAAAAACAGAGCTCCCAAGAAGGGAGGGGTCCCGGAAAATGGGTTGCTAAGGAAGAACTGTGGTGAGGGGTTTTTATTTGGGTCAGGAAGGGTCCCACCTGTTCTAGGTGGGACTTGTGCATGTATTCCCTTCCTGGTGGGGAGGGGCACATGCTGGGTGGGCCCAGTTATTTTCCTAATTTTGGAGTGGGTACCAAGGTCAGGAGATTCTTTGCCTAGAGCCTTGGACCAAGAAAACCATTATCTTATCTTCTTCCTGGACGGTGGTGGGGCCTGGAAAATGCCTTTGTTTTAGGTCTAGTTCACGCTGCCTAGGTCAGTCACTGAGCCACCGCTGCCTCCCTCTCAGACTTGGCCATTTTGTGATTCCATTTTGGGTCTATACCCTAACTGTATGTTTAGGGTCCCTGTATGTCCCCTCTAAGACTCAGGCTGAACCTCGAGTGCCACTGTGACAGTGGTAAGAGGTGGGGTCTTTAAGAGGTGAGGAGCCCATGAGGGCTTGGCCTCTGTAAAGGCATCAATGCTATTGCCTTGGGAGTGGGTCAGTTATCACGGAGTGGGCTCCGATAAAAGGATACGTTCAGTCCCTGCTTCCTCTCTTCCTCTTGTGCTCACTTCCATCTTCCAACACGGAATGCCCCTGCGCCAGATGCCACGGACATGCTCTTGGGCTTCCCAGCTTCCGGAACCATGCACTAAATAAACTTCTGTGGCCTGGAAATGACCCAGTCCATGATATTCTGTTATGGCAGCAGAAAGCAAAAGAAGACAAAATCCCAAAGTGTGCTCAGCCCCTCTGCACTTTCTTGCGCTCTGCCTTTAAACACGCTCTCATTGCTATTTTTCCAATACATCTGGAGTGCAAGGAAACATTGAATAGCATGATCTTCAGAGTTCTGCTGGGTGGCTACCGACAACCGTCTTCACCTGTGCAACCACCTCCCAAACCAAGGCACGGAACACTTCCACAGACCTGGCAGTTCCCCGTGTCCCTCTCTCACTCTCTCCACCCTCTGGCCCGTTACTCTCTGATTTCTAGCACTGCGGGATGGTCTGCCTTTCCTTGGACTCCACACAAGCATACAGTGGGCGCTCAAGTATGCCCAGTTCATTCCACTGAACACAATGCTTGAGGAGTCCTCTTGCTGCCGACTGTCGGCTTCAGCACGGCTTAGGGTCTGGGGGTGATCTGTTGAGTGAACTCTGGGAGTGATCTGCTGAGTGAACACACCACAGTTTGTTTATCTGCTTCCCGGAAGATGGATGTTTTCAGTAGTTTCTGATTTTGGGCTACTATGAAGAAGACTGCTGTGAACATTCTTGAGTTCATAACTGGAGCACATACGTTTCCGCTTCTTTGTTAAAGACCTAGGAGTTGAGCTGCCACATCACAGAACAGATGTCTGACTTCATTAGAGACTCCCAAACAGCTCTCCATCATAGCTGATCTGACACACCCACCAGTCGCCCTAGAGTTCCAGGTGCACATCACATTCACCGGTATCTGCAGTCTTTCTCCTCGGCCACTCTAGAGAGCGGGACTGGTATCTCGCGGGGAGTTTAGTTTGCATTTCCCTCTGAGTGAGTGATGTGGCCCATCAGGCCCTGGTGCTCACTGGACATGAGTACCCCCTCTCTGGGGAGTATGCTCATGTGTCTCTTCATTTGGTTCCTGGGTTGCTGCCCTTTCCCTCGTTTTGCTGTTGGGTTATTACAGTTCTTTATGTAGTCTAGATGCAGGTCCTGTGACACATACGTAAGCTGGAGATATTTCTGCCCCACTCGTGATTATCTACTCATTTTCTTAATGGCATCTCTAAAAGAACAGTAATTAGATAATTAAATGAAGTCTATTGATTTTTTTTTCTTTTACTTATCCTCTTTCTCTTAGGATGTTATCTTTAAAAATCCTTGAAGATTCCAAAGTCATAAGGTTATTCTTCTTTATTATTATTGTAAGGAATGGGCTGACCACGTGAGAAAATAGAAATGTAGAGCCTTTATTGGGAGTATTCCGGGCAAGGTTTGCTGGTCCAACAGAGAGGGGGGGCCAGCACGTGAGAAAATAGAAATGTAGAGCCTTTATTGGGAGTATTCCCGGGCAAGGTTTGCTGGTCCAACAGAGAGAGAGAGGGGGCCAGAGAAGTCGCACCCTAGGGCGGGGTTTAGCGATTTTTATAAGGGTATAGGGAGGGGGAGCATTTTTTTTTTTTGAGAAGTTTTTGCTATAGGGCACATGCACTGGCCAGACAGACAGAGAGACAGATAGATATATCAAAAGTGAGAAATCACCCCCCAGAAGGGATGGCCACGCCGCAATCCCTTCTCCTCCATTCTCTTCTCAGGATCTTGGGCACGCACGCACACACGCCCGGCGTGAGTTTAAGCCACTGGGTCCGAGACTCGAACTGCGGTCGACTACGTGGGAGTCCAGCGACATAGCCATTACGCTAACTGCTGGGCCCCAAGGGGAAGCATCTTAGAGGTAGAACCAGTCCACGTATGGTAAAGGTTTAGAGGGAGAGCAGACTACTGTGCCATGTAAGGTCTGGTGATGTGTACAGAGCAGAGCACCGTGTGCAACATCCAGTTAGATCCGAGTGCAGCAGCAGGTCTGATGACAGGCTACATCCAGGTTGTATCAGCTGACTAGGGCATGGCGTCCAGCCCCCACATCCAAGCTGCCCAGGCCTCCAGTCTAACAGTTATTTTCTAGAAGCTATGGTAATTTAAGAATTTGCCACAAATTCTACAATGAGTCACAGTTTCCATGACTCTCTTGAAAATCCCTTCTTTTCATGCCTGTTGCTCACCTTTAAAATTAGCTCTAGTATTTTTTTCGTAATTATCTTTAAATCCCTGCCTGATAACTTAACCAGTTAGATTATCTCTGGGTCTGCTTCTACTGATTATTTCCTCTCTTGACTTTTGGTCACATCCTTCTGCTTCTTCTTGTGTCTCATTTTTTTTTTTCATTTCCTGTCAGACATTTTATATAAAAATACAGTAATGGTTAAAGTAATGTTTTATTTCCAGGAACAAAAATGATGCTTTGTTCAACAGGCTACTTGAGTGGGGTCTGCATCAACCTGAACCGTACCTGAGCTGGATCTGCTTTGATGTAGTTTTAGTTTGACAGTCCATCCCTGGCTTCAGATATTTAGAAAGTGGGATCAGGACTTTCACTTCAGCAGG
>NW_006159696.1:1549172-1556588 GCF_000334495.1 Tupaia belangeri chinensis
CAGCAGGACCTGGCACACAAGCCCAAGTATGATTATAGCTAAATCATCAGTGTTCAGAACTGCGGGAGTGCTTTCCATGTATCCTGGAATTGAACGATTAAGCAAATGAATGGCAGATGGCGGGACCCAGGCTTCTCACCACTGGAATGGAAGTTTACAGATAAGGAAGAGCAGGAGAGCAGACGTGGTAATGGACTCAAGTTGGACACATCGACATGAAAACACACTTAGGTTAAAGAGATACAGATGGGGTCATGGAGAAATACGTAATGGTAAGTTAGATACACGGGTTAGAGTACACACTGCATTTCCTGTCTCTGTCCACTGAGACAAACTCCACAGAAGCATCAACGCCACAGCAGCAATACGTACACCTAGCTCCAAGAATGTGGTTTCTCCATTTTCTAGTAAAAGGAACCAAAGTTCCATAGGAAAGAAGCTGATTCAGAGTGGGGCAGGAATTACACAAGATGAACCTGGAACACCTTGCAGTGTCACACTCACACTCATGATGGGAGTATTCCAGAGACACAGCAATTGAAAGACACAGCAATTGAAACAGTTTGAGCAGCAAAATAAAACAGTAGTTTTATTTAAAATAAAACCCAAAGGGAACCAGCAGTTAGCAAAATGCCTATGTCGCTGGACTCCCACGTAGTCAACCACGGTTCGCGTTCCGGACCCGGTGGCTTAAAACTCACGCCGGGCGCGTGTGTGTGCATGCCCAAGATCCCGAGAGGAGAATGGAGGAGAAAGGATTGCTGCATGACCATCCTCCCTGGGGGGTGATTTCTCGCTTTCTGTCTCTCTGTCCCTCTGTCTGGCGAGCGCACGCACCCTATAGCAAAAACCTCTCCAAAAAAAAATCCCAAAATACAAAACAAATATCCATGGAGTTAAAAAAAATCTATGAGTTTATACTAATAAAAACAAAAGACTGAATGAATAAATAAATAAATGAGAAAGAAGAAACAGATCCTCCATGCAGAAGAAGTCCTACTAATTTATGAAGACGCTCCACCCATGTGAAGGAGAACATAACTCCTTACCTGTAAGCATAGGCCGTGCATACGTGACTCCCTTCCCAAGAGTACAGTGTACAGAGACGGGGAGGGCAAGAGTAACTTCACTAGAGAGAACCTTGATGACACCGTCTCAGACAGATGATCAAGATCAATCTCAACAATGATAAGTTATGTTGACAGTATCTCCCTTTAATAAGACATGATTAAATGGCTCTTGGTGCCAGGTGGTGGCACTGTGATAGCATAACTAGATCCACATGGGAGAGGTCCTGGGTTCACATCCCAGGATTTCCAAAGCACCTCCTAAACCAGCCTAACCCAGGCTAGCTGAGACTGGGGGTGGATCGTGGCACTGGGTCCCAACAAGAGTGCCTGTCTCTCTCTATCTTTCTGTCTCTCTCAGGACCCTATTTGGAGTGTTGGTTCTCTCCTTCTCTCTCTCTCTGTCTCTTGCTCATAGAAGAAAGAAAAAAAAATTTTTAAGTGAGCGAAGGACTTGGATAGACATTTCTCCAGAGAAGAAACAGAAATGGCTAACAAGCAAATGAAAAGACATTCGTGCATCAGTCATTAGGGAAATGCACATGAAAATCATGAGATCCCCCTTTACACCCACTAGAACGGTTGAAATAAGAATTAAGAAAAAAAAAAAAACAGAAAATAACAGGTGTGGCAAGAACATGGAGAAATGGAGCACTGCGCACTGCTGACAGGGACATGAAATAGCACAGTGGCATGGCAGCACAGCAGTCCGGCCTCCTTCAGTAAGTCCAACACAGACTTACGCGCGGCCCAGCGACCCCACTCCTAAGTATACATGTACCCAAACGACCGAAAGCAAATGCTCAAGCAAAAATACAGATATGGGTGCTCATGCGGCACTGCCTACAGCAGCCAGAAAGTGGACACAACTCGAAAGCCCACAGCTGATGGATAGATAATCAGAACACCGTACCTCATAGGATGGGAACTACACGGCCGTGATAAAGCATGAAGCCCCAATTCAGGCTCCACCACAGATGAAGCACAAAAACATGCGAAGCAAAACACATGACAAGAGGCCATGAGTCCTAACTCCTGCCAAACGCATGACATCCGTAACAGAAATTCTCAGGTTTGGGGCGTCTGTTCCCTGGCCTATAACGTGGGTCTCACAATAGCATCTCCCGAGCAGGACATGGTGAGGTTAAGGCTTTGTGTTTTCACATCAAATCACTCTGTTGTCACAATGATCCTAGAGAGTTTATTTGAGCGCTTACCTTGTCTGCCCAGGATTGGAGGCCTCTAGGCCTTGCATGTAAGGCTCCTAAAAAAACTGAGGTGAGGGAGACAAAACAAGTCTGATGATCCATGTTCAAGAGAAACAGAAAAGTTAACAGGGCCAACAGGTGGCATGGTGGTTAAGCCACTGTTCTCCCACATGGTCAGCCATGGTTCGACCTCGCTTTCTCACTCCTCTGCACCTCACCCCGCCCCCCCAGTGTGTGTGTGTGTGGTAAGTACATGCCCTATAGCAAATTAAAAAGTAAGAGTCTCTCTATATTTTTTTCATTATCAAAAGTTTATAAAAATTCTTATCACACTGAAGAGCTGACTATTCCTGCTTTATCTTACACTCCTCAGTGGCCATAATCAATCATTTGCTCACACTAAGCAAGTTAGCAATTAAAATGAAAAACTTTGTACCAACTATATATTAAATCAGTAATGCTGAGGCCAGCGTTCCTCCGTTTGACAGCAGATAAGGCCTCCACCTTCTGCAGACTGGGTTCAGGAATACTCATACATCTGTGTGCAGAAGTTCAGAAATACTCATTCTAAAACGAGAAACATTTGTCCAAAGCAGCAACATTAGGAAATAAATCAAGACTTGGACAATAAACAAAGGCTAATTTAATCCATGAAGTACCTAAGAACAATGGAAAAGGAAAGGGATAAATAGAGTAAGGTTAGGGGACCTTTTTCATGTGTTCCCAAGAACTCACAAAATAAAAAAACAGCATTTATTTGAGATTAGGAACTGTGTCATATTTTGTTTTGTTCATTGTTGGATCCTGCTAACACGAATAGAACATGGCATCTGCCTTCTCTTAGGAGCTTAACCTATTCTTTAATGAACGGTAAATAAGAATTCAGAGTGCCAGTCAAATCATTCTGTTCCTATGGAGAAATGTATTCCGATCTCCAACTGAAGAATACCCTCCCTCCCGTGAGCGGCACGAGCAGAACTGGAGTTCCAAGAGCAATAAAGTGTGTGCAGATGCTCCACCCAAACTTCACCTGGAGTCCCAGTTCACCACAGGTCACTCGCGTTACTGCAAGTAAATCATTAATGTGGGTTTTCTTGACATAAATTTGACCTCCTTGGGCAGGCCCTGGGTACATCGGGAGCAGAGTCCCAGTTTGAGTTCCAGTCCAGAGGGTTCAGATACACACCGGGTGCCTCAAATCCTTATGGGACGAAGGAGAGGAAAGAAGACCACAGCACGACCACGCCCTGCGGAGGATGCTCGTCGTCCTCCCTCTAGTGTGCACACGCACCTTCTGTGGGTGTGCGCAAAATTAAAAAAATTTAAAAATAGAGTCATCCCTTGGGACCTGCAGGTGGTGTGGTGGTTAAGGCACTGGACACTCCCACATGGCCACCCATGGTTCGAGTCCTGGACCTGGTGGCTTGCTTCCTCACTTTCCTTCTCTCTCTTTCTCTCTCTGTGTCTCTCTCTGGTCAAATGAAAATAAATGAATAAATGGATAAAATTAAATAAAGAATTATTTATAAAAAAAAAAAATAGAGCCATCCCCATAGCCTAATAGCTAAGGGAGTGGGATCTCACATGGCTGATCATAATTCAAATCCCAGCCCCAATGGCTCGAAAAATACACTGGGCGTACACATGCGTGTGTGTTGTGCCCCAAATCCAGACAGGATGGAGAGATGGAGAAGGGACTGTGGCATGACCATGCCTCATCAGAGGTGCTTTCTCCTCCCTCTCTCTCCAAGCACATGCACCCTCTGGCCACTAAAAAAAAATTCCTTTCTATTTTCAAATTCTATACTTTCAATAAAACCAATTAATCTTATTTCTTTGCAATGACTTCACTTCGTGCAAATTTATAAAGGCTATTCAAATATTTGGTAGAACGAATGTTAAGAGGTTTCATTGGCAATGACTGGTGAGCGACAGCAGCAGACACAGGCAGGGTGGCCAGTGAAGGGAGAGATGTCTCTAAACCTCCTGAGACACTAATGCAGTGTTCTTACAAAAAGGCTTTTTTTTTTTTTTTTTAAGGTTTTTACCATAGGGCAAGTGTGCTCACTGGGAAGAAAAGGAGAAAGACAAAGAGATGAATAGTGAGAAATCAACTCGACACCCAGGGAAGATGGCCATGTCACAATCCCTTCTCCTCCATTCTCCTCTCGAGATTTTAGGCACAGAAGCACCTGGCGTGAGTTTCAAGCTGCTGAGTTGAACCGTGGTGAGCTGTGTGAAAGTCCGGTGCCTTAGCCAGCATGCCACATGCTGACCTCATAAAAAGACTTTTAAATGAGGTCTTCGTACGATATTTTCAAAAAATATATCCAAGGAAACTTAGTTACAAGTAATTAAATCTACTCCTAGGGATTTAAATGTTAATAATTATTATATGGATTTTTATGCATGAAAATATTCAAGCATTATTTCAGACATTAAAATAGAATAATTTCTATTCACTTGCTTTAAGTCCATTTTCAAATCTGAGATTCAAATAGTGGGTTGTTGGAAAAGTCATGACGGATTTTTGCCGTAGGGCGGGTGCCACCACGCCCAAAATCGTGCACTCGCCGAGAGAGACAGAGAGAGAGAGTGAGATGGACTCGATGCCTTGACGGATTTTTCTATGCAAAAATGTGCCGTGACTTTTCCAACGGCCCACTATAAAACCATAGCCCTCCCCAAACTAGAAATCTCAAGTCAAAGTTTTATTCAAAAATATCTTCTCAGGACCATCAGTTGGTGTAATGGCTATATCGCTGGATCCCCACATAGTCGACGGCGGTTCAAGTCCTAGACCTGGTGGCTTAAACTCATGCCAGGCACATGTGCGTGTGTGCCCAAGATCCCAAGAGAATGGAGGAGAAGGGATTGTGGCATGGCCATCCCCCCTGGGGGGTGATTTCTCGCTTTCTGTTGCTTTGTATTTGTCTTTCTGGTGATCGCATGCGCCCTATAGCAAAAACCTCTCTAGAAAAAGAAAAGAATGTCTCCTGTAGGAGCCAGCAGGCGATGTAGCAGCTAAGGTGCTGGACTCCCACATGGCTGCCCACAGTTCGAGCCCTGGACGCACTGGCTTGAAAATCACACTGAGCACATGTGTATGTGTGCCCAAAATTGCAAGAGGGGAATGGAGGAGGAGGGACTGTAGTGTGGCTATCCCCCCCGGGGGGTGATTTTTCATTTTCCCCTCTCTCTGCCTTTCTCTTTCTGTCTCTGGCAAACAAAACCAAAACAGAATAAAAAGAACGTTTTCTGTAGAAAGAGCAATGCTTAAGCTCTCTGCATCAGCAAGTTATGTAATAAATAAGAGCCTCCTCAAGGAGAAGCAGCACAGGATCCCCAGCATGTCACTTTCAGGTAATTATGCTCGTCCCAAAGTAAACAGCATGGATTCCAAACATAGCCCGACTTTCAGAAGAAGTAGGTGGGGAGAATGAGGCCGGCATACACTCCACGCTTTTCCTACGGTGTGGGTTTATATTTCAATGTTTTCATTCTGAAAAGCAAATGAGGCAAATCGAGACTTTTTTATCACCCATCTGGTTTGCCAGAAGGGCTGCCTTGATGTGTTAATAGACTTTTCTCATCTCTTCCAAGTATTTTAGCATTTAAAACCACACACCATGGTATGGCTGCTTAGGAAGTTCTCGAAAGGTCACGCACAGCATTTCCATGTGACAGCAATCCCATCCTGGGCTACGGCAAGGGGCACTGAAAACAGGTTAGACGATGCTTGCTCAGAGCAGCCTCAGGCCTACGGCCAGAAAGAGACACGCCTCCAGGGCCCCCAGCAGCGGGTGACATCCTGATGAGTGCGCCCTGGGACACCATGCGGCCATGAAGAGGGACGAAGCGCTGATCTGTGCTGCACAGGAACGCTAAGAAAAGCCGCCACACGCTGAAGGCAGCATGGTACATGGCTCCAGGAACACGCAACAGTGACATGGACAGACAGCTGGTCCCACGGCAGACGGGTGCTGCTGAGTGCCAGGGGAGGTCGGGTGAGGGACGACTGTGGCCGGGAGGAGGTGGTGACGGGGAGGTTCTGGGACTGGGCAGGGCCATGTGTGCACACCACTGTGCACGTACTCAGCCGCACAGAGACTGGGATGGCATGTGGACGCACACCTCAACCCATCCAGACACTGGGCGGCCCGTACGCGGGGTGACGCACGGGGCATAGGGAGCCAGAGCCCACGTGGCCAACCGCGGCTCACATCCCACCCACGTGCTCATGACAAGATGGAGACAAAGGGACTGTGGTGTGACCACGCCTCGCCGGGGAATGCACTTGCTCGCTCGCTCGCTCTCTCTCTGGAGCATGCACATGCGTTCTGGCTAAATAAATAACTAAACAATGGAAGCCTACATAACAGAAAATAGATGTTGACTTCTCATCAGAGAATGGTAACTTCCAAATTAAATGTAGATTAACGTGGTACCCCTTTAAAAACCTTACTGTGATTTTGATAAGTTAAACACGTTATAAACACTTTCGAGATTAAGTCTTTTGTTTGTTTGTTTAAGAAATTACTTACTTGATTTTATTTTTATAATCATTATTTTTTTAATTTGCTACAGAGCATGTGGGCTCACCGGTGAGCTAGAGAGAGAAAGAAGGAAAAGCCAGGTCCAGGCTTGAATCACGGTCAACCATGTGCAAGTCCAGGTCTTAACCACTATGCCACCTGCTGGTCCTAAACCTTCTACAATGCTCACTCCGTAAGCTTTTCGATTAATTGGGAATTCTCAGGGTACTCTTACTACCACCTTTGTGGCCCTGAGTCTGCCAGAGCAGGAATCAGCTAAATGACTCATGCAAATTTTTAAGTGGGCAGAATATTTTATTAAATTTGGCTTCCCAATATGATGCTGAATTTTAGTATAGGAGAAAAATATGTTTTATGTCTGAATTTTTAATTTATTTATTTTAGTATGCCACAAGGTGCATGCACATGCCAGGAAGAGAGAAGGAAAAGGAAAAAGTGTCTCCCCAGTGGGACCTGGTCATGCCGCAATCCCCTTTCCCCATTCCCCCCTTCTGTCAGATCCTGGGCATACGAGCACATGCATACCTGACTGATTTTCAAGCTGTCAAGCTGGGATTCAAACAGTGGTCAGTCACGTGGGAGCAG
>NW_006159696.1:1556642-1557289 GCF_000334495.1 Tupaia belangeri chinensis
TTTTTTTTTTTTTTTTAGAGAGAGATTTTTGCTATAGGCTGCATGTGCTCACCACAGAGAAAGATATAAAGAAAAGAAGAAATCACTCCCCAAAGGGGGATGGCCATGCTATAATGCCTTCTCCACTTTCTTCTCGGGATTTTCAGCATACCGGTACATGCACCCGTCATGAGTTTTAAGCCACCGGGTCTGAGATTCTAACCAGAGTAGACAACGTGGGAGTCCAGTGACATGACCACTGTGCCATCTGCTGGCCCCAAACATGTGTATTTCTAATACACAGATTAGTTGAGATGAACATTTTAATTTAATTTTTGCCAGAGGGCATGTGTGCTTAAAGAGTAAGTGAGAGAGCACGTGCCCCCAGTGGGGTCTGCTCACGCTGCAGTACCTTCTCCATCTCTCCACCCTGCTGGGATGTGGAGCAGTCATGCTCACGTGCCCAGCATGTTTCTCAAGCCACTGGGGTTGGGGTTTGAATCGTGTAGTCAGCCATGTGGGATCCAGCTTCCTCAACCATCAGTTCACCTGGCTGGTACCAAAGTTTTTAGGTAACAAAACTTACCTGGTCTGCCTTAGCACTCATGAACCTCTGACAATCTTTTTTTGTTATTATTATTTGATTCATTAATTTTTAAATTAAATAT
>NW_006159696.1:1557320-1567883 GCF_000334495.1 Tupaia belangeri chinensis
GGGAAAGGCAATGTCAAAAATGCTAGCCTAGCTGCAGTAATGAGCCCATCAGTTTCTATGCCTGTTCGCCGCTTTTGCTGAACCTAATCCCACCACTCCACAGCAGTACGCCCGCACAGGTTCATCCCCAATGTTCCTGCTGCTTTTGACGGGCTTGGGTCGGGTAGGCTCTCTGGATCCATGAAACAAATATGGAAGTTATTAGATAAATGGCACTTGCAAAAAATCAAAACATTTATTTGAGCCGACACAAACCAGACAATGAGTGAGGTGCTTTGTACATATTATTACTCACTTTCCTCCACATAGTTAGCTCAAGTAGTTGGTCTCAAGGTCAGGACCCAAACCAGTCCGTCCCACAGAAACCGGTTTTCTCTGACGTTGCAGGCGTGGGCCACAAAGAACATATCTGCCGTTCAACTGGCCAACGTCCACCCGACTGGATGCAGCTTAAGTGCACAGGCAACAGCAGAGACAGAGGTGCCTGAAAGGCACTGTACTGCCAGAGAGTGGCAGGGGACACATGCCCCTACTGTGTGTCTGTCCTGTGCCATGAACCACCATGCCACGGAGCAGGGCACAGTACTTGGTGCCCGCCTCAACGCTCCAGCCTACCCACAGCCCCGGGACCCTCCTTGTACCTGTGAGGACGCTGCAGCTCAGAGAAACCTTCATGGATACGGGAGTCACAGAGACAGAGGTGGGGCTTGAAATAAAACTCTACTCATCGATAAATATTTACCAAGGGCTCGCTACGCACCAGAGTGCCAGGAAGCACTGGGGAATGTTAGAAATGCCCACAGGCAACCCACACCAAACCCGTCTTGCCTCCCTCTCCCTCTTTTTTATTGGGGGGAGGGGGCTATACGGCACATGCACTCACTAGAGAGAGATAGAGAAAGATAGAAAGAGAAAGTGAGAAATCACCCCTTGAGTGGATGGCCACATCCCTTCTCTATTCTCTCTCAGGATTTCAGGTACACACGCACATGCACCTGGCGTGTTTTTCCAGCCACTGGGTCCAGGATCAAATCAAACATGTAGGTGGCCATGTGGGGTCCAGCCACCTTAACCACCATGCCACAAGCTGGCCCCAAGCCGACTTTCTCTTTGCTTAAGGAGTAAGCTACCGTGAAACTGAAACATCCTTCAGAGACATTTTCAACAGCACTGTTTTAACTGGCTACACTGTTTCTTATATTACCCACAGACCACGGTGACCACAGTGAAAACCCAACGAGCGCGTGCAGGGGCAAGTGCGAAGACACAGCAATCTGTCCTTACACACGCGTCTGAAACGCTTATATTACCCACAGACCATGGTGACCACAGTGAAAACCCAACGAGCGCGTGCAGGGGCAAGTGCGAGGACACAGCAATCTGTCCTTACACACACGTCTGAAACGCGCCAGAGAAAACCCGGCTGGAGAGGACGCCTGCGGGTTCTGGGAGAGGACTGAAACCAGCAAGCGCTCTGGGAAGCTTCTGACGGTCTGGCAGATTTCACGGCAACAGTGAAATTTCAGAGAGCAGAAGTCAGCACCAAAGCTAGTTTGACATTAATAATAAGTGAGCTAATACACAGGCCCGTGTTTGCGCAGCCTGGCTGTGCTTACATGTCAGCTGGAAAGCAGGAAGGAAACCGGATTGAACTCCCATCCAATCTGCACCGTGACGATCGCGTTATCAGCAATGGAGCTAATGTCAGCATAAACCAGAGAACGCCCGGGGTTTGCAAGTGCCCTTTCCTTCCAACGACCGCCGTCATCCGTTCAGGGTAGAGTTGAGACTGTCTCCTTAAAGGAACAAGGGGGCAATTAGCATTGAGACTCCATAGAGAGCGGTCTGAACTGGCGGTCTAAACTGGCATTCACTCTCCAGCCACCCTGCAAGGCATCGTCGTCATTGAGAGAAGTGGAGTACATTTCTAAGGTCACATACCCGGGACAGAGGCAGAGCCATGCCCAAACTCAGATGAGAATTACTAAGTGTTCCACAGCACTGAGGAGCCTGCAAGGATACTAATAAAAGTGTAACATAAGAGGTGATCCTAAGACCTCTAAACATTACAATTTTACAATAATACGACCTCATCGCAGAGAACACAGACTGAAACACTGGTTTGGATTATAGACTGTTTTAGGACCTCACACGTACTCTACAACAATGTCAACCTTTCCAAAATTCCTGGGAAGGTCATTGTGAGTGAGAACATGAAATGCCTTGAAAGCAAAACACTAGGCTTCCGAATGGAAAAGGAACAAATAACTTTAACGTAGTATTATCAACAGAGAGCCACGTCAGAAAGCAGCTCGTCCTGTTCCAAATCAGCGCTGTTAAAAAGACCGTGACCACAAGTGCGGACCGGCTCGGGCAGCACCTCCAGGGGCCACTGCATGGACCGCTCACCCCTGTATGAACACAGAAGGGTAATGCGGTTCCAGAGCCAAACAAGTCGGGAAAACGCTGGTTCTGCTAACCCTGCTTTTTACTGATGACTGGCAGAACAAGGGAGGGGCTCCCAGCTTGTGGACCCCGGCCTTCCTCAGCTTCGATCCCCCGGCTCTTCCCCTAGCTTCGCCATGTGGCTGGGACACCATGGGCTGTAAATACTAGAAAGTCCTACACGTGGGGGTCTTAGAACAAAGCCTTGGAAAGTGCTCAACAAATGTTAAATGGTTACTAATAGAAGTTCAGGGAGCCTTTTTTAAAAAAACAAAAATTTGGAGAAGTTTTTGCATTAGGGCACATGTGCTCACCAGAAAGAGAGACAGACAGACAGAAAGCGAGAAATCACCCCCCCACCCCCCGGGGGATGGCCACACTGCAATCCCTTCTCCTCCATTCTCCGCTTGGGATCTGGGGCACACACACATACGCGCCCAGTGTGAGTTTAAGCCACCAGGTCTGGGACTCGAACCATTGTCGACTATGTGGGAGTCCAGTGACACAGCCTTACACCAACTTCTGGTCCCAGGAGGAGCCTTTTTTTTTTTTTAAAGAATTATTTATTTAATTGTATTTATTAGTATTATTATTTTTAATTTGCTATAGGGCACATGTACCCACCAGAAAGAGACAGAGAGAGAGAGAGAAAGCAAGACTCCAGGTCCAGGACTCAAACTGTGGTCAGCCATATGGGAGTCCAGAGCCTCAACCACACCACCGCCTGCTGACCCGGGGAGCCTTTATTAATCTGATGTAAACTGATGCTGTGAATCACCAGGGAGGGGGGTTACAGAACGCAGTTCCCCGACTTACATGATGACTGAACCCATCTCTGTACAAACACCCCACAAGAAGAATGGTACATTTCTTTAAAGAAACAAACGAAAAAACCTCTGAGAAAATTCCTTCACTAAAAATAAAATCTTTTTAGAAAAGACTGAGTTGTTCTCCCCCAAATTTTCCTTAACGCTTACCTGCTACTCCTTGTCTCTTCTAAAAGATGACAAAAGGAAGGATGCAGGGCAGGTTGGCCTAGAGGGAAAACGGTGAGATGTGGCCTCTTTCCCGCGTTCTGTTACCCTGTGAAAGGCAGAGACGGCTACGCCGTAAGGCAGTCGGCTCCCACAGCAAATCTGCTCTTGGTTTCCAGGCAGAATTTCAGAGTCCCTTAGTGCCCTGCCAAGACATCAGGTCCATCATTCTAAATGTTTCATGATCCGAGTAAGTCTGAAGCCTATTTATTTATTATTATTACTTATACACTTAATCGCTATATATCATTAGACAGACAGAAAGCGAGAAATCACCCCCCCACCCCCCGGGGGATGGCCACACTGCAATCCCTTCTCCTCCATTCTCCGCTTGGGATCTGGGGCACACACACATACGCGCCCAGTGTGAGTTTAAGCCACCAGGTCTGGGACTCGAACCATTGTCGACTATGTGGGAGTCCAGTGACACAGCCTTACACCAACTTCTGGTCCCAGGAGGAGCCTTTTTTTTTTTTTAAAGAATTATTTATTTAATTGTATTTATTAGTATTATTATTTTTAATTTGCTATAGGGCACATGTACCCACCAGAAAGAGACAGAGAGAGAGAGAGAAAGCAAGACTCCAGGTCCAGGACTCAAACTGTGGTCAGCCATATGGGAGTCCAGAGCCTCAACCACACCACCGCCTGCTGACCCGGGGAGCCTTTATTAATCTGATGTAAACTGATGCTGTGAATCACCAGGGAGGGGGGTTACAGAACGCAGTTCCCCGACTTACATGATGACTGAACCCATCTCTGTACAAACACCCCACAAGAAGAATGGTACATTTCTTTAAAGAAACAAACGAAAAAACCTCTGAGAAAATTCCTTCACTAAAAATAAAATCTTTTTAGAAAAGACTGAGTTGTTCTCCCCCAAATTTTCCTTAACGCTTACCTGCTACTCCTTGTCTCTTCTAAAAGATGACAAAAGGAAGGATGCAGGGCAGGTTGGCCTAGAGGGAAAACGGTGAGATGTGGCCTCTTTCCCGCGTTCTGTTACCCTGTGAAAGGCAGAGACGGCTACGCCGTAAGGCAGTCGGCTCCCACAGCAAATCTGCTCTTGGTTTCCAGGCAGAATTTCAGAGTCCCTTAGTGCCCTGCCAAGACATCAGGTCCATCATTCTAAATGTTTCATGATCCGAGTAAGTCTGAAGCCTATTTATTTATTATTATTACTTATACACTTAATCGCTATATATCATTTAGATTGTAAAGAGACTTTACCCAGCACATACACCTTAGTCCGCCCCAGTTGAGAATACTCTACACGTCCTCATCAACAAATAATAAACCAGGACCAGCAGTTAGCATGGCTGTGTCGCTGGACTCCCATGTAGTCGACCATGGTTCAAGTTCCAGACTCGGCGACTTAGTACTCACACTGGGTACATGTGCATTCAAGCCCAAGATCCCAAGAGGAGACTGGAAGAGAAGGGATTGCAGCATGGCCATCCCCTCTGAGGGGTGATTTCTCTCTTTCTTTCTCTCTATCTCTCTCTGTCTTTCTGGTGAGCGCACATACCCTATAGCAAAAACCTCTCAAAAAATAATAATAATAATAAACCATATCTGTGTCCTACAAATGTCTTAGTTCTCTTTTTTTCCCCAAATTCCTTTTCCTATACTCTTGCCCTCCCATACTCTCCTTCCACTTTGTCTCTAGTGTCCATAACAATTTTTAATGCTTTTACATCCTCCAGTCTTTCAGTCTCTACCATAGAGTGCAGACAGTCAGTATATGTTAAGTGGAGACATACGATGTCTCTCTTTCATAGCCTGACTTGCTTCACTCAGCAACAAATCTTCCATATTCGTCCACTGGCTATCAGATTCCAGGGCCTTGTTGTTTTTTATGGCTGAGTATTATTCCATGGTGTTTATGTGCCACACTTATTCAATCCATTCATGTTTGAGGACATCTGGGTTGGTTCCACGTCTTAGCAATCATGAATAAGGCTGCAATGAATACAGATGTGCAAGCACTTTTCCGACTGAGCGTTCTCCTGTCCTTTGGGTAGATACCCAGGAGTGGAATTGCTGGATCATATGGTAGCTCTATTTGTAGGTCTCTGAGGAACCTCCATATATATTTTTCTCCACAGTGGCTGGACCAATTTACATTCTCACCAACAGTGTAAAGTGTTCCCCTTTCACCACATCCCCTCTAGCACTTATCAGTTTTTTTTTTTAATCTTCACCATTCTGACTGGGGTTAGGTGGTATCTCATTGTGGCTTCGATCTGCATCTCCCTTATGATGAGGGATGTTGAGCATTTCCTCATATGCTTTTTGGCTATTTGTATGTCTTCCTTAGAGAGTTGTTTATTCAGCTCATTTTCCCATCTTTTAATTGGGTTAATCTTTTTCTTCTGGGTAAGCCATTTGAGTTTCCTGTGTATTCTGGTTATCAGTCTCTTATCACAGTTAACAAAAATCCTCTCCCATTCTGATGGTTGTTGACTCACACTAATTACAGTGTCCTTTTCTGTGCCTGAAGTCTATTTTAAATATTCCAAGGACTATGTAGTGTAACCTTTGGTTTTAAGACAGGCATTTTTAAACAGGTAAAGCTTAGAGAGTAACATTTTGTGATTTTATGAATTGAAATATTTTCTAATATTAAAACTATGACAGACTTCAAAAAGTTCATGGAAGAGTAGAATTAAAGTACAGAAAAAATTTGAAATCCATGCAATTTTTTCACATGCATTTCTCATGAACTTTTTTGAAGATCCCTTAGAGTTTTTGTTTTGTTTTGTTCTTAGGTTTTTGCCATAGAGCACGTACACTCAACAGAAAGAAACAGAGAGAGGGAGAGTGAGAAATATCCTCCCCACTGCAAGGAAGGATGACCACGCCACAATCCCTTCTCCACTCTCCTCTCAGGATTTTGGTCATGCATGCGCACATGCCTAGAGTGATTTTTTTAAAGAATTATTTAATGTTATTCATCATTGTTATTATTTTTTCATTTTGACCCCAGAGCAACAGAGAAAGAGGGAAAGCAAGAAAGCAAGCTGCCAAGTCCAGGACTTGAACCAGAGTCAGCCATGTGGGAGTCCGGCACCTCAACCACTCTGCCACCTGCCAACACCCCAGTGGAGAAGCGATTGCGGCATGACCATAACGCCCGGGGGGTGATTTCTCGCTTTCTGTCTCTATGTCTCTCTCTGTCTGTCTGGCGAGCACACGCACTCCATAGCGAAAACTTCAAAAAAAAAAAAAGCAGACACGGGACTAGCAGTTAGCGTAATGGCTGTGTCGCTGGACTCCCATGTAGTCGACCGCAGTTTGAGTCCCAGACCTGGTGGCTTAAACTCACATCGGGAGTGTGTGCATGCGTGCCCAAGATCCCAAGAGGAGAATGGAGGAGAAGGGATTGTAGAAGGCCGCCTGCCCGGCACCGTGACCAGCCCACCCAAAAACTCCAGCCGTCTCTGCCCATAACCAGCCTATTCTGCTCTTCGACTGAACACTTGCTCAGTTATGGCTGAGTCTACGCCCTGAGGTTCCAAATGAGGCTTTTTGCTCTTTCTTTATAGATTCAGCGTTAGCAATTCACTGATGAGGGGCCGGCAGGAGGTGTGGTGGTAAAAGACGCTAGGCTCCCACATGGGTGACTGCAGTTGGAGTCCTGGACCTGGTGGCTTACTTTCTCAATTTCCCTCCCTCTCTGTTTCTCTCTATAATAATGGATGACGTTAAATACAATAATTCTTGGGACCAGCAGTTGGCATAATGGCTGTCGCTGAACTCCCATGTGTAGTTGACCACGGTTCGAGTCCCAGACCCGGTGGTTTAAACTCATGCCAGGTGCATGTGCATGTGTGCCCAAGATCCCAAGAGGAGAATAGAAAAGGGATTGTGGCATGGCCATCCCCCCAGGGGAGTGATTTTTCACTTTCTGTCTCTCTGTCTCTCTCTGTCTTTCTGGCAAGCACATGTGCCCTATAGCAAAAACCTCTCCAAAAAGAAAATAAAGTAATTCTTAAAAAAAAGAAATTCACGGAACTGGCAGGTGACATGGTGGTTAAGGGCACTGGACTCCCACATGGCAGATGGCGGTCCAAGGCCTGGACCTCATGGTTTGCTTTCTCACCGTTCCCCCGCCTCATCCCCATCCCTCTCTGGTCAAATTAAAATAAATAAATAATAAACTTAAATAAAATAATTTTTAAAAACAAAATTCACTGACAGAAACAACCATAAAGCTGAGAGGCCAGATGGCAGCCCAGGAGTAAAACAAGGTGCCCTGCTGTACTCTCCAGGCGACCTGAGTATGCCAGGAACCCGGGCCCCAAGCAGGAGCTGGCTGGAAGCGGGGCTGGGTCCTGGGGTCAGGACCCTGCTGGGGTGCTATCTCTGACTCCTGGAGGAAATAAATAAACTTTAAAACAAAGGCGGAGGCCGGCAGGTGGCATAGTAGTTAACATGCTAGACTCCCACCTGGCTGACTGCAGTTTGAGCCCTGGACCCAGCACCTTGAAACTCACACCAGACGCTTGTGCATGCATGTCCCAAATCCTGGGAGAATGGAAAAGCACATGCACTTGAAATCCCAGGAGAATGGAGGAGAAGGGACTGTGTGTGGCCCTCCCCCGGTAAGGGTGATTTCTCACTCTCCCTCTTACAGTTTTTCTCTCTCTCTTCTCCAGCGAGCTCGTGGGCCCCATGACAAAAACCTTAACTAACTAACTAAATACAAAGTGGCTGAAATTCAACTGGACTTCATACGTAACAATGAATAAAGGAAGTGGGGCAGACTCCCAAAGTATTTCTTGGAGCAGCAGAACAAGCCTAACGTTCAAGTCAGACATGGCTGACCCAACCATTTACTAGCTGGGAGACCACCAACAGTTTGCCAGTCTCTGTGAGCTGAAGTTCCCCTTCGTTAGATCAGAAATTAAATACCTGTTTTAGTGGGAAAAGAAGTACTCCAAGTATTTACGAAATGGAGAGGAGGGTAAGCTGGGTAAAGTCACTCTTTTAAACATACTGCACTTGAAAAAGTAACTTCGGGGCAGCAGTCAAGGTGGCTGGAACCCACCAGGCCACCAGCACAGTTCCTGTACTGAACCGAGGGCTTGGAAAATAGGCCAATGTGTATGTGCGCGTGCTCAAAATCTCTAGCAGGTAGTGTAGTGGTTAAGGTGCTGGACTCCCACATGGCCGACCACAGATCAAGTCCCAGACCTGGTAGATAAAAAATCACGCTGGGCGTGTATGTGCCCGAAATCCCAAGAGGAAAATAGAGAGCAAGGAATTGCAGTGTGACTATCCCCTCAGGAGTGATTTCTCACCCTCTTTCTCTTTCTCTCTTTCTCTGTCTCGGGCACATGCGCCTGACAGCAAAAAACTTCACAACAAATCTTTCAAGGTAGTCTACAAACACAATAAACATTTTAAAAATAAAAACATTTGCGGGGACCAGCAGTTAGCGTAATGGCTATGTCGCTGGACTCCCGTGTAGGCCACCACGGTTCAAGTCCTGGACCCATTGGCTTAAACTCACGCCGGGCACATGTGCATGTGTGCCCAAGATCCTGAGAGAAGAATGGAGAAGGGATTGCGGAGTGGCCATCCCTCCTATGGAGTGATTTCTCGCTTTCTGTCTTTCTGTCTCTCTGTCTTTCCAGCGACCGCAGGCGCCCTGTAGCAAAAACACCTCTCAAAAAAGAAGCCAGCAAGTGGTGTGGTAACCCATGCGCTGGACTCCCGCACGGTCATCCACGGTTGGAGTCCCAGACCCAGTGGCGTAAAACTAAAGCCCAGCTGTGTGCATGGACGCCGAAAATCCTAGAGAATGAAGGGACTGCAGTGTGCCCTCTGGGGATGACTCCTGTCTCTCCAGCAAGAGCAACAGCCTATAGCAAAAATCTCTAATTAGGATTCTTGCAGAAACTCTTCCTAAAACATCTACACATTAAAGACTCTCAATAAAATATATTCTCACATCTCTATTCTATGTTTATTTTTAAGAGAAGTTTTTGGGAAAGGGTGTGTCCAATTGCCAGACAGAGAGACAGAAAGCAAGAAATCACGCCAAGGGGATGGCCACGCCACAATCCCTTCTCCTCACTCTCCTCTTGGGGTGTTGGGCACACATACACGCACCTGGCGTGAGTTTAAGCCACCCAGTCTGGGACTCAAACTGTGGTCAACTACATGGGAGTCCAGTGATATAACCATCACACCACCTGCTGGTCCCTCACACTTCCGCTCTTTACCCCTTCCAAATCTTCTTAAATTCAGATAAACGAGCCCTACAAGAAGCAAAGTTAAATATTTCTTTTTCTGAAGGTTAGCATTATCAAGATAGAGACAAAGGAGAACAAGGAACTCAGTTTTTAGACCCCACTCCACCAAACAGACCAAGGAGGCAACCTGAGCAGAAGCATTTCCATGTGTATAGTGATGCTAATCGCACCATTTGGAAGCCTCAGGTTTTCCTGGCTTTTGCTTCCAACGCAAAATGGTGAAAGGTCAGTTCTAGCAAATGAAAGGGAAATTCGGTACCTTAATCTTTTGACTCTCAAGATAAATTCAGATTCAGGTCAGAGAATATTTTTCACTGAACAATGAGAATAGAAATATAAGCATTACCAATTACAGCAAATAAGGGAAAATATAAGCTCCACCTCTAAAGAAAAGATTTCCTTGAGTACACTGAGATAGATTCATTTAATCGATTCAGGTTCTCACCTTACACTACAGATTACGGTGAGAATTAACAAGTTTCTCTTCCATATTCTAAAAGATGACTTAGTGAACCCATCAAGCTGCACAGCAGTCCTGCAGGTAAAAAAGGTGTCATTTTAAAACCACCGAAGTGCACTGAGACCGCCAGGCTGGCAAGGTGGCACTGGGTGGCCGGCCTCAGTGACTGAGCACAGACGTCACAAGGCGCCAGTCCCCACAGGGATGCCCAACTTCAACAATTTCCGTCAGCTTGTAAGAGGGGAAACCATGGAAAATGGTTTATTTGGGGGCAGAAAAAATGTGAGACCTATGCACTTTTTTTCATAACTGTGCATCTCCCATGTAGGTTCGAGTGTGCGCGTCACACTGGCACTGAAGA
>NW_006159696.1:1568687-1571625 GCF_000334495.1 Tupaia belangeri chinensis
GCAGCCCGGGCTCGCGCCACCCGCCCGGCGCCACTACAGCGAGGCGGCGGCCGACCGCGAGGACGACCCCAACTTCTTCAAGATGGTGGAGGGCTTCTTCGACCGCGGCGCCAGCATCGTGGAGGACAAGCTGGTGGAGGACCTGCGCACGCGGGAGAGCGACGAGCAGAAGCGCAACCGCGTGCGCGGCATCCTGCGGATCATCAAGCCCTGCAACCATGTGCTGAGCCTGTCCTTCCCCATCCGGCGCGACGACGGCTCCTGGGAGGTCATCGAGGGCTACCGGGCCCAGCACAGCCAGCACCGCACGCCCTGCAAGGGAGGTGAGGCCGCCCGCGCCGGCCCCGCGCCCCGGGCGTGGCAGGGAAAAAAAGGCGCCGGGGAACCGTGCTTTTCCCCCCGGGCCCGCCACGCCGCTGGCCCCTCCCCGCGGGGCGATGCCCTGTGCAGAGCGGGGGCGGCGGGTCCCTTCGGCCCCCGCGTCTGTGTCGCGCGGGTGGGTCCCTCGGAGAGGCCTTTCTGGAAGAGGCGCCTCCCGTTCTGCCTTGCGAGTTTTCGTGGGCTCGTATGACCTTCCCCGAATGCGGACTATGGAATCGTTTCATGTCTGCATTATTTACGCCGGTTAAAGCTATCGTATGATAAACGGACATGGGGGGAAATTGACAGTTTATTAACCAGAGCAGTTTACTTATCACGTTAATCTTTCAAACTAAGTTTTCTTTCCACTCTGGTAACCTGCCTTGTACAAAAAGAAACAATGAAAACGCGAAACCCCGGGCAGGGCAGCCTCACCGACTAATAAACACCGGGCGTCCTGGCAGTCCCTCTAGGGTAAGCCGCGAGGCCTGCCAGCCAATGGAATGAAATAGCCCTGGGGGTGTGTGCTGGTCCTGGCAGCGCAGATTGGAGCTCGGGAAAAGATACAGTGCGGGAAGATAGCAGTGGAGTCACTTAGGATTTGCGAGTCATCGCGTTACCCTGTGCGCGCACGCTTGCTGGTCCGTAGATTTGGCTTCTGTCGTGAGACTGCTTTCTTCGAAGCCCTTCCTCATTTTCCCTCCCAGTGCAAGGCACAGCACATCGTTAAAGGTGCTTAAGTCATCCAGAATAGAAAAGGCAGAACCATTTTTTGTGTTGTTAGAAAGAAAGGAAGAAAAAAGCCGAGAGAAGGAAGGTGAGGGGTCTTGCAGAGGTGGTTTGGCCCAATGAAGAACAGGGCTCGGCTTGGATTGGTCCCCCCTAAACCCGGTCCAGTGCTCTTTCTGTTATGCCAGCTGACATCTAACGATAATTTTTAGAAATCTCCCAACCAGGAAAACTTGAGCTACTGTTTCCAGGGGTGGAACAAAGGTTGTTTCAAGTAGGTTTAATAGTTTACTGAATTTGCATCGGCCCCACCCACTTGGAGAACTTAACCTTTGGAGCGAAATTGCCCTCTAGCTCTAGTTCCTCCTCAAGCCACTGTGACCTCTAGTTCCACGTCCAGCCCCGAAATTCTGTAAGGCCCCTGCGTTGCCAGCGCCTTCCTTCTTCCTACCACTCCCTTATTCTCCAAACACCTTCCTGGTCCCAAGAAAAGGAAACAGCTGGAGGAAGAGGCAACTACCTGACAGCAAATAGAAACTGCACTGTTTCTTTAAAATGCACATCACATTCCTTTACTGTCTTGTCAGCAGCGGTTTTCGGTCATTTAACGATGCACAGATAAACCAGCGCGTTTGTTTTTCTGCACGTTCTGATTTTTTTTTTCATTTAAGCTCTTCACACGCTTCTGTATTTCAGATGCCCGGTCCTCTCTAAGTCATAGCTACACAAACTTACTGAGGCCACTGCAGTTTGTCAGCCCTGAGGTTTTAATGCCAAAGTCCAGAACCTAGCAACAAATTGCATCCGCTCTAGCAAAGCTCCGTCACTGTAGCCTTGCCTGGACTGGGATGTAAGTGCAGGTCCGTACCCGGTCTACCAGCAAGCTCCAAGGAGCGGCGGTCAGCGCCCAGCCGGTGATAGATAGCAAAGAGAGAAAGCTGGCCTTCATGAGGTGATACATTTATTATCTTAAAGAATTCTAGAGACTTTATGGAGAGAATAGGATGGGGGTCAGGACCGCTATGAAAGGTCTTCAAAATATTTTTAGTGTGCTTAAGATAATAAACAGTGTACTGGGACCAGCAGTTAGCGTAATGGCTATGTTGCTGAGCTCGCACATAGTCGACCGTGGTTCGAGTCCCCAACCCAGTGGCTTAAACTCACGCCGGGCACGTGTGCATGCGTGCCCAAGATCCCGAGAGGAGAATGGAGGAGAAGGGATTGCAGCGTGACCATCCCCCCTGGGGGGTGATTTCTCGCTTTCTCTCTCTGTCTCTGTCTGGCGAGCACACGCGCCCTATAGCAAAAACCTCGCCAAATAAATAAATAAATAAACTGTGTACTCAATAAATTTGGTACTGTAGACTTCCATGGTTTGCTTTCAAGACTCTACCCGTTTGTCACCCTTGTCTAACTGCAGAGAATGTGAATTCTAAGAAGAACTTATTTTCAGTGGGTATTTTTCTCCACTCAAATATTTAAAGAAAGCTTTTCTTTCTAGTAAGAAAGTTGTTGATCCTCTTGGTCCCACTTGGGTCTTAGAAATACAAAATATAATAGATTCAGTGATTGAGATATTTGTAAATGCTTTGGCTAATCTCTGCAAACCTTGGTAAATCTTTCCCTCTTAAACATATTTTAGCATACTCTTCCCTGTCCCTTCCACTAAACTGTCTTCTTTGACCATGTTCTTAGTAAAAACAGAAAACAAAATAAAACTTCCTCTAACTTTTCCCACCCTTCAGCTTTCTATATCTAATCTTTCCTCAAGAACAACCTTATACCTGAGTTTTCTAAAATAAAATTTTCAAGGTTAAAGCAAAGCAACAAGCAAATGACTATCTCTGTA
>NW_006159696.1:1571656-1586018 GCF_000334495.1 Tupaia belangeri chinensis
AAACAGGTGGCTTGAAGACCTTGGGGGGAGATGGTGTGTACTTTATTCCAAGTAAATATTTACTAACACTGTGGGTTTTGTGGTTCTCTTTTCCCATACAGAATAGAACGTAGGCCGTTAGATTTGGCACCCCTAAATATTAGCCAAAGAGTATCCTGTAGGCTCCACAGGGGCTTTTAAGCAAAGCCTTGTGAATATTCTCAGTTAGATAAATATTGTGGAAATAAGCAACTGGTTTGAAGACTTGCTCAAAGGTTCTTGTATTTGAAAACGTCATCAGAAATTGTTCTCTTAACTTTGTCAGAATCCATTCTCCATTCTACTGGCTGTTGCTCTGCCTGAGACCAGTCTGCCTTTAAGAAGGAACTTTAACATTTTGGTGGAAAGTACACTTGATGGCAGTTCACGGACACAGTTAATTTCTTTCCTTTCCTTTTCTTCTCTTTTCTTTTTTCTTTTTCTTTTTTCTTTTGCTATAGGGTGCGTGCGCTGCCAGAAAGACAGAGGCAGAAAGCAAGCCCCCCCCCCGCCCCAGGAGGGATGGCCATGCCACAATCCCTTCTCCATTCTCCTCTGGGATCTTGGAGGACACACATGCACACGTGCCCAAGCCACCAGGTCCAAGACTCGAACCACAGTCAACTACATGGGAGTCCAGCAACATAGCCATTACATCAACTGCTGGTTCCTCATTTTTTTTTAAGAGTTATTTATTTAATTTTATTGACTCATTCATTCATTTTAATTTGACCAGGGAGAGAGAGAAAGTGAGAAAGCAAACACCAGTTCCGGCCATGTGGGAGTATCCAACGCCTTAACCTCCCTCCACCTGTTGGTGCATTCTCCTATCATTGAACTTTCCAAAAAGAGTTTCCGTGTGTGATTCTCTTAGACATGGCCCTAAATCTCTGTTTAGTTACAAATATTAGCACATGAAGAGCAGATCCCATAACCCAGTGACTTGTTGGGAGCCAAACTGCAAAGACACAGCAGGAGGTAAAGGGGCTTTGTTCTTGTCTTTTGGTGACAAGGCCCCTGGTTCTGGGATGTCTGCTTGGGGAGGACTGCAGAAAGTACTGACACTTTAAAAATGAGCCAGCTCTGTCTTCTCTGGGAAGGTGCTGTTTCTGGCATATTTCTCTATGCCAAATTGACAGCCATCGACACTCGGGTGACTTGGAGTAAACTCACACTTTGTGATATTTTGTTGATATCTGCTGCTAGGAGATCAAATACAGCCTCTGTAGGTAAATTTAATGTAGAACTTGGTGTGTCTGGAAGCTCCTTTGGAAGACAGGTGATTTCTGTGTCTTTCGCCCTTATCCCTAAGGTGGTGGTGGCTTTTAAGACCTCCCAGGTACGTGTGGAACTGTGTTGCTACCAGAAAGCCCTGTTTACATATTTATGTATGAATGAATGGGAGGTTTTTGCTCTAGGGCACGTGTGCTCACCAGAAAGACACAGACAAGAGACAGAAAAGGAGAAATCATCCCCTGGTGGGGGCGGGGGGTGGCCACGCCGCAATCCCTTCTCCATTCTCCTCTCGGGATTTTGGGCACCCATCACGCATGCTTGGTGTGAGTTGAAGCCACCAAGTCTGGGACTCATGGGAGCCCAGCGACATAGCCATTGTGCCTGTTGCTGGTCTCAACGCATTTTTCCTTCACAGAAGCCAAATGCTCCCTTCCCCCAAGTGTCCTGGAGACCGAGGACCTGTGATAATGGTGAGGGTCTGTATGCCAGCGTGGCGTTCAGGCTTCCTGTCACTTGTGTGAGAGTCCGTTTAGCAAGTTTGCTTTGGCAGGAGAAGCCTCATGTGCATGAAGACAAACACTGCCCGCTCATTATGCAAAGTACACTTGGCGAGAATTGGGGCGTCAAAAATTGGAGGCTAAGCACCAGAAGATATTCAACTTCAATAAGATGGGTAGTGTCTAAAATTTAAGTATAAGAAATAAAAATGGACTTTTCTGGCTTATCGTAGGAAGAAGTTGGGTTTATCACTGGTGCTAATAATTTAGATTGTTAGGAAAATTGTTTTTTGTTTGTTCTTGGAGGGAGAGGTGTTTGGTATGGGGATGTGTGCTCGCCAGAGAGATACAGAGTGAGAAATCACCCAGGGGCGCAGGGTAGCCATGCCACAATCCCTTCTCCGTTCTCCTTTCAGGATTTTGGGCATGCACGCACACATGTCTGGTGTGAGTTTAAGCCGCAGGGTCTAGGACTCGAACTGCAGCCAGCCAAGTAGTCCAAATGCAGCTTCTGAGGCCAAAGACCTTACCTTGCCTGGGATTTTTTTTCCTGTCAGAACTTAGAAACTACCCTGGGGTGAGCACTGGTTGAGGGTACTCGGTGATTCCCATGCTCCGGAGAGTGTGCACCTTTGAACTCTGTCCCAAGCTCTCAGGAGGTGGCCCACAGTGGCGCGGCGGGGACAGGGGACTCAGCAAGACTGACCCTGCGGGAGGTTCCAGGTTCCTGTCCAGGGACCTCCCGCATATGCAGGGCCCCGACATGCCTGCGACCCAGGGCTGGCCGAGGGCCTGAAGGAGCATGGCTTTGGGCCCTGTCATGGGTGCTGCCTGCCTCAGCCTCTCGGCCTGTCTCCTCCTGACAGAAAGAAAGAAGTTTCTTAAAAAAAACTATTAAAAAACCAACCTTCTTCATAGAAAATCAGGCATGTTCAAGCAACTGCGTGTCAAGTTCATTCCCAGCCTCTAGGTCTAAAGGAGCGTCTGTTCTGATTGCTGAGGTGATGAAATGACATTTTACGGAGTTCTCCACCAAAAGGACTTCCGCCCTGCAGAGCTTGGAAGTTGAACAGATTAATGTGGTGTTAGCCAGAACTCAGTTCTCTGCTGAAGTCCTTTTTTTTTGTTTTTTTGGAGAGGTTTTCGCTATAAGGTGCGTGTGCTCGCCAGAAAGACAGAGAGAGACATGGAGACAGAAAGCGAGAAATCATCCCCCAGGGGAGATGGTCATGCCGCAATCCATTCTCCTCTCGGGATCTTGGGCACGCACACACACGCGCCCAGCGTGAGTTTTAAGCCACCGGGTTCGGTACGCGAACCGCGGTTGACTACATGGGAGTCCAGCGACATAGCCATTATGCTAACTGCTGGTTCCCTCTACCGAAGTCTTAATGCATTTATCTTTGAGGGTTTTCAGTTGAATCATTTTAAAATGGCTTCCAAGTGTCTCTTCATTAAAAACCAAGACAATTCTTTGTTAATCGTGAGTTGCTACTGTTTCTTTTGTTTCCCAGAGAAATTCTATCAGACCTCTTTTTTAATTGCTTCTAGGCCAGAAGAAAAGGTGACAGGTGACACAATTGAAAATTAGAAAGGTTGTCGGTGGTGCGGCTCTCGTCGTTTATCGTCGTCACAAGCATGTCAGCACCAGACGTTAAAAAGCATTTTTACATGTAGTGGGCCTATGCAGGATTTACATGAACTTTTTAAAATCCCTTCTACAAGCGAGAAAGCAAAGGAATAACCAAAGGTGACAGTACCCATATCGAGGGTCTCCTGAGTGAGGACTGTGTTCATTCTGAATAAATAAATCAGCTTTTTGATTACGTGGGCTTTCTCCCTATAGGCAAGGCATTTGAACTTGGTGCTTAATTAAAGAACACTCCTCATTTTGTAATTTCTGATAGCTACCCTGCTCATTGCGTGTTTTCTTTTTCTTCTTTCTTTCTTTTTTTTTTTTGTTAGAGAGAGGTTTATGCTATAGAGCACATGTGCTCACCAGAAAGGTGGAGAGAAACAGCGAGAAATCACCTCCCAGAGTGTATGGCCATGCCGCCACTCCTTCATTTTCCTCTCGGGATCTTGGGCATACACGCACGTGAGCCCAAAGTGAGTTTAAGCCACCTGGTCCGGGACTTGAACTGTTGGTCCCACGTGTTTTGTAATTGACTCCTCTGTCAGGTACCATGTTCTATGCTGGGGGAGATATTCATAACAGGGAAGGGTTTTTTTAATATATTTTTTGAATTTTTTTGTTGTTTTTGTGATATTTGCTATAGGGCATGTGTACTTGCCAGAGAGAAAGAGAGAGGAAAAATAAAATCGAGAAATCACCCCTCTGGGACCACACCGCAATCTCTTCTCCACTCTCTCAGGATTTCGGGCGCACACACAAGCATGCACACGAGCCTGGCATGAATCTGGAGCTGCTGGGTTCAGGACTCAAACCCAGTTGACCGTGTGGTAGTCCAGCACCTTACCCACTATGCCACCTGCTGGCCCCTCTTAGAACTTATTTTATTGATTTCCCCAAAATAGAGCACAATCCAAATGTATTCTGGGCAGTATCGTCCTTATTTTGCTTTGAGCTGAATATTCTGTTCTTACATTTTCCTTTCCTAGAGCCAGTCAATAGGTGACAGTTGAAAAAGACACCGGACGGGCCGCTGGTGGTTAAAGCACTAGACTCTCTCATGGCCGACCACAGTACGAGCCCAGACCTGATGGCTTACTTGCTCACTTTCCCTCTGTCCCTCTCTAATGAGCACACACGCCTTATAGCAAATGAAAAATAGTAATAAAATTTAAAAATTTTTTAAAAAAGAAAACCAAAACACATCAGACAGTGTGTTACTGTGGTGGGAGTAGAGAAGGCTGTGCAGGAATTGGATTGGGGTGGTCATTTCAGATAAAGAGAAGTGGGGGTTCAGAGGCAAGAGTGGGGCTATGTTGGCGGAGATGACCTCGTGTCTAACTAGTAAGAGGTGAGGATTGTGACAGGCATTGATTTCTGTACCTGTTCCTTGGCATAAAACCCTTGGAGTGCCTGGGTGATAGTGTCTTGTTCTAATGAGGTGACTCTGGTCAGCTCTTGGAGAGTTTGGTTGTGAGAACCCTTGATTTGTAACCAAGTTGGACCGAAGTGTGGCCACCTTGGCCACCTAGTACCTGGAACTGGCCCCTGATGCTAGGACAGCATCATGGGACTGAGCTTCACCATGGGGTCTGCTAATTCCAGGTAGCCTCATTCATGAGTTAAATCGTAGGCCCCCAGTGGTGCCTTCAGGGAACCGGAGAATTGCTTCACATGGAAAATACACATTTGGTGTCAAGTGTGTAAGTGGAAGTGTGGCTCTGTATCCTTGGGTGGGTGGATAGGTAAACCTCAGAGGCCACAGAAAGCCAGGGGCAGTGGGACTGCGAGGAGAGGGCAGGTGGAACCTCTCATAGAGGACAGTGTTCCCAACAGCGAGAGAAGCGTCGGAGGTAACTGCAACATTTCTGTCCTGACAGGCTAGTTAGCAGAATGGTGGTATCAGGGACAGAGTTAGGAAGGAGGGTTGGCTTTTGGAGACCAAGGGGACGGGCTGTGCAGGGCAGCCCTGCACACCGGTGGCACCCATCCTGCCACCTCTCCTGTCTCCCTTTAACGCACTCCTCACTCTCGAGACCCATCTCAGATATCACTTCGGCTTGTAAATAAGTTATATGAAACTGAATATCTGAGGTTTTAAGCCTTTATCCCTTTGAACCTTCTCATAACAAGTCACCGTTATCTTTTGCTAAGTATCACCCAGCTTTGTACTCACCAGTTTAACTAGCCCCCCTTCCACAAGCTGTTCGTAAGGAGTGACTAAGTTCTCACCGCTGGTATTTATCAGAGTAAGCAATCTAACAAGATTCCCTCTGTAATGCATAATCTCCATCCATCAGGCAGTAAATTAAGAGTTAGCACAAAACAAAACCTTGTCTTTTTAGACATGTACATATGTAAATGCAAGGGAAATTACTTGGAGGGACAAACACTGAACTCACTAAGAATGGTCACCCCTGACTGGTATCGCAAGTGGTAGTCAGGAGAGACTTCAGTTTTTTCTGTATTTAAATTTTGATGAAACGTGTCACATACTTTTGAAATTCTAATGAAAGGAAGAAATATTCTTCTATTATCAAGTAAACAATTCCCAGAGAGCTTAAGTTTCTTCAAAATTGTTGCAGCAAGCCTAGCCTAGCCTAGGTACCACAGTCGTGCAGAGCGGCAGTGCTGGAAGCCACCTGCCACCACACGTCTGGGTGCCGGGCTGGCCTGAGTGGTTCCAGTATCAGACGCCCAAGGTCTGAGGAGCCGAAAGGCTGAGGAATAGGGAGTGGTCTCGGCATGGTAAGACCCTGTCGCGGGTGCTTTTCCTGTCCTTTCTCTCCTCGTGCATGCGTTCTCTTATCATTTTTTTAAAAATGGATAAAGTAAAAGATTTAGGTAATGGGGGACCAGCAGTTGGCGTAATGGCTATGTCACTGGACTCCCATGTAGTCGACCGCGGTTCACGTCCCAGACCCCGAAGCTTAAACCTCACACCGGGCGCATGTGCATGTGTGCCCAAGATCCCAAGAGGAGAATGGAGGAGAAGGGATTGCGGCGTGCCCATCCCCCCTGGGGGGTGATTTCTCGCTTTCTGTCTCTCTGTCTCTCTGTCTGGTGAGCACACGTGCCTATAGCAAAAAAAAAAACTCTCCAAAAAAAATTAAATAAATAAAGACTTAGGTAATGGGTTAAAAGTCTCAAGTACAAGTTTCCTGGAACAGTCGCCAACACCATCAGCAAGGATCACAGTTTGCCATCTTGGCTCCCATGTACAGTGTGCCCCTTTGCCGTGCTCAGCGTGGGGGTGCCCCCCCCATTTCCTTAGGTGAGTAGGAGGGAGCGCTTGGTACCGACGGGGTGGGCTCTGGCCGGGCAGTGCTGGGAGCGCGGTGTCACAACGCCCAGTTGTGCTGAAGCCCTTTGGCCTTCCTGGGGCTGCTGGGTGTGGTAGAACTCTGGATTTTCTGAAAGTGAGAGACTACAGCTGGAAATTGGATTTCTGACGGATAAGTCAAACTAGTAAGAGGTCCTGGTTCAAGTAATTCTGAAAACCATTTGAATTTCCATAAATGTCCGGCCGATGAGTCATCGAGAAGTGGATGTGACTCAGGGGAGAGGCGCTCTCGTGTGTGTTTGGTTTTGAGTCAGCTAGAAAAGGAAGCAAAACCAAGCTGGCTGGTTGCGGTTTTCACTGAGTCTTTTTATTGAAGTAACAGCGGACCTGTTTTCTCCATCACTATAGCAACTTGAGCTCCTTTTTGCTCTCCATTTTTGTTTCTCCTAAAAAGCTTCCCAGGCACCAGTCAGACTCCTGAGCCTGGGCAAGTTGGTGGTGAAGCCCGAGGCACAGCGGACTGGGCACAGGAAGGTCTGCAGGTGCCTGCACTTCCTCGTTCTTAGGGAGCACCTGGGCACTGTTAACTCAGTTACTGGATAGTCGGTTTTCCTTGAATAAAAGGTACGATTTCAAAATTCCTGTCACTAGAAGTACCAGTCACCTTTGAAAACAGGGACTTAAACTGTGCCAGTCTGCTCTCAGGTGAGTTTTTCAACAAGTAATATATTGGGAAGTACAGCACTGTGAGTGTATTTCTCTATGGCTTGCTTAGTACATTTTGTTTTCTCTAGCTTTATTCTAAGAATATCATGTATACTACACATACAGAATGTGTAAATTCACTCCGTAAGCTTTCTGGTCGACAGCAGGCTGTTAGTAGTTAAGTCTGGGGGAGCCAAGTCAGACACAGATTTGTAACTGGAAGGAGGGGTCAGTGACCCCAACCCCCATGTTGTCTAATCACCCATTCTCTTCTGAGTTTAGCCAGTGGTGGACTCCTGCTTTTCATTTAAAGCATCTGCCTTAAGGCCAGCAAGTGGCATGGTGGTTAAGGTGGTGGACTCCCACATGGCTGACCACAGTTTGATTCCTGGGCCTGGCTGTTTGCTTCGCACTCCTCCCTACCTCTGGTGAGTGCACGTCCCCTATAGCCAATTTAAAAATAAGATGATAAATAGTTTAATAATTTAATTTATATTATTGTTATTTTTAAATTTGATCAGAGAGAGAGAAAGAAAGCCGCCAGGTCCGGGACTTGAACTGCAGTTGACCATGTGGGAGTCCAATGTCCTTAACCACCACGCCACCTGCCGGCACCACTATAGCCTGTCAACTATGTAGTAGCATTGAGCCAGCAAAATAAAACAAAAAACAAGATGGGGCGGGGGGGAGCAACAGGAAAGAAGCACTGACCCACGTGGATAGGTTCCCACTTGTGTCTAGAGGCCTCCCTCAGTGTGCCTGGTGTGCGTGTGCCAGGGTCCAGGGCTGCTGGGAGTGAGAGTGGATCATGGTGTCAAGACTCATTTGGGGCTGCTGTCTGTCTGTCTCTCTCTCTCTCCCCTTCTCTCTTGTGCCCATGGAAGGAAAAATGCATACTGTATGATTTAAAACTGCTAGCAATCATCTGAGCTTTCAGACATCTCTTTGCTGGTGGAAGGTGTCGTCTCAGTGCTGATAGAAGAGCTGCTGGCTCATTAGGATGCTGGTTGCTCAAAGTTGTGCAGTGGCTGTTGCAGTTTCTTAAAATGAGACAGTGATGAGGCTTGCCTCATCAATGGACCACGCTTCCCTTCGTGAAAGATTTCTCTGTAGCATGTGATGCTGCTTGGTACATTTTCCCACAGTCGGACTTCTTTCAGAATTGGAGGCAGTGTTCTCAGCTGCTGCTGCTGCTTCATTAAGGAAGTGTACGGACGAGCTGAATCCTTTCTTGTCATTTCCAGCACGTTCGCAGACCTTCACCAGGAGTAGATTCCATCCCAGTAAGTCGCTGCCCGTCTCTGTGAGCAGCTCAGCCCCTCATCCACTCAGGGTCCCGCAGCCCAGTCCCAGCATCGGTTCCGCTTCCGGTGCCGCTGTGTCTAGCAGTGACTTCCTCCCCTGAAACCGGAAGCTTCAGTCATCCCCGAGGGTCAGGATCGGCTTTTCCAAACTCCGGTGGATGTTTGTATTTTGACCTCCCGTGAATCTTTTTTTTCTTCTTTTTAATGTGCCAAAGGGTATGTATATTTGCCAGAGAGAGAGAGAGAAAGGGAGAGGCTCTCTCAGGATTTGGGGCATGCAGGCACACTCCCCAGCCTGTTTTTCAAGCCCCTTCAGGTCTGGGTTTCAGCCACACAGTGGACCATGTGGGACCCAGCCCCGTAACTACCAGCTGGCCCATGAATGTCCTTTTATTTTTTTTTTTTTAGAGAGAGAGAGAAAGAGGTTTTAGCTACAGAGTGCGTATGCTCACCAGATGGACCTAAAATGAGAAATCACCCCCTCCCAGGGAGGATGGCCACACCGCAATCCCATCTCCTCCATTCTTTCAGGATTTGAGGCACACATCCACTTGTGCCCGGTGTGAGTTTTAAGCTGCCATGTCTGGGACTCGAACCACAGTTGAGTACATGGGAGTCCAGCAACGCAATCATTATGCCACCTGCTGATCCCCATGAATGTTCTCAACAGGAAATAGTGGGTTTTTTGAAAAGTCATGGTGTATTTTTCTGTTCTTCTACGCAAAAGTGCATCATGACTTTTCCGATGACCCAGTGGCTGGTGAATCCTTTCCAGGTTGACTTTGCAGATACGTCAGAGGAATCACTGTCTGTGGCAGCTGTAGTTTTTTTTTTTCTTAAATAATAAGTCTTAAAAGTTGAAATAACTTCTTGCTACATGGATCACAGAATGGATGCTGTGTGAGCAGGTGTGAAAATGCCATCCATCTCCCTGGACATCACCACCATTCTGGTGAGTGCTGTATCATCAACAAGCAAATATTTGGAGAGTTATCCTTCTGTTTCTGAAGAGTAGATCTCAGCAGGACTTAGCGGACGTGCTATCACCCAGGATATGTTGTTCCTTAAGAGCACAGATAGGGTAGACCCAGCATAATTCCTGCAAGCCCTAGTATTTTCAGGATTATAAATATTCGTTGGCTTCAACCTAAAATACTAGCTGTGGGGTCAGCAGGTGGCATGGTGGTTAGGGTGTTGGACACCCACATCATCTACCACAGTTTGAGTCCTGATGGCTTGCTTTCTCTTCTCTTTCTCTCTCTCTTCACGTCTCTCTCTGGACAAATTAAATAATAATAATAAAGTTTAATAAATATTTTTTTAAATACTATCTACATCGGCCTGACAAGATAGTCAGCCGGTCCTTTGGAGCTTTGACGCCTGCCATGGACTTCTCTAGCTGTGAAGCCCCTGCGTGGTGTCCCCTTCCAGCATAAGGCTCATCTGCATTGAAGACCTGTCTGCCAGCACGGCCACCTCGGCCTTACCTTCGCGAGAGCCTCTGGGCAACCTGCTGCGGCTCCCTCATCAGCACCCACGGCCCGGGAACCAAGCCCTGCTCACTTCATGCTTCCCTGGCGTTTCCGACCTCTCGGCCTAGCGTGAAGAGAGCTGGGGCCTTGCTGCACATTAGGCTTTGGTTTAAGGGAATGCTGTGCCTGCTTTGATCCGCGTAGACTGCTGAGTCTTTGTCTGTATAGGTAATACAGCTGTTTTGCCTTATCATTCCTGTATTCCCTGGAGTAGCATTTTTAATTTCCTTCCAGAACTTTTCCTGTCTTCAGACTTAGCCATTTGGCATAAGAGGCCTGGCTTTTGACCTGTCTCAGCTTTTGACATGCTTTCCTCACGGATCTTGGTCATTTCTAGCCGTTGATTTAAAATGATATGTGGGACCCACAGGTGGCATAATGGTTTCACAGCAGGACTCCCACATTGCTTACCATGGTTCAAGTCCCCAATTTGGGGGACCAGCAGTTGGCATAATGGCTGTGTCGTTGGACTCCCATGTAGTGGATTGCAGTTCGAGTCCTGGACGTGGTGGCTTAAACTCATGCCCACACCAGGTGTATGTGCGTGCATTCCCAAGATCCGGAGAGGAGAATGAAGGACAAAGGATTGCGGCGTGGCCATCCCCCCGGGGGATGATTTCTCCCTCTCTCTCTTTCTGGCAAGCGCACGTGCCCTATAGCAAAAACCCCTCAAAAAAAAGTCTCTGATCTGGCAGCCTGAAACTCACACCAGGCACATGTGTGTGCATGCCCAAAATCCCAAGAGGAGAATGGAGGAGAAGGGATTGAGCCATGACCTTCCCCTAGGGGGTGATTTCTTGCTTTCTGCCTCTGCGCGTGCCCTATAGCAAAAATCTATCTTACACACATAATAAAAATAAATAAAATGGCCCCATTTTATTGTGGGGCCAACTGGTGGTGTGGTGGTTAAGGCAGTTGGTTATGGTCAACTGCACTGTTCAAGTCCCGGACCCAGTGCCTTGAAAAACACCCCAGGTGCATGCATGCCCAAAATCTTGGAAGGAAAAATGGAAAAGGGATTACAGCGTGACCATCCCTTTTGCAGGGAGGGTGCTTCTGTCTGTCTCTGTCTCTCTCCCTGCCTTCAGCAAGCACATGTGCCCACTAACAAATTAAGAAATAATGATTTAAAGGGAGAAACATGTGACTCCTCACTTGAACACTTAGAAGCCATTGTAGGGTTAAGTAGCCTAATTTCAACATTGTGTCTGGGAAGAGAGGGAAGGAACTGGAAACAGATGGGTGGCAGAGCGGTCAGAACACAGCGCTTACCGGGCAGGTCGCTGTTGTATGGGCGCAGCTCTCGGTGCCCCAGACCAACTGCGCAGGAACCTCAGAGATCGCTGATAGCTGGGTGCGGTGGGGTGTGCCCATGCCCAGCAACTCCACATGTGAGGCTGAGGGAGTGCAACACAGCTCTGTCTCAAAATCACTGATCACAGGGACCAGCAGTTAGCGTAATAGTATGTCGCTGGACTCCCACGTAGTTGACCGCAGTTCGCATCCTGGACCCGGTAACTTAAACTCACGCCGGGCGCATGTACGTGCGTGCCCAAGATCCCGAGAGGAGAATGGAGGAGAAGGGATTGCGGTGTGGCCATCCCCCCTGGGGGGTGATTTCTCGCTTTCTGTCTCTATGTCTCTCTCTGTCTGTCTGGCTAGCGCATGCACCCTTATAGCAAAAACTTCTCCAAAAACGAAAGAAAGAAAACAAACAAAAAATCACTGATCACAAAGCACCATAACAGGTAACAATAGAATGGAAAAGTGAGAGCTATGGAGAGTTAGCAGATGGGACACAGACGTGGCGTGAGCGTATGCTATTGGAAAATGCCACCATGGACTTGCTGGGTGCAGGGTCGCCACAGACCCTCAACTTACGCAGGAGCTGCAAAGAGCAGCAACAGGAGACTGGCCAGGATTTGCTTCTGCCAGACAGCTGCCTTTCCACCTAGTAGGCATCTTACAGGCTAGCTTGTCCCTCCCTCAGAACTTCAAGCTGTGTCACGAAATGTTGTCCTGCACAGCCCCTGAACTTACCTTCTGGACCTGTTCGCAGTCCTGACTTCACTGAAACCTTGGGTGCCTGCCAGGGTGACAGTGAGGTTTAGCAGTTCTCAGTGGTTCTGACACCAGCCCGCTCTCCCCGTCTGGGGGCATCTCCTCTCCTACTGGAGCTGGTCTCAAGTATTGCTATAGCGAAGTTATGGGTGCATTTGGAGATTTTTCTGTTTTTCAGATTAATAGTTTTAAGTTATCCTATGCTAATATACCTGCCAGTTTCAAGAAGTAAGAACATTTTACATCACTGATAATCGAGAAGTTCAGGTGAGAACCTATCTCTTCCTGAGCCCAGGCGGGAACCCATGTGTCCTGTGTGTTCCTGTCTCCCTCCCTGCCCTCGCTCCCTGCCCCAGGGCTTTCGCAGCTCCTCCCTCTCTGTTCAGTAACAGAGCTGTTCACTGGTTGGTTCCCGCCCTGCAGTGGTTTCTGGGACTGCTGGCAGCAGCTCTCTGTAAATGGGTGTAGCTGGAAAGTGAATGTCACTGCGTACAAGAATTCCTGGGATCCAGCCAGTCGGAACTTTTTTCTTATATTCTCACTCTTTCTGACCCAGCATTCCAAGATTTCTGTAAGACAGTGGCCATTTTCCTTCTACAAGAGGAAGGGGCCTGGTTGTTTATTAGCATCTATGTCTAGAGTGTTAGGCTTGCTACTACTGACGCACGTTACGGGTTTGGGTTTGTTTTGCTATGGGACACATGCACCCACTCAGAGAGAGGGCAGGGTGGCCACACTGCAGTCCCTTCTCTGCTCTCCTCTAGGGATTTTTAGACACATGCACATGCGCCCAGATGTTTTCAAGCCACCGTTTCTGGGCCATTGCAGTCGGCCATGTGGGATCCAGCCACCCTAACCTCCACACCACCTGCTGGCCCACCACTTTTGGTTTTTAATCCCCCACTGCATGGAGAATGTTTTGTTTTTCAGATGAACAGCTTGAGTTTTCCTGTGCTAACATACCTGTCAGTTTCAAGAGGTTAAAAACTTCCCACATCATTGATCATCAGAAAGTGCCGGTGAAAACCTGCAGGAGCTCCCATGTCCACTTGTCTCCCTCCCACCACCCCAGCCCTGCCCGGCTTAGTCTGCTTCCACCTCATCACAGGTCCCTTCCTTGTTGGGTTCTCGGGCCTGCCGGGATGTGGGGCACACACCCTCAGGTGCCCAGTGTGTTTCCAGGCCGGTGGAGCCAGGACTCAGCCCACAGCCAGCCCTGTGGGCCACTTCTCTGCCCACTAGGCTGCAGGGCCAGCCCCATTTCAAGTACCTTTTAAAGCTTACCAAGTTGAGGGAAAGTTTTTTTTTTCCCCATTTAAGAAAGCAAAAAAAAAAAAAAAAAAGGGCGTAGTGGTTAAGGGCGCTGGACTCTCATGGCTAACCATGGTTCAAATCCTGGACCTGGCAGCTTTCTCTTCCCCCCACCCCCATCAAATTTAAAGGAAGAGCCAGAAATAAAGTTAAAATAATTCTTTTTAAAAAAAAGAAAGCAAGGGAACCACCAGTTAGCATAATGGCTGTGTCGCTGGACTCCCACGTAGTCCACCACAGTTTGCATCCCGGACCCGGTGGCTTAAAACTCACGCCAGGCACGTGTGCGTGCGTGCCCAATATCACAAGAGGAGAATGGAGGAGAAGGGATTGCGGCGTGACCATCCCCCCGGGGGGTGATTTCTTGCTTTCTGTCTGTCTGGCAAGCGCACACGGCCTATAGCAAAAAAAAAACTCTCCAAAAAATAAAAAATAAATAAAAAGAAGAAGCAAGAAAATTTTTAAAAACATAGTCACCACTCCCCAGGTTCTAAAAGAGGAATGAAAAAATGATTTCTGTGCAGGGAGGAAAATACTAATTCATTGATTTACCTGCTCCCTGTGGCTCTGTCTTAAGAAGTAGTAAGATCAAGATTTGTTAAGCTGTTTTAACCCCCATCTATTTAGACACTTTGTTTTGTTTTGTTTTGTTTTGTTTTGTTGGAGAGGTTTTTGCTATAGGGCCTGTGCGCTCGCCAGAAAGAGAGAGAGACAGACAGAAAGTGAGAAATCACCCCCCAGGGGGGATGGCCACACCGCAGTCCCTTCTCCTCCATTCTCCT
>NW_006159696.1:1586258-1619279 GCF_000334495.1 Tupaia belangeri chinensis
ATGGGCAGTGCCGCTGAGGCTGGGTGCACTCTGGCATTCACAGCAAAATCACCCAGCAGGCTTCTCGGAAGTGCCCGCCCCGTAGAAGCACCGCCCTGGGCAGAGCAGAGGTGAAGCATGTGCGCCACGCCAGGTCCTCGTCGGTCCTCGTCCTGACTGGTCGGAGCGCAGCGCTGGCCCACTCCATGTGCCGGCTGCGGGCACCCGGACCGCCGCCCTCGCGCACTTCCCACTGACTGACGAGCCACGTTCTTATAATAGCATTTTTAATCATTTGAAAAACACGGAAGTGTTCAAACAGAATTTTTGTTAGAAGATAAAAATGTCTGGAGCCAGCCCTGAAGGCTTGAAAAGCATGCTCAGGCTGGAGAAATGGCAGAGAAGGGATTGTGGCATGCCCAGGCCCCACTGGGAGCTTCTTTCTCTTCTCTCCTCTCATCTCATCTTTCTGAGGAACACTCACGCCCTCTAGCAATAGGAAGAAATATAGTTGTTTCATCTTATTTACAAATTTTATTTTGATTTTTTTCCTTAAAGAATTTTTTACTACTTATTCTTATTAGTAGTATTATTGCTGTAAGGCACATATGCTCATCAGAGCGAGAGACAGAGGGCGTAGTGGTTAAGGGCGCTGGACTCTCATGGCTAACCATGGTTCAAATCCTGGACCTGGCAGCTTTCTCTTCCCCCCACCCCCATCAAATTTAAAGGAAGAGCCAGAAATAAAGTTAAAATAATTCTTTTTAAAAAAAAGAAAGCAAGGGAACCACCAGTTAGCATAATGGCTGTGTCGCTGGACTCCCACGTAGTCCACCACAGTTTGCATCCCGGACCCGGTGGCTTAAAACTCACGCCAGGCACGTGTGCGTGCGTGCCCAATATCACAAGAGGAGAATGGAGGAGAAGGGATTGCGGCGTGACCATCCCCCCGGGGGGTGATTTCTTGCTTTCTGTCTGTCTGGCAAGCGCACACGGCCTATAGCAAAAAAAAAACTCTCCAAAAAATAAAAAATAAATAAAAAGAAGAAGCAAGAAAATTTTTAAAAACATAGTCACCACTCCCCAGGTTCTAAAAGAGGAATGAAAAAATGATTTCTGTGCAGGGAGGAAAATACTAATTCATTGATTTACCTGCTCCCTGTGGCTCTGTCTTAAGAAGTAGTAAGATCAAGATTTGTTAAGCTGTTTTAACCCCCATCTATTTAGACACTTTGTTTTGTTTTGTTTTGTTTTGTTTTGTTGGAGAGGTTTTTGCTATAGGGCCTGTGCGCTCGCCAGAAAGAGAGAGAGACAGACAGAAAGTGAGAAATCACCCCCCAGGGGGGATGGCCACACCGCAGTCCCTTCTCCTCCATTCTCCTCGGAATCTTGGGCACGCACATGCGCCGGGCATGAGTTTAAGTCACCAGATCCGGGACTCGAACCACAGTCGGCTACATGGGAGTTCAGCGACATAGCCATTACGCTAATTGCTGGTCCCCGTTTTTTTTTTTTTAACTAGTCGGCGTGCTGTGTGCCAGTACCGTGTGGTTCGGCACCAGTGCCAGCGTCACCGTCCCTGCGGGCAGGCCTTGCCACAGAGCGCCCCGTGCAGACCAGGGGTATATGGGCAGTGCCGCTGAGGCTGGGTGCACTCTGGCATTCACAGCAAAATCACCCAGCAGGCTTCTCGGAAGTGCCCGCCCCGTAGAAGCACCGCCCTGGGCAGAGCAGAGGTGAAGCATGTGCGCCACGCCAGGTCCTCGTCGGTCCTCGTCCTGACTGGTCGGAGCGCAGCGCTGGCCCACTCCATGTGCCGGCTGCGGGCACCCGGACCGCCGCCCTCGCGCACTTCCCACTGACTGACGAGCCACGTTCTTATAATAGCATTTTTAATCATTTGAAAAACACGGAAGTGTTCAAACAGAATTTTTGTTAGAAGATAAAAATGTCTGGAGCCAGCCCTGAAGGCTTGAAAAGCATGCTCAGGCTGGAGAAATGGCAGAGAAGGGATTGTGGCATGCCCAGGCCCCACTGGGAGCTTCTTTCTCTTCTCTCCTCTCATCTCATCTTTCTGAGGAACACTCACGCCCTCTAGCAATAGGAAGAAATATAGTTGTTTCATCTTATTTACAAATTTTATTTTGATTTTTTTCCTTAAAGAATTTTTTACTACTTATTCTTATTAGTAGTATTATTGCTGTAAGGCACATATGCTCATCAGAGCGAGAGACAGAAAGTGAGAAAGCAAGTTGCCACTTCCGGGACTCAAACCACACTCAGCCATGTGGGAGTCCAGTGCCTTAACCATCAGCCACCTGCCAGCGCCTTGAAGTACTTTGAGTGGGACATGCTATGTTAACTGTTAGTACTTTCAGACCTTTCATGATATATATGGATGTTTATAGTAAACTGTTTAAAACTTAAACGTGTCAGAATTTTAGTGACCATTGCTTTTCTGACTTTTTACCTTAAATTTCGAGTGTCAAGAAACACTCAGAGCTGACCTGTGGTGCAGTAAAGGAAGCCGTACCCCACCTGGCCAGCCATGGCCACTCGGAGGTGGGCCCAGGGCAGGGCAGGAGAGGCGGAGGTGGAGGTGCCTGAAACTGCTTTGTCCTTCCTAATGCCGACGGTCTGGCGATGGGGGCCCAGGCTGGGGCTTCACAGCAGCGACAGTGGACCAAGGAAGGGCAGGAGAGGCAGCTTGAAAACCATGCTGGGTGCACGTGCATCCAAGCCCAAAGTCTCACCCCAGTGTACAAATGGAGAACGGACTGCAGTGTGACCACACCTCTTTGGGGATGTGTTAATCTCTGGTGAGCACACGTGCCCTCTGACAAACTAAAATCCATGTGTTCATTCAGAATGCCTTTGAGTACTTAGTAGTCATTTTCTGTGTATGGCGTTGGGAGTTAGAACAGTAAGCAAGGTGAGGCCTGCCTTCGTGGCGTGGCCTCTGCATGGGGCACACCAGACAGCGAGCCAGGGTCGTCAATGACAAGTGTTGCGAGGGGCTGTGGGGCTGGGGGCTTAGAATGAGGAGCTCTTAACAGAGACCTGCAGGCATGGGGAGTGGGTTGTGCAGATGTCTGTGCGTGTGAGGAAAACGAGCTGTCGGCCGGCTGGTGGCGTGGTGCTGAAGGCAGTTGGACCCCACCTAGCCAGCTGAGTCATTTGAGTCCCGTGCACGTGTGTGGCATGTGTGCATGCGTGCCCAAAGACGGAGGAGACAGGATTGCAGCATGACCACTGCCCGTGAAGGGTGCTTTCTTTTCTTTCTTTCTTTTTTTTTTTTTTTAACTTTCTGATTTTTTTAAAAATTTATTTCTTTTTTTGTATATACATTCAATCGCATTGTTTATCCTACAATGTGAGCATTTCAATATGTGATATAGAAAGTCTGAATAAGTCCATAACAAGCCAGGAGATTGAATCAGTAATAAATAACCTCCCAACAAAGAAAAGCCCTGCCCTGATTGATTCACTTCAAAATTCTACAAAACTTTCAAGGAAGAGTTAACTCCCATTCTGCTCACATTATTTCTAAAGATCCAAAAGGGTGAATCTCTTCCAAATTCATTCTGTGAAGCCTCTATCACCCTTATCCTTAAAACAGATAAGGACAGGACAAGAAAGGAAAACTATAGAGCAATATCTCTGATGAGCATAGACACAAAGATTCTCAACAAGATACTAGCAAATCATATTCAACAACTTATAAAGAAGCTCATACACCATGATCAGGTAGGCTTTATTCCAGGAATGGAAGGTTGGTTCAACATACGCAAAACCATAAATGTAATACATCATATTAACAGGAACAAAGATAAAAACCATATGGTCATATCAATTGATGCAGAAAAAACATTTGATAAGATACAACATCCCTTCATGATCAAGACTCTCAGCGAAATCTGCATAGAAGGGCCATTTCTCAATACAATAAAAGCCATCTATGGAAAACCCGTATCGAACATCATCCTCAATGGAGAAAAGCTGAAAGCTTTCCCACTAAACACCGGAACAAGACAAGGATGCCCACTGTCTCCACTCCTTTTCAATATAGTACTGGAAGTCCTCGCCAACCCAGTCAGAAAAGAGGAAAATATAAAGGGCATCCAAATAGGAAAAAAAGAGGTGAAACTCTCTCTATTTGCAGACGACATGATTATATACATAGAAGACCCAATGGTCTCCATGGAAAAATTACTGGAAGTAATACATGATTACAGTAAAGTTGCAGGATATAAAATTAATATACAGAAGTCGATAGCATTTCTATATGCGAATAACAGGCAGACTGAGATAGAACTGAAAAAAGTTATTCCATTTACCATAGCCACCAAAAGTATTCGATATTTAGGAATAAACCAAAGAAGTTAAAGACCTCCACAAGGAAAACTATGAGAAGCTATAAAAAGAAATTGAAAATGACACCAAAAAATGGAAGGACATCCCATGTTCATGGATTGGAAGAATTAATATAATCAAAAAGAGGGTGCTTTCTGACTTTTCTTTTCTCTGTCTCTGGCGAGCCACACACCCCCTAGCAAATTAAAAACAATCACAGGACCAGCAGGTGGTGTGGTGGCTAAGGCACTGGACTCCCCCCATGGCTGACGAGAGTTTGAGTCCTAGAGGGTGGCTTGAAAAGCACGCTTGACTCTTGTGGGTGTGTTCCCAAAATTCCAGGAGGAGAAGGTATTTCAGTCTGGCCATGCCTCTGGGGGATGATTTGTCACTTTTCCTCTCTTTCACGTGCCCCATGGCAGACACCTTAAAAATTAAAACCATTCGGGACCTGCAGTTAGCATAATGGCTATGTCGCTGAGCTCCCATGTAGTTGACTGCAGTTTGAATCCCAGACCCAGTGGCTTAAACTCACATTGGGTACGTGTGCGTGCATGCCCAAGATCCTGAGAGGAGAATGGAGAAGGGATTGTGGCGTGGCCATCTCCCCCTGGGGGGTGATTTCTGGCTTTCTGTCTTTTCTGGCGAGCACACACGCCCTATAGCAAAAATCTCAACCCCCTCCCCCCCAAAAAAAAATTAAAACCAATCATTTTCTTGTTTTTCTAATAGACTACAGAAATTATGCTCAGCTTCAGACTTTTCTCCTTATGGTCTTCTAACAGACAGACTTCTCTTAAAACAGCATTAATATGTAGGTTGATGTTTTCTGAAATGAATAAAAAAAGCCAGCTTTTTAAATTGACTTGGAAAGTTCTCTAACTGCCAGTTCATGAGATGCTGCGGTACCTTCTGCCTGACCTTTGAGAGGGGCCCTCAGGCCAACAAACTTACCCATGACTCTCAGTGGGGTTGTACCAGCCTTGGGGGGGGTGGGGGTACAGAGCCTGTGGGGACAAAGGGTAGAAACATGCAGCTTCGCCTGGGGGTCCTGCACATGTGCACACTCGCACACCCACAGTGTCGGGACCACAGGCAGTGTGTGCTCAGGGCTTCCTGGGAGCTGAGAGGACGTGGACTGACTGTACAGAAGTACAGGTGGCCTGACCTACCCCCCCCCCGGGAGGGCGACTGACCGAGACCCTCAGCCAAGGAGTGGACTTAGCGTGTCTCCCAGTGTCTTCTGGGTATAGGCCCAGCAGGGCACATGGTTGCCTCTTTGCATGGCCACCTCCCGCACCTACCCAGGTGGTACAGGGCTGGCTCTTCCCGGAAGGGGCAGGGATGGCACTCCCATCTCCTAGTTGAGAGAAGCTGGCAGTTGGGTGGGGAAAAGGAGGGACCTCTAACTGGGCCCATCCTTTCGAAGCCAGAACCTCTGAGTCCAATGTTGAGCTGGAACTGGTGTTGACGTTGACTGTCAGACCTGGTGACTGTCCAGTAAGTAGCCCTATGTATTTACATCAGAAAGCAGGATTTTTAAAAAATAAGTTATTTTATTGAACTTTATTTATTTATTTATTTTAATTTGGCCAGTGTGGGGTGGGGAGGGAAAATGAGAAAGCAAGCTGCTGGGTCTGGGAACCATGGTCAATTGGCCATGTGGGAGTCCAACATCCTTAAGCACCATGCAGCCACCTGTCAGCCCCAGAAAGCAGGATACCTTCACTAATTGGGGCCAGCAGGTGGTGTGGTGGTTAAGGCACTGGATTCCCACCTACTGACCCCAGTTCAAATCCTGGACCTGGCAGCTTGACAGGTGTACGGACATGTGTGCCCAAAATCCCAGGAGGAGAAGAGGTTGTATCGTGGCCGTCCCCGGGTATGATTTCTCACTTAACTTTCACTATGTCTCTGTCTGTCCCCAGTGAGCACACACACCTTATGGCAAAAACCTTTAAAAAAAAAAAAACCAATAAAAAACACTTCACTCATCTAGTTGGCTCCTGGGAACTATAGAAAACTTACTCAAAAGTCATTTTTATCTTCCAAAAATCGTATTTGCTATTATTTCCCATTGGATTTTAGGTTCCTGAGAGGCAGGGACTGTCTCATTTATCTGTCTTTAAGTCCAGAACTCCGTGCCCAGTGCTTCTAACTCACACCAGAGAGTGGACACTGGGCTTCAGCACCATTCTTTTTTTGTTTTTTAAGAGAGCTTTTTGCTGTAGGGTGCTTGCCCAGAGAGACAGACAGAAAGTGAGAAATCAACCCCCAAAGAGGGGGGCCATGCTGCAATCCAACTCCTCCATTCTCTTGAGATTTTGGGCTCGCCACACGTAGCATGAGCTTAAGCGCCAGGTCTGGGACTCAAACCGCAGTCGACTGAGTGGGAGTCCAGCCATGTAACCTTACTCCATCTGCTGGTCCTTTGGTGCCCTTCTTTTTGTCTTGGCCACGTAGACCAAACTCCGCTCTTCAGTGCGCCTGTCGGCAACAGCAGCCCTTCGCTTGGACTCATGCTGGCGGTCTCTGGGGCTTCCGTGCCTAATTTACTGCGAGCGTTCTTGGAAATGACCCAGGTGGAAAACGGGGACGTGTGAACATTTTTGATTTGGGGCTTTTTCATTTAACTTACTAAATACATTTCTCCTCTTTCTCCCCCCTTTTAAAAATATCACCAGGTATCCGTTACAGCACCGACGTGAGTGTGGATGAGGTGAAAGCTCTGGCCTCCCTGATGACATACAAGTGCGCCGTGGTTGGTGAGTGGCCACATCTGTCCCCACTGAGGGCTTGTCAGGAAGGCCTACATACAGAGTCCTGTACGGGTCTGTAGAAACAGACTTTATTAGAACTTTTTTTTTTTAAGTAGTATTTTTTAAGGCTTACGTTGTTACTCATCTGGTCTGTGGTTCGAGTCCCGGACCCAGTGGCTTAAACACACACTGGGCAGGTGTGCATGCATGCCCAAGATTCCCGAGAGGAGAATGGAGGAGAAGGGATTGCAGCCTGGCTATCAAAGATACGTATGTTCATCTTCATGTTGAACATTACATTATATTATGCACATCTGATAAGAGCTCCAGTGTGTTGTGTGTTTTAAGGTATGTATTAACCATCCGTGTTTTTCCTGTGTCGTGGCACACCATCCTGTAGTCTCTTCTGCCTATTTACATATGTTCTTGTGCCCATTAAAAATTTCCTCAGGGAACCCTGTGGTCTGACAGTTAAGGGAGCCAGGTCCTACATGGCTGACAGTAGTTCGAAGCCCAGCAGGCACATGTGCATTCATGCCAAACATCCTGAGAGGAAGGAGGAGTGGAGGAGAAGGATTACAGCGTGACCAGGTCTCTCAGCGAGGAGAGTGTCTGTTTCACGCACCCTCTGGCAGTTAAAAATGTTTTTCCACAGGTTGCCCACGGCCGCCACAAGCAACTGCAAGTCTCCACCATTGCTCTGTCGCTGTGCGACCGAGGCCTTCGGGTGCTGCCGTAGCGTGGGGCCGTCGGTACATGCTGGGCGGAAACGTAGTGGTTGTCCATGCTCTGGCTTAATTTATTCATATTCATTCTCCATGAGCTCTTGGAAGACCCCTTATAAGTCCTTGTCCTGCATTTCTTTACGTGCTCTGTAAGTAGGACCAGGCACCGTGAGGGGAGCGCGTGGCACGTGCTGAGGTAGAGAAGCACCAGCTCAGCATGCACGTGGCCTCTGCGCCCAGGCTTCTGCATCTAGAGACTGAGCAGACCGGAGTGAGAACAGGACAGCAGTGCGGATACGGCAAAAAAATAACGCAGATGGGACACAGCGTAGCAGCCAGTGATGCCGTGTGGGGTGTCACGAGTGAGCGCGATGGCCTCAAGTGTCCAGGCGCGTGGGCACAGCGTGTGCAGACGCACTGCTTATGTGAGGGCTCAAGCGTCCTCAGACCTGGTGTCCACGGGGCTCATGGGACTCGTCCCATGCAGACACCCTGGGAGAACTGCACCTTAGAACTTGCTGGCTTTAGAGCTTCTGTTCAGTAAAGTGTGGCTTAAATATGTGTTAGGAGGAAGCTGTGTAGATCTATTTCTTGCCCTTTTTGAAATTAGAGCTGGAAGCATGGCCCATTTTTGTGGTAGTGCATGGGACTTTCTGTCTTCACTTTCAACCTCTGTATGGAGCAGTAACTCACCCCTTCCTTTCAGATGTGCCGTTTGGGGGTGCGAAAGCCGGTGTCAAGATCAACCCCAAGAACTACACCGTAAGTGCCACAGCTGCATTGTGCCGCAGGCTTTGCTGTGTCTCCCTGCCAGCAAGACAAATGGTCCCACCGCATTGCACAGTGTGGGAAAATAAGCCTACGATTAGCTCACTGCTCTGCCCTGTGGCAGTCGCCTGCTGAATGGCAGTGCCCATATTCGTCGTCTTACTTGGTTAAAAGGTTGTTTATACTGTCATATTGTTATTTATACTGTCATATTGTTATGACATATTGTTATTTATACTGTCTTATTGTTAGGTACTTATCCATGTTCAGAATTACTGTGAGCTGACCGTGTGTTGGAATCTTTTTCTAGGACAGATACTTTAACAAATCTGGTAAAAATCTTACTGTTTATCTTGTCAGTTCCAGGTTAATGAAAACTAATCATTACAGCGCTTTACCTATTGCCGAATTCATGATCCGCATACAAACATGATATACACATGATTATACCTTGTTTAAAACTTGGCGTCTAAATTAAAATATACCGTGGCAATGGGTCATGGCGTCCATATTAATAGTTACTTCCCTTTCCAGTTGGCGTCTATTAAGACTTTGGGTTATTTTAACTGAGGAATTAATACAAAGCGGAACTCGGATTTGAGCCCCACTTCTGCTGTCTTGGTTTTCTAACCTGATTTCTTATCCCTTGCTTTCTCAACTTGATAATGAAAATGCCTGCTTTATGAACTGTCCTGATGGTCACATGAGGAGATACAGAAAATATGGCAGATAGAAAATGCAGGCCCAGCTGGCAGGGCACAAGGGCGCTTGCAGGGGAGGCCACGTGGAGGCCCAGCGTGCCCAAGTGGTCCTGGCCGGCTAGGAGTTGGGCAGGAGGACCACTGTGTGGTGACGCCGACCAAAATGCCTCCCTCTGTCTCTCTCGCCTTACTCTCTCACTCCCCTCTTCTCCAAAAAAAAACAAGAGAGGAAATATGAAAATATGATGTAATTATTTCTTCCCAAGTGATTTTTAAATTCTTTTTTTTCAATTATGAGTTTTGCCATTTTCTTTTCTTTACAGGATAATGAGTTGGAAAAGATCACGAGGAGGTTCACCATGGAGCTGGCCAAGAAGGGCTTTATTGGTATGTACTGCAGTGCGGGTTTCCACACAACGCGGGGCACCTACAGCCGGTCTCCAGTTACACCAGTCTTACGTGCCCAATGGAGTTGCCCTCTCAGAAGTAGGTTTGATAGCAGACCTGGGGGCACAGCCAGTCCTGTTCACAGCACATCTCCAGATAAGGTCAAAGAAATTTATGGTCTCGGGTAGTGAGGACACGAGAAATGAAAGAACTGCTTTTCCTCTCTGTGTGTGGACGTGGTAAGAGTTTGGGTCAGTGCAGCAGCCTGGCTCAGTCCCTGCTGAGACGTCCAGAAAGACCGAGGCCATACTTCAGAAACTAAATAGTATCTCATTTTAAAACATTTTCTAATATGTGAGAAGTAGTTTTGAAAAATGTCAATTTTGTTCTTGAAGCAGTGAGAAATGTAATGGCTTTTGGAACTAGAGTTTTGTTTTGTTTTTGAATTATTTTATTTAACTTTATTATTTATTTATTCTGATTTGACCAGGGTGGAGGGGGGTTGAGAAAGCGAGAAAGCAAGCCACTGGGTCCAGGACTCAAACCGTGGTCAGCCGTGTGGAAGTCCAGCACCCTTAACCACCACACCACCTGCTGGCCAGAAGTGTAGATCTTAGACACATGTGGCTGCCACTTGAGAACAGCGAGGCCAGGCAGCAAGGCTAAGTGGTCACTTGCATCAGTGCCTTGAGGATCTCTGAGCTCCCGCTGTGTCCTGTGATCTGTGCTTATGTGGTGATACGCGAGTGTTCTTTTCTGTGATGCATAAATAAATGTTCATTTTCTCTTTAGTTTTCAAGTAATTTGAGTCTGTATATTTCTTTTCTTAGTCTAGTTTTTAATTAATTTGAGTAAGATAAAACACAGTTTGTCACAGTAGCCTAGTTAAACATAAAGAAAATGATTGACTGGAACCAGCAGGTGGCGTGGTGGTTAAGGTGCTTAGACACTCCCACATGGCTGACCATGGTTCGAGTCCTGGACCTGGAGGCTTGCTTTCTCATTTTATCCTTCTCTCTCTGTGTGTGTCTTTCTCTCGTCAAATTTAAATAAATAAATAAATAAAATAATTTAAGTAATTTTTAAAAATAGAGTACAGCGAGCACTGGAGCCGGGCTGGCTTTGACCTGTCTTTCCTGATGTGAAAGGCACTTTGTCGTGCCCGTCCCACGAGTGCACAGCGCTCGTGCAGCACTTCCAGGAGAAGCCTGCTGCCAGGTGCTCGCGTGCGCCGACTGCCTCCCTTGCTCTTAGAGAAGAAGTACCTGCAAAGTCAGGGCCGGCCAGGGTGGCCTTCAGACCCTTTATATCACACCTCCCCTTTGCCGAGATTCCACGTGTGTTTAATACTCTTGGGTGGGAACCAGCAGTTAGCATAATGGCTATGTCGCTGGACTCCCACGTAGTCGACCGCGGTTCGCGTCCCGGACCTGGTGGCTTAAATCTCACGCCAGGCGCGTGTGCGTGCGTGCCCAAGATCCTGAGAGGAGAATGGAGGAGAAGGGATTGCGGCGTGGCCATCCCCTCTGGGGGGTGATTTCTTGCTTTCTGTCTCTCTGTCTCTCTCTGTCTGTCTGGCGAGCGCACGCGCCCTATAGTGAAAAACCTCTCCAAAAAAAAAAATACTCTTGGGTGACTCGACTTTATGTAGTCATTCTCTGCCTGTCTCTGGGATGTGTCCAGCTTAATCTGACCAGTCTTGACGGAAAGTACTTTCTAGTTTCAGAAACGATCCGTTAGAACACTGAAAGAACAAAACTCAGATTCTAGTCACTGGACTGACCTGCTTGTGCAGCAGCCTCGCTGACCCGTGGTGTGAGTAAACTGACACCCGCTCAGAAAGCTGTGGCACGGGAGGTGGGCAAGAGCTTTCCCACTTCTAGGCAGACCTGTAAAAGTGATGTGGTTTATCTATTTTCTCTCTTCCCAGAGCTTTTTCTTTTTTTAATTGTTCATTTTTATTGTTTATTTTCAGATATAACAGTGTGCTAAAATACAGTTTAAAAAACTTTAAAGTACTAGCAGGCAGCTGGACAGAAGTAAAGGCTTAGCAGTAAACAGTGCTTACCAAGTCCCGGGCATTGTGTGAGTCACCGGAAGGGAACAAAATCGAGCGAGCGGCCTTCACCTTACGGAGCTTGATCTGTTTAAGAGTCTGTTAAAAGCTCTCCCAGAGTTTTAGATGAAGACTCAATCCTGAGTCTGAATCTTACTCTTTCACCGTCTGTGAGTTTAGAATTCATTTGTCAATTTCTGCCCAGGCAGGCAGCGGGGTCTTTGATGGGGATTGACTCCGGCCAGTTTGCGGCGGGCCGCCGAGTTCTGCCTGTGAACTCTCCCAGCCCGTCTCCGTGGGGTGCCCATCCGTGTACCTGGGTCTCTTTAATGTCTTTCATTGTGAGTCTAAATTTTGTGGTGGAATATTTAATGAGGACTTCATGCCCTGGGTTCATTACCCAAATGTAATTAAAGCTTTCTAGCCATGGTGACTGTTAACATACTGAATCTGAAGGATCTCAAAAGCTGGTGCCCTGCCCTTCCCTCTGCCCCCAGGTCCTGGCATCGACGTGCCCGCGCCAGACATGAGCACGGGCGAGCGGGAGATGTCCTGGATCGCCGACACCTACGCCAGCACCATCGGGCACTACGTGAGTACGCTGCACCCTGTCTCCCGGGAGTGACCCTGCAGCTGGCTGCAGAAGGCGCAGTCTGTTTCTCCTCCTCTCTTAATGATGTGCTCATTATCTCACCTACATTCGCTGCTCCTAGAGCTGTGTGGGGCTGGCCCAGAGCACTGTGACCAAGCACTGTGCACTGGAAGCTGCATCCCATGTGGCTGACCGCAGTTTGAGTTTGGGCCTTGACTCACATTGCTGGTGCATGTGTGTGTGCATGCCCTCAGTCCTGATAGGAGAGAGAAGTGGGGGAAAGAGATGCAGTGGCCCGTGCCCCTGGGGTGCCTCCATTGCACACGTGCACACGTGCACCACTTCTTGCAATGAAAACACACTGCAGGGCAGTGGGCACGGGTCAAGCCGGTCCTTCCATGCTCTCTGCACTGGGGCTGGGCCCCGTCACCCGGGCAGCGTGCCCTGCCGAGGCACTGGCAGGCAGATGCAGAGAGGCCATCATTTGTGACTCTTAGCCTCAGAGGACTTTCCTTTACAAAGGAATGAAAAACGTGAGCAGGTAAAGTTCAGACACGACGGCAGCACGCCAGAGTTTGGCTATGGCTTTGACAGCTCTGATTACTTTGGAGGAGGACTTAATAAATAAAATTTTTAAAATTGTATTTTCCTGGGAACCAGCAGTTAGCGTAATGGCTATGTCACTGGACTCCCACGTAGTCGACCGTGGTTCGTGTCCCGGACCCGGTGGCTTAAAACTCACGCCGGGCACGTGTGCGTGCGTGCCCAAGATCCCGAGAGGAGAATGGAGGAGAAGGGATTGCAGCGTGACCATCCCCCCTGGGGGGTGATTTCTCGCTTTCTGTCTCTATGTCTCTGTCTGTCTGTCTGGCGAGCGCACACGCCCTACAGTGAAAATCTCTCCCAAAAAAAAAATTGTATTTTCCTTTTTGTTAGCATGATACATTTGTTATACAATTGAAATAATATAAAGAGAGTGGAGAGTTATAGTTTCTGAAAGAAGACTTTCTTAAAGAAATAGGCTTGACCTTGAAGACGGGTAGAGTTGACATCTGGCGACTGGGGGTTGAAGCGGGGAAGCAGCAGGGCTCAGCCGTCTGCTGGCCAGGCCGTCTGAAGGTGCTCGGCCAGGCCTGACGTAAGGGAGCCGGGAGGCAGGACCAAGCCCCGTCAGCGGTGCGTCTTTGCCTCTGGCCTCCCACCCTTTCTCGGGGAAGAACAGGCACGGGCTGTGACGTGGACTGGATGCTGGGACAAGGAGCGGGATGGGACTGTCAGCAAGGACCAGGCAGGAGGATGCAAACTGAGCAGAGGCGGTGCCACTGTCCTCAGACACAAGGGAATTCAACTCCCTGTCTCTGAGAGGGGTGGGGCCTTGAGAAACAGAAACGTTGGGCATCAGAGCTGCAAAGGATGTCCACGCCTCCTGTGTGCCAGGCCAGGTGCAGGCAGGTGTTTGCTACAGTAGGTAATCGCTCGAGGTTGTTGCAGAGCCGTGAGGAAGAAACCTCGGGGCCTGAAGCTGAGTGGCTACGGCTGGGGGCAAGTGTGGAGCAGACGCTGGCACCTGGGCGCAGGCCTGGCGTGCAGGAACGCCGAACTGGAAAGGCTGAAGGGCAGTCTGGCCAGAGTGAGCGCAGGACGGTGGGAAAGCCAGTGGCAGGTCAGGCCAGGTGCTGGCTGCTGGGTGACAGTGACGACTTCAGTCTTTGTCCTAAAAACAGAGGGGAGCCAGTGAAGGGCCCTTGTGAGCAGGTGTGCAACAGAGCTGTGTGTGCACTGTCGGCCTGGCTCTGGGCAGCGCAGAAGAGGTTGTGGGGGTGGGAGACTTACAGGGGCCCCGACCGCCAGAGCCAGGGCGGTGGGACATGGGGCATGGCCTGGAGAGAAGCTGAGGTAGCTGGGACGGTGGCCGCTGCCGAAGAAGAGGTGGTGGTGGTTGGCACGTGTGTTGGCCTTGGGCACGGATTCTTTCATCAGGGACATGTAGAGGGGATGGGATAGCAGTTGTGGTGAAGTCCCTGAGGGAGCAGAGGCCTGGGAGCTTTTCCGTAAAGGCTGGAGGGGAGATGGGCTTTGGCAAGGACCAGTTAGAGACCAGCACGTTCCAGGGCTGTGCTGGCTGGGAGCAGGGCAGACCACCTGGGTCCCAGCTCCTCAGTTCTGTGACTTGGGAGTCTACACGCCTTGGCTCCCTCGTGTCAGTAATCCTGGCTTCGTGGAGCTGTTGTGAGGATTAGCTGACTAATAATCTAATGCGCTTAGAACCGTGTATTTATGAGTATTATGGCGTATAAATTGCACACGTTTCCCAAAACACATAAGAGCAGATTAGGCATGCCAGCAGATTTTGATTTTTTACTGTTTTCCAAGGACACTCTCTGTCACCTTTTTATGTTAAACGAGTTTCTGGGATGGTCTCTTGTTTTTAAGCAGGACACTCGGCTAAGTCGTGCAGCCTGGAAGGCAGTGTGTTTTATTTCTAGCTCGCTCTCAGCGGGGGCAGCAGCAGGAAGTTTGTGAGGCACTGCCAGCGGGCCCTGGACCTTGCTGGTAGAAGACGCTTGAGGCTCAGGTAGAGGAGCCCTAGTTCCCTGACTCGGGTCTGGATGGGAACTGGGCGCAGGAGGCCCTCTGTCTGGCCCCACCCAGAAGCGCAGTGTTGGGGAGTGCTCCCCCAGGCTCTGGCACCGTTAGGAACGCCGGGGCGCCTGGCAGCTGGCACCAGGCCTGACCCCAGACAGTGGCTCCTTCAGCTCTGCCATTCGCATTTTCTCTGTTGAAAGCATTTGGCTCTGGGTTTGCTGCTGCATTCATAAGTGGTAATTATTCAGGGAAGAAGGCTTTGGGAAAATCACTGATTCTGGAAATCACTTCACTAGTCTGCTTCTTCTCATCGTCTTTAACCTTTTTCTTGGTAATTATACAAGTGACATAATGAACTTTGTAAAAAGTATTTAAGCAGTACAGATAGAGACCCGATGACTTTTCAGTCTTGGTAGCCTGAGCTCTGGGGCGTGTGGTCCGCGTGGTGGGAAGTGAGGTGCTCGGGTGTCCCTTGGGAGCAGATTGCCCAGGTTTAAGTGGTCCGTACTTCCACCGCTGGTTGAGAAGCCTCATGTAGAGGGCTCGTCTGTACGGGGGACAGCCTCGTTTCCTCCCTTCACTGAAGGGTGAGCCTGTGCTCAATGTCTGGCTACCACGTGTACGTTGGGTTCAAAGCCAGCGGCCATGGGGAAGATGGGGGTTCAGATCCCCGGTTGCCCGGTGCACGCCAAATGTGTGCTGTGCTGTGTGCCCATGATCCTGGATGGGCCACGGCTGGCACTGTGAGACACCGTAGTGGGTGCTCATTTTTAGAAGGGAATACACGCACACCCCCAACTCAAGGAGAATGGAAAGTGGGTGGTGGGGATGGTGGAGCCCCATTTCTGCTTCACAAACCTGACCGCCGGCTCAGAGGTGCTTGGCTCACTCAGACTCACCTTTGTCTCACCACGCGAGCCTCTTTTTCTAAGGTTTAAGTATTTCTTAAGTACTTGCATTAATCCACTCTTCGGTGCACCAAGGATTATCTTCTGATTTTGTTTAGTGTGGCATTTTATGGAATTTCTAGGTTAGTTTGGCTGAAAAATACGTTGAGTCTCCCTGGTTTTTAAGAAAATTGTCATTTCTTCTGACTCAGGCTTAAACCGACGCACTTATGGAGAGGAGGCGCACCCTGGCAGGGCTTAGCTGCCTGTTGAAGGAGTGACAGCCTTAGTCGGTCGTACTTCGCTGAGTTTGTGACTTCTGCTTGTTTTTGGTTTTGTTTTGGAGAGGTTTTTGTTCTAGGGTGAGTGCACTCACCAGAGAGAGAGAAAGTGAGAAATCACCTCCCAGGGAGGATGGCCACACCGCAATCCCTTCTCCATTCTCCTCTCGGGATCTTGGGCACGCACACACACGCGCCCAGTGTGAGTTTAAGCCACCGGGTCCAGGACTTGAACCGTGGTCAACTACGTGGGAGTCCAGTGATGTAGGCATTATGCCAACTGCTAGTCCTGATTTGTGCTTACTTGATGCTAAATCCTAAACTTCTTGTCTATCAGGAAACCGTTTTCTCTCTTTCCTGGGGACAGGCAGCTCGGGAGGTGAGACTGCCCACTTGGTGGACATGTGCCCTCACACATGCTCACTTGCTTACACAGACAGCGAGCGTGGTCTTAGTTAAATGAGAATGCGCTTTGGCCTTAAGTCATTACTGTGGCTCATCGTAGAAAGTGGACTTGCCCCTCCTTTCTTTGATTATGACTCCCTCTCTCAGGACATCAATGCCCACGCCTGCGTGACTGGGAAGCCTATCAGTCAGGGTGGCATCCACGGACGCATCTCAGCTACCGGCCGGGGAGTCTTCCATGGGATCGAGAACTTCATCAACGAAGCTTCTTACATGAGCATCTTAGGGATGACTCCAGGGTTTGGAGATAAGACATTTGTTGTTCAGGTAAACGTTCTGTTTTCATAATTGGTATACATTTTTAAAATATTGACATTATTAGATTTGTAATTTTTTTTTTAGTGGTGTTTGCTATAGAGCACGTGCACTTGCCAGAAAGACAGAGAGACAGAAAGCAAGAAATCATCCCCTCAGTGGGGATGACCACGCCGCATTCCCTTCTCCTCCATTCTCCTCTAGGAATCTTGGGCATGCACACACATGCGCCTGGCGTGAGTTTAAGCCACCGGGTCCGGGATTTGAACTGCGGTCAACTACATGGGAGTCCAGCGACACAGTCATTATGCTAAGTGCTTATCCTAGATTTGTCATTTTAACATGATTTCTTTGGAATCTCTTAGAATGGTTCGTTTCAGGATACACCCCTAACTTTTAAACCTTGGTGTGATTCATGTGACTAGGATTGATTTAAGTGTCTCTCAGGTATTTATGAAATTACCACTAGCTTATTTAGGTCGGTGTTTAAACTTAAAATTATATTCAGGAGAGATTTCTTAAAGAAATATTTTATTTAACTTTTATTTATTTTATTTTGACCAGAGAGAACTTAGCGAGAGAGAGGGAAAGCAAGAAAACAAGCTACCAAGTCTAGGACTCAAACCATGGTTGGCCATGTGGAAATCCAGTGCCCTTAACCTCTATACCACCTGCCGGCCCCTAACATAAATTTTTAAAACAGTTGGTTATACAGAAAGATCTCCTCACTGACCCAAATTTGTTTGATGTGTTAACATGTATTTCACTTCAGAGACCTAAAGTAAGTTGAACATCACTTAAGTTGCACATTAATGGGACCAGCAGATGGTGTAATGGTTACATTGCTGGACTACCAAATGGCTGAGTGCAGTTTGAATCCCGGGCCCAGTGGCTTAAAACGCACACCGGGCACATGTGTGCATGCCCTAAATCCCGACAGGAGCGTGGGGGAGAAGGGATTGCAGCATGGCCATCCTCCCTGGGGAGTGATTTCTAACTTTCTGTCTCTCTCTGTCTTTCCAGTGAACGCACATACCCTATATATAGCCAAAATATCTCTTTAAAAAAAAAGAAAAAAGCTTCACATTATTAAATTAAGTTGAACATGATCAAATCAGTGGCATATCTGTTTATAACCAGAGGACAGCCGGGTCATTGGGGCTGAGCTCATCGGTGTGATGGCACCAGTGCCATGTCTTCATAAAGCAGAGGGGACTCCACTAAACCTCGTCTGTACTTACCATCGCAGAGGCTGGGCTCCATTCTTGAACAGCCATTCTATATGCAGCTGCCGGGTTCTGAGAATTGCTTCTAAATTGATAGCATGCAGATTTCCACTGATTAAAGTAAGACTGACTCCCCAGTGCCAGGATTTAACTTCGTACCGTGCATGGTGCTTTCCACAGGGCTTTGGGAACGTGGGCCTGCACTCTATGAGATATTTACATCGTTTCGGTGCTAAGTGTGTCGCTGTTGGTGAGTCTGACGGGAGCATATGGAATCCAGATGGCATTGACCCCAAGGAACTGGAAGACTTCAAATTGGTGTGTTGGTCTATATTTAAATAGTTGAAGCACCCCGAACCTTACAAAGTTAAAATAAGTCTTATATAAATCTATTTCCATTGCTTATCTTTTAAATGTAGTTCAATAAATGAATTTTATTAAATGAATTTTCATGTCATAGGCACTAAATGTAGACATTTACACTTTGGTGCAGCAATTAATTCTGATTTTCAATCAATTACAGCAACATGGCTCAATCCTGGGCTTCCCCAAGGCAAAGCCCTATGAAGGAAGCATTCTGGAGGCCGACTGTGACATACTGATCCCTGCTGCCAGTGAGAAGCAGCTCACCAAGTCCAATGCACCCAGAGTCAAAGCCAAGGTGACAGTGCGGTAGAAACCAGAGTCCACGTTCTTAGCCTGAGTGATGCCGCGGTTCATTTAAAAGTCCAGTGGGGCTTCCTCTGTTTTTCTGTCTTTTACCAGTCTTACTAAAGTATAGTTTGCACATTACACAGTCCACCCACGTGAAGTATACGGTTTAATGGCTTCTAGTGTATTCGATCATCCCAAGTCGTACAACCGTCACTGTGGGTGTCCTTTTAAACCAACATGTGATGACAAAAAACAGGGAAATTGGGACCAGCAGATGGCGTAGTGGTTATGTCGCTGGACTCCCACATGGCTGACCACGGTTTGAGTCCTAGACCCCGTGGCTTAAAACTCACACTAGGTGTGGGAACCAGCAGTTAGTGCAATGGCTATGTCGCTGGACTCCCACGTAGTTGACCGCGGTTCGCGTCCCGGACCTGGTAGCTTAAAACTCACACTGGGCATGTGTGCGTGCATGCCCACGATCCTGAGAGGAGAATGGAGGAGAAGGGATTGCGGCATGACCATCCCCCCGGGGGATGATTTCTCGCTTTCTGTCTCTATGTCTCTCTGTCTGGCGAGCGCACGCACCCTATAGCATAAAAAAACCTCTCCAAAAAAAAAAAAAACTTACACTAGGTGTGTGTGCGTGCGTGGGTACCCAAAATCCCAAGAGGAGACTGAAGGAAGAGGGATTCCAGCATGGCCATCCCCCCGGAGGGGGATCTCTTGCTTTCTGTCTCTCTGTCTCTGGCAAGTACACATGCCCTATAGCAAAAATCTCTCTTTAAAAGTAAGAAAACTAGAAAAATAAAAAGGGGAAAGGTAGGTTTATATACTTTGTAGAGAAAAACATCCTCTATCAGTTGAATGGGATTTTGTTTCTCCCGTAACTCCATGTCCAGCTCACACATCTCGGCCACGGTGGAGGGTTTGGCAGCGGCACTGACGGTCCCATGTGCTCTCCTCCCTTGCAGATCATTGCCGAAGGTGCCAACGGGCCGACGACTCCAGAAGCTGATAAGATTTTCCTAGAGAGGAACATTATGGTTATTCCAGTAAGTTATCTGCTTCTCAGCTTTTTATATACGTGGAATACTATTACAGATGTCTTTTGCAAGGAATTGGGGAAGAGAGGAATGATTAGTTTCCCAGTGGGTAGTGAATTCTTCACCTTGATTTTTGCTTCTGAGAAAAGACAGGAGAGGCCTGGTTAGTGTAGAAGGCCCATCAGTTTTCACTTTGCCCTGGGCATTTAACTTTAGCTCTATTGAGTGTGTATTTACGCTTCTAAAACTCTAGTGCTAGCAATACTATTGTAGCATTTGGGGGCGGGGAGAGCCAGGAGTAACTTTACACCGGAAGGCTGTCCTGCATCCGCCCTCTCAGACGTGGCCAGTGTGCTCTGGGTTCTGGTGGTTCTCATGTGGCCGCTGCACCTCCAGACATAGGGTCCCAAGCAGTGCGGCCCAACGCAACTACGGGACCATTGGACCTCGGGGTCCGTGACTCCAGCTTCCTGGGAACCCGGGTGTTGACTGTCCCTCGGTGGGACTGCTTCACAGGAGAGCAAGCTCGTGACACAGTGCTTGGCGTTCTAGCAGAACCTTTTCCAGGTGGAAGACACCAGCTTGGGGTGGCATGATAATATGTGAGTGTGTTTAAGAGTGATGTGAGGATGGGAGTGGGGCTGAGGAGAGCCCCTCTGCCCTTGGAGCTGAGGGCTGATGGGCTGACTGCTCGTCTGGTCTGACAGTTTTGGGACCATACGTGAACAAGACTCTTTCTGAAACAGACGAGCATTTCCAACGTTTAGTATTCTCTAACTGATGACCTTGTCTGCTGTAACGCTCTTCATCGTAGTCCCCGTGTGCTCGCGGGAGGTGTCTTCACACCTGACAGCCATGTGAGCAAGAAGTTCAGAGGGAGCTAGCAGTTTGCATGCTATTTGTATGTAACATTTGGGTTGATCTGTAACACGGTCAAAGATTTCAGTTTTTAAAATTGAGAAAAAGAAAGACTATTCAAACTTAAACTCTAATGTTTTCTGTGATTCCTAACCTTATGCCTTACAAGCATCCTTCCTGCTTGACTCAAGGCTGGTGCAAGCAGGAGAGCACCACTGCCCAGTGGCTGGAACCACGTGACCAGCCCGGACTCGGCCCCCACCCAACCTGAATAGAGCAGTGCAGCGCCACATACCCGTGGTCCCAGATGCCTGGGAGGGGGCGTGAGCAGCGCAGCATGGCAAGGCCCTGCCTAAAATATTTGTTTCTGTCTCCCCAAACACTGGCGCATATGTGCTATCTCTTAAAAAAAAAAAAAAAAAACCACCTCAAAGTCAGGGCCAGCAGCTGGCGTGGTGGTTGAAGTGCTGGACTCCCATGTGACTGACCATGGTTCAAGTCCTGGACCTGACAGCTTGTCTTCTCTCTCCCTCTCTGCCTCTCTAAGTGCGTATGCCAATAAAAAAAAATGTATTTAATTAAATTGAATGAATACTTTGTGTGTGTGTGTTTAAAAAAAAAAAAACTCAGAGCAGTTAGGTAGTGGACACAGCTCCCCTGGTGACAAACATTTGTGGACAGTCACTGGTGGGCAGGTGACCTAGTGTGAGACCTTCTGGTAAGAAAGAAGTTATAACTTGAGTGTGAAATTCCTTCCACATATCTGAGAGACGTTTGAGAAGTTTTGAAGGTTTTGTTTTTGGTTTTTGTTTTTAAGTAGTTTGCTGTAGAGTACATATACTCACTAGAGAGAGCCAGAGAGGGGGAAGGTGAGAAATCACCTCCCAGTGGGGTGGCCACACCGTGGTCCTTTCTCCTTCATTATCCTCTTGGGATTTTAGGCATGCACATAAATGCACCTGGTATGGTTTTTCAAGCCATCGGGTCTGGGTCTCAAACCATTCAGTTTGCCGTATGGGATCAAGGTACCCTCAGCTCTGTGCCGCCTGCTGGCCCGTGTCTGAGAAATCTAGCGCTCAAGCCCGTGTTGGTATTAAAATGTTCATCCTAAGCTCCTAATGAGTCCACTCCCTAATCACCCGCTGTCTCCTGGCCACGCTTCTAGGATCTCTACTTGAATGCCGGAGGAGTGACGGTGTCGTACTTTGAATGGCTGAAGAATCTCAACCATGTCAGCTATGGCCGTTTGACCTTCAAATATGAAAGGGATTCTAACTACCACTTGCTCAGTGAGTTCCAGTAACCTTATCTTCCATAAATAATCTTTGGACCAGCAAATGGGTGAAGAAAGCATACACTTCTGAGAACTTGTCCCTTTAATAATGCTAGAAAGCTTCGTCTCAGACCAGCGGATGACATCAGCAGTAATGGTTATGTCGCTGGACTCCCATGTAGTTGACCACAGTTCGTCCCGGACCCGGTGGCTTAAACTCACACCAGGCTCGTGTGTGTGCATGCCCAAGATCCCTAGAGAAGAATGGAGAAGGGATTGTGGTGTGACCTTCCCCCCTGGAGGGAGTGTAATTTCTCGCTTCCTGTCTCTCTAGCAAGTGCACGTGTCCTATAGCAAAAATCTCTCTCAAAACATCAGAATGAAAAAAATTTAGTCTCAGAACAGAAAGCTGTTGTTATTTTGTCTTAAGCTTATCGTTTTGCAGTTGTTTGGTGTATTGAATATATTTTATATCCTCATCTTTATTCCGTGATGTAATATCCCTAGAATATAACCTACGAGTCAGTGATATTATAGAAAGTGTTCTCTCCTTTTTTTTATACTTGCTCATCAGAGGAAAACGGAAGGAAGGAAGATGGGGGGCACTCTCCACGGGTCACGCCCACACAGCTCCTCTTCCTCCACTGTCCCTTCTGGGATTTTGAGCTTACGTGAATGGCCATGTGGGATCCGGTGCCTTAACCACCCGGCCACTGGCTGCTTGGGGGATCCGGTCCCTTACCCCCCCGGCCACTGGCTGGCCTGAAAAGTGGTCTCTTTGTGAAATCCACTGCAGATGCTGGCCCATTTCTGTTTCTGGTGCTCTTAGGAAAGGCAGCTAGAATGATTCGAGTCCCGGGATGAGGGCGTTTGTTTTCCTGTAAGCAGAGCCAGTGCCACAATCCAGAGTAGACTTTCTCGTCTAGCTGAAGTACGACCAAGACCTCCGGCCAAGCTTCCCTAGGCTGAGCGAGTGTTCCATCTGTTTCTGGTTTTTTCCCTCAGTGTTTTCTTTTTAATAGAGCCAAGTGAAAACCCTGGTGATGGGTGTTATGGAAACAGAGCAGTGACCTAAATTCACATTTATATAGGAATTTGGCAAAGTGTTTTTATACTCCTTTTTAACTGGATTTTAAGTGATTAACCCTTTCACAACTTGAGCGTTGAAGATTTCTGAACTCTGTTGGTTTGGGTTGTGGGTGTCTTTAGGGCTACTCTTAATTAGTTCTCTTCATTTTTTCCCTACTAACTATCTTACATGATCTTGTGGCTTTTGTAGTGTCTGTTCAAGAGAGCTTAGAAAGGAAATTTGGAAAGCACGGGGGAACCATTCCTATTGTGCCCACGGCCGAGTTCCAGGACAGGATATCGGTGAGTGCCCGCCAGGGTGTGCATGAATGACGGGAGTCGGTGTGGCCGTGACGGGCCGTGTGAGTGTCGCCCCTGCCCTTTCACTGCAGACTGCAGCTGGAGGACAAGCCCTAGTGGCCAGTAACATTTAAAATAAATAATCCTGTCTCGTATACTTTTTGCAGTCCAGATAATAGTGATTCTAACCTAATCATGAAGGATTTTATATTTTAACTCTTTTAAGCTTCAGAGAAATAGAAAGTTTTGGAAGTAAATATTTGACCTGTGTGACAATTTGAAATTACTGTATGTACACAAATAAGAGCATTGGAGCAGGTTAGAAGAGGCACTTTGTATTAATTAACTGTCGATAGGATGCACTAACGGTGCATTCACATTGCAAAGGAGGAAATGACAGAGACCTCAATGACAGAGTCACGAGGAAGCCTGGGCGGAAATAGCTAACTTGGCTATTACATCACATTAAAATAAGGACATTTCATTTTATGTATACGTGAACAAAACAATTAGCAACTCCTACACTCACCATGACTGTGGAAGGCCATCGTCCTGTGTTCTCGTGACAACGCAGACCGCAGCTCCTTGGACGGTTTGGAGAGTTGGGGTACCTCCACCTTCTGGTGCTACAGTAACCTCCCCTCTGGAAATGGATCCTAAGAACGTAGCACAAGCAGAGCAGTGACCCCAGGCAGGACTGTCATGGGAGCTGTTCTCACTTGTTCCTCAGCTCCTCTCCTGTGGGTCCTGCCATTTTTATTCCCAGCACAGCAGACCATTGTGCACTCTGCCTTCAGTTCTTCCTCCGTCCTTGTATCGACTCCACCCACCTGACCGGTCTTACCCAGGTAGCCAGCGACACCTACCAAGGTCATTTCAGGTCTCATCGTGCTTGACCCATCAGCAGCTCTCGTCAGTTGATCACTCCCTTCTTGAAATATATTTTTCTTTTAGCTTCTCGAACACCACATGCTCCTGGTGTTCTTCCATGTCTTAGTTTGTTTTTTAGTTGCTAATGGGAATACCTGAGCTTAGGCGATTGGGGGAAGGAAAGAGAGGTCTGTTTACAAACACAGTCCCGGTGGCTGAAAGGCTAAGGCTTAGGCCTGCAGAGTGACAGGCAGAGCATGGCGAGCATGCGAAGAGAGAAAAGGAGCAGCTCGCTCTGTTTATAGCAGCCAGCTCTCAAGATCCGAAACTCACAGGGCGACAGGATGTCATGAATCTGCTTGTCAGAGTGTTGCCTCTGTGATGGGATCGTCACAAAGCATCCGCCACCCCCAGGCCTCACACTCCCAACAGCAGATTCCAAACAGGAAGCCACTACCCCGCCTCCCGGCCCTTCCTTCTTATTGCCTGTCACTGCTTCCCCTTCGTCCCTCACCCTCCTAACACGGGAGGCCTCAGTCCCAGCCCCACCTCTGCTGAGATGCAAACTCTGATGTATTCAGCGTCCTGTAGGGAGATTCCTACAGTCTCCTCCCGCTGGAATCTCAGCTCCAGGGGAACAGTATCGCGATTTTCTTCTCGGTAACGTGTTGGTGAACAGGTGAATGAATGAATAAGTGAAGCAGCAGTGTCCACCTGGAGAGCAAGTGGCTTCCTCTTCCTAACTTGACCGAAGCAGAGTTTAACCCAGATGTTTCTTGGCTAATACACACTATAAAAACATACTTTTTAAATGAGTCCAAATTAGTGCTATTTGGCACGTAGGCGGCCCACTGAGGTTTTTTCTGGCATGTGAAAATAGACATGTTGCAGCATCACGGTCAGAGTAGGAGCGTGGGATAGCTCATCGCCGTTATGTTTTTAAACAGGATCCAAGAAACAAAGTGGGAGAGTCTATTAAAACAGGTTGACTCCTGGAGATCACTGGGCACAGGGAAGCGCGGTACCTGATGTGGCGGTGGCCTGGGCATCCGGCTCTCACTAAGGCGCTGTCTGTAGCTGCGTCTGGCTGTAAAGCTTGGGCCGGCTGAGGACACCCACAGGGTCACCTGGAGCTGCTGTCAGGCCTCGCCTGGGGAGGCTGAAGCGAGTGCGTGTGGCAGGGTGGGTGAGGGAGGGAGCACCTCTCGCCACTCCTCCAGGTCTCTCGGCCTTGTTTATGGTCGTTGCTTTGCCATGATTTTATTGCATAGGTATTTGCTGTCAAAAAAATTAAAACTGAGTTGTGATTGAAACTCCGCTCCTTCAGGAAGTATCAAGACACTGTAGAAATGACACATGCTTCGCCGAAAGAGGACAGTCCTGACTGGCCATGTGCTTTCTTAATCTCGGAACTCACAGGATGCAAAGCCTGGTTTGTTAAACTTGTGTTTTTCTTTTTCCTACTAGGGTGCGTCCGAGAAAGACATCGTACACTCTGGCTTAGCCTACACCATGGAACGTTCGGCCAGGGTACGTGTGCCTTTCTGCCAGCCCACAGCCCGACCGTGGGACCTCGGCGGCCAGGCTGTGTGTGATGACAGCGCTCTGCTGAGTGGGTCCGCGTTCGCGTGAATCAGGACACGTGCTTTTAGTGTCGGGTGATGGGCAGAATCTCCAAACATGCTTCCCAAGCTTTGGGGAAAAAAGAACAGTGCCGAGTTCGGAGGCCCTGAGCGTGGCCGCTGGCTGAGTGTCGGGCTGTGAGCCATGGCGGGGTGCCACGCGGCACCCCTGCGTCATGGACTCGGGAAGCTGCCTTTCTGTGTGGCCCTCGGTGCAGGCGAAGCTTTCACTGCCTCAGCCCTGTTTCAAGGCCTTAAACACAGCTGGAGTCCGGGTTTCCTGATTCTCGGCATGCTCAGGTTCTGTCCAGTGGGGTCTTAAAGTACACAGCCCAGCCGTTGCCACTGTGTAATTGTAGGGCATTCCTCACCCCACACTTAGGGCTTCTAAAGATCACGAAGTCCGTACATGAAACTCATTCCACATCGCAGGGTCTGCAGGGTCACGTCCCAGGGTTTTTGGTTTTTTGGTTTTTGTTTTTATCTTTCTAAAATTTTTATTTTAATTTCTTTTATACATTCAACCACTATATCACATAGCTTGTAAAGTGAAATTTTCCAACTTGAATATTCTTAATACCAGTCCAGTTGAGATACTATATACGTTATTATCAACAGATAATAATCCATTTCTGTGCCCCATAGATGTCTGGCCTCTGTATTTTTCTCCTTAATGTCTTCCCTCACACTCTCCCCTTTCTCCCAGCCTCACATCGCAGGTTTTAAAGGGTGACTTCTAACTACCACCTGGGGAATAACTGCCTGTATTATCCCTCTCTGCCTCTCTAAGTGCGTATGCCAATAAAAAAAAATGTATTTAATTAAATTGAATGAATACTTTGTGTGTGTGTGTTTAAAAAAAAAAAAACTCAGAGCAGTTAGGTAGTGGACACAGCTCCCCTGGTGACAAACATTTGTGGACAGTCACTGGTGGGCAGGTGACCTAGTGTGAGACCTTCTGGTAAGAAAGAAGTTATAACTTGAGTGTGAAATTCCTTCCACATATCTGAGAGACGTTTGAGAAGTTTTGAAGGTTTTGTTTTTGGTTTTTGTTTTTAAGTAGTTTGCTGTAGAGTACATATACTCACTAGAGAGAGCCAGAGAGGGGGAAGGTGAGAAATCACCTCCCAGTGGGGTGGCCACACCGTGGTCCTTTCTCCTTCATTATCCTCTTGGGATTTTAGGCATGCACATAAATGCACCTGGTATGGTTTTTCAAGCCATCGGGTCTGGGTCTCAAACCATTCAGTTTGCCGTATGGGATCAAGGTACCCTCAGCTCTGTGCCGCCTGCTGGCCCGTGTCTGAGAAATCTAGCGCTCAAGCCCGTGTTGGTATTAAAATGTTCATCCTAAGCTCCTAATGAGTCCACTCCCTAATCACCCGCTGTCTCCTGGCCACGCTTCTAGGATCTCTACTTGAATGCCGGAGGAGTGACGGTGTCGTACTTTGAATGGCTGAAGAATCTCAACCATGTCAGCTATGGCCGTTTGACCTTCAAATATGAAAGGGATTCTAACTACCACTTGCTCAGTGAGTTCCAGTAACCTTATCTTCCATAAATAATCTTTGGACCAGCAAATGGGTGAAGAAAGCATACACTTCTGAGAACTTGTCCCTTTAATAATGCTAGAAAGCTTCGTCTCAGACCAGCGGATGACATCAGCAGTAATGGTTATGTCGCTGGACTCCCATGTAGTTGACCACAGTTCGTCCCGGACCCGGTGGCTTAAACTCACACCAGGCTCGTGTGTGTGCATGCCCAAGATCCCTAGAGAAGAATGGAGAAGGGATTGTGGTGTGACCTTCCCCCCTGGAGGGAGTGTAATTTCTCGCTTCCTGTCTCTCTAGCAAGTGCACGTGTCCTATAGCAAAAATCTCTCTCAAAAAATAAGAAAGAAAAAAATTTAGTCTCAGAACAGAAAGCTGTTGTTATTTTGTCTTAAGCTTATCGTTTTGCAGTTGTTTGGTGTATTGAATATATTTTATATCCTCATCTTTATTCCGTGATGTAATATCCCTAGAATATAACCTACGAGTCAGTGATATTATAGAAAGTGTTCTCTCCTTTTTTTTATACTTGCTCATCAGAGGAAAACGGAAGGAAGGAAGATGGGGGGCACTCTCCACGGGTCACGCCCACACAGCTCCTCTTCCTCCACTGTCCCTTCTGGGATTTTGAGCTTACGTGAATGGCCATGTGGGATCCGGTGCCTTAACCACCCGGCCACTGGCTGGCCTGAAAAGTGGTCTCTTTGTGAAATCCACTGCAGATGCTGGCCCATTTCTGTTTCTGGTGCTCTTAGGAAAGGCAGCTAGAATGATTCGAGTCCCGGGATGAGGGCGTTTGTTTTCCTGTAAGCAGAGCCAGTGCCACAATCCAGAGTAGACTTTCTCGTCTAGCTGAAGTACGACCAAGACCTCCGGCCAAGCTTCCCTAGGCTGAGCGAGTGTTCCATCTGTTTCTGGTTTTTTCCCTCAGTGTTTTCTTTTTAATAGAGCCAAGTGAAAACCCTGGTGATGGGTGTTATGGAAACAGAGCAGTGACCTAAATTCACATTTATATAGGAATTTGGCAAAGTGTTTTTATACTCCTTTTTAACTGGATTTTAAGTGATTAACCCTTTCACAACTTGAGCGTTGAAGATTTCTGAACTCTGTTGGTTTGGGTTGTGGGTGTCTTTAGGGCTACTCTTAATTAGTTCTCTTCATTTTTTCCCTACTAACTATCTTACATGATCTTGTGGCTTTTGTAGTGTCTGTTCAAGAGAGCTTAGAAAGGAAATTTGGAAAGCACGGGGGAACCATTCCTATTGTGCCCACGGCCGAGTTCCAGGACAGGATATCGGTGAGTGCCCGCCAGGGTGTGCATGAATGACGGGAGTCGGTGTGGCCGTGACGGGCCGTGTGAGTGTCGCCCCTGCCCTTTCACTGCAGACTGCAGCTGGAGGACAAGCCCTAGTGGCCAGTAACATTTAAAATAAATAATCCTGTCTCGTATACTTTTTGCAGTCCAGATAATAGTGATTCTAACCTAATCATGAAGGATTTTATATTTTAACTCTTTTAAGCTTCAGAGAAATAGAAAGTTTTGGAAGTAAATATTTGACCTGTGTGACAATTTGAAATTACTGTATGTACACAAATAAGAGCATTGGAGCAGGTTAGAAGAGGCACTTTGTATTAATTAACTGTCGATAGGATGCACTAACGGTGCATTCACATTGCAAAGGAGGAAATGACAGAGACCTCAATGACAGAGTCACGAGGAAGCCTGGGCGGAAATAGCTAACTTGGCTATTACATCACATTAAAATAAGGACATTTCATTTTATGTATACGTGAACAAAACAATTAGCAACTCCTACACTCACCATGACTGTGGAAGGCCATCGTCCTGTGTTCTCGTGACAACGCAGACCGCAGCTCCTTGGACGGTTTGGAGAGTTGGGGTACCTCCACCTTCTGGTGCTACAGTAACCTCCCCTCTGGAAATGGATCCTAAGAACGTAGCACAAGCAGAGCAGTGACCCCAGGCAGGACTGTCATGGGAGCTGTTCTCACTTGTTCCTCAGCTCCTCTCCTGTGGGTCCTGCCATTTTTATTCCCAGCACAGCAGACCATTGTGCACTCTGCCTTCAGTTCTTCCTCCGTCCTTGTATCGACTCCACCCACCTGACCGGTCTTACCCAGGTAGCCAGCGACACCTACCAAGGTCATTTCAGGTCTCATCGTGCTTGACCCATCAGCAGCTCTCGTCAGTTGATCACTCCCTTCTTGAAATATATTTTTCTTTTAGCTTCTCGAACACCACATGCTCCTGGTGTTCTTCCATGTCTTAGTTTGTTTTTTAGTTGCTAATGGGAATACCTGAGCTTAGGCGATTGGGGGAAGGAAAGAGAGGTCTGTTTACAAACACAGTCCCGGTGGCTGAAAGGCTAAGGCTTAGGCCTGCAGAGTGACAGGCAGAGCATGGCGAGCATGCGAAGAGAGAAAAGGAGCAGCTCGCTCTGTTTATAGCAGCCAGCTCTCAAGATCCGAAACTCACAGGGCGACAGGATGTCATGAATCTGCTTGTCAGAGTGTTGCCTCTGTGATGGGATCGTCACAAAGCATCCGCCACCCCCAGGCCTCACACTCCCAACAGCAGATTCCAAACAGGAAGCCACTACCCCGCCTCCCGGCCCTTCCTTCTTATTGCCTGTCACTGCTTCCCCTTCGTCCCTCACCCTCCTAACACGGGAGGCCTCAGTCCCAGCCCCACCTCTGCTGAGATGCAAACTCTGATGTATTCAGCGTCCTGTAGGGAGATTCCTACAGTCTCCTCCCGCTGGAATCTCAGCTCCAGGGGAACAGTATCGCGATTTTCTTCTCGGTAACGTGTTGGTGAACAGGTGAATGAATGAATAAGTGAAGCAGCAGTGTCCACCTGGAGAGCAAGTGGCTTCCTCTTCCTAACTTGACCGAAGCAGAGTTTAACCCAGATGTTTCTTGGCTAATACACACTATAAAAACATACTTTTTAAATGAGTCCAAATTAGTGCTATTTGGCACGTAGGCGGCCCACTGAGGTTTTTTCTGGCATGTGAAAATAGACATGTTGCAGCATCACGGTCAGAGTAGGAGCGTGGGATAGCTCATCGCCGTTATGTTTTTAAACAGGATCCAAGAAACAAAGTGGGAGAGTCTATTAAAACAGGTTGACTCCTGGAGATCACTGGGCACAGGGAAGCGCGGTACCTGATGTGGCGGTGGCCTGGGCATCCGGCTCTCACTAAGGCGCTGTCTGTAGCTGCGTCTGGCTGTAAAGCTTGGGCCGGCTGAGGACACCCACAGGGTCACCTGGAGCTGCTGTCAGGCCTCGCCTGGGGAGGCTGAAGCGAGTGCGTGTGGCAGGGTGGGTGAGGGAGGGAGCACCTCTCGCCACTCCTCCAGGTCTCTCGGCCTTGTTTATGGTCGTTGCTTTGCCATGATTTTATTGCATAGGTATTTGCTGTCAAAAAAATTAAAACTGAGTTGTGATTGAAACTCCGCTCCTTCAGGAAGTATCAAGACACTGTAGAAATGACACATGCTTCGCCGAAAGAGGACAGTCCTGACTGGCCATGTGCTTTCTTAATCTCGGAACTCACAGGATGCAAAGCCTGGTTTGTTAAACTTGTGTTTTTCTTTTTCCTACTAGGGTGCGTCCGAGAAAGACATCGTACACTCTGGCTTAGCCTACACCATGGAACGTTCGGCCAGGGTACGTGTGCCTTTCTGCCAGCCCACAGCCCGACCGTGGGACCTCGGCGGCCAGGCTGTGTGTGATGACAGCGCTCTGCTGAGTGGGTCCGCGTTCGCGTGAATCAGGACACGTGCTTTTAGTGTCGGGTGATGGGCAGAATCTCCAAACATGCTTCCCAAGCTTTGGGGAAAAAAGAACAGTGCCGAGTTCGGAGGGCCTGAGCGTGGCCGCTGGCTGAGTGTCGGGCTGTGAGCCATGGCGGGGTGCCACGCGGCACCCCTGCGTCATGGACTCGGGAAGCTGCCTTTCTGTGTGGCCCTCGGTGCAGGCGAAGCTTTCACTGCCTCAGCCCTGTTTCAAGGCCTTAAACACAGCTGGAGTCCGGGTTTCCTGATTCTCGGCATGCTCAGGTTCTGTCCAGTGGGGTCTTAAAGTACACAGCCCAGCCGTTGCCACTGTGTAATTGTAGGGCATTCCTCACCCCACACTTAGGGCTTCTAAAGATCACGAAGTCCGTACATGAAACTCATTCCACATCGCAGGGTCTGCAGGGTCACGTCCCAGGGTTTTTGGTTTTTTGGTTTTTGTTTTTATCTTTCTAAAATTTTTATTTTAATTTCTTTTATACATTCAACCACTATATCACATAGCTTGTAAAGTGAAATTTTCCAACTTGAATATTCTTAATACCAGTCCAGTTGAGATACTATATACGTTATTATCAACAGATAATAATCCATTTCTGTGCCCCATAGATGTCTGGCCTCTGTATTTTTCTCCTTAATGTCTTCCCTCACACTCTCCCCTTTCTCCCAGCCTCACATCGCAGGTTTTAAAGGGTGACTTCTAACTACCACCTGGGGAATAACTGCCTGTATTAACCCAGACATGTGCCAACACATGTGACGCGGCACCCCTGCGTCATGGACTCGGGAAGCTGCCTTTCTGTGTGGCCCTCGGTGCAGGCGAAGCTTTCACTGCCTCAGCCCTGTTTCAAGGCCTTAAACACAGCTGGAGTCCGGGTTTCCTGATTCTCGGCATGCTCAGGTTCTGTCCAGTGGGGTCTTAAAGTACACAGCCCAGCCGTTGCCACTGTGTAATTGTAGGGCATTCCTCACCCCACACTTAGGGCTTCTAAAGATCACGAAGTCCGTACATGAAACTCATTCCACATCGCAGGGTCTGCAGGGTCACGTCCCAGGGTTTTTGGTTTTTTGGTTTTTGTTTTTATCTTTCTAAAATTTTTATTTTAATTTCTTTTATACATTCAACCACTATATCACATAGCTTGTAAAGTGAAATTTTCCAACTTGAATATTCTTAATACCAGTCCAGTTGAGATACTATATACGTTATTATCAACAGATAATAATCCATTTCTGTGCCCCATAGATGTCTGGCCTCTGTATTTTTCTCCTTAATGTCTTCCCTCACACTCTCCCCTTTCTCCCAGCCTCACATCGCAGGTTTTAAAGGGTGACTTCTAACTACCACCTGGGGAATAACTGCCTGTATTAACCCAGACAGCTCCTTCTTCCTGCCTGAGGTGGGAACTGGGTGACCTGGACCAGGACCACATGTGCCTTGTGTCCCTGGCCTAGTTACTCGAGTCAGCGTGGTCTTCACTGTGCTTTATCCTCCGTTTCAGCAAATCATGCGCACCGCGATGAAGTACAACCTGGGCTTGGACCTGAGGACAGCTGCCTACGTCAACGCCATCGAGAAAGTCTTCAAGGTGTACAACGAGGCCGGCGTGACCTTCACATAGACGGTCATGGCTGCTGCTCCCCCGCCCCCACCTGTAACTTCTGCAGACCTAGCACACGTTTACATGTAACCACAGAAATCTCTCATGACTCATTCAGTAATGGACAGCATTCTCTGCAAGTCCACTCAGATCAGCCCTGTAAGGAGACGCGCTCGGGGGTCATGCGCAAGACGGTAGGCTTGAAGGTGGAGACTGCCCTCCCCAAGAGCCTGTAGGTCTTTTGCCTTTGAATGAAACATCTGTCCCTCTGGCTGGGCTGCCTTGCTCAGGGCTCTTCCCAGCATGGCCAGTGCGATGGCCAGGGGCAGCAGGCAAG